>NC_073695.1:123092925-123414748 GCF_029784165.1 Wyeomyia smithii | reverse complement strand
ATAGTCGAATATGCAGCGAAGGTATTTCTTTTTATTATTATGTTGTTTATTTAGTTGTTCGTGGTAACGTGAAATCAAGCATTTCTTCATAAACAAGCAATTTTACCCTTGATTTTGCAACAGGAGTTAAGTGTTTTGCCGAATATTTTTCATTGTAAAGTAAAGTTCTTTTTTACACGATTCTACGTACCGTGCAAAAACAAATCGTGTAAAAAAAGTTAAAGGGTATGTGCTCGAGTGCACAAACGTAGGCTTGACGTGGGACTATTGTGGGTGTAAAGATTTAATTCTGCCATAGCCATAGTATATAACACACACCAAACGTACAAATATCAAACACAACAATCCATGAACACTTCACAAAAAACAGATACACCTGTCATAAACCATAGCATACAAACTAATAGAAAAAATAATTAACTTGTTGCCTATAAAAGTATTCTGTCATGAATAAATTTACCTCGGATGAATACATTTTTGCACACACATACACGTTATACACACACTACTCACAAGCACACGCTCCTCAGACACACCCAGGCTACTTACAAACACACACACATACACACACACCACTTACATACACACGCCACTTACATACACACGCCACTTACACATACACACACGTCACTCACACACACATTCACACACACGTCATTCACACTCACATTCACACACACACAAACACAAAAACGTCGTAAAAAAAATCTTGTAAAACAAAAACCGTGTAAAAATGAAACTGTGTAAAAACAGCCTATTATAGTTTGTTACCGTTACTGCTACTTACTGTAACAATTTTACGCGAAGACGAAAAATCGTGCAAAAAAACCGTGTAAAAAAAATCGCGTTATTTGGGAAAACGACGTAAAAAAAATCGTGTTATTTGGAAAATCGTCGTAAAAAAGAATCGTGTAAAATGAAACCGTGTAAAAAAAAACGTGTAAAAAAAAACTTTACTGTACTGTTTTATATATTTTTTGTAATCTAATTTTCATTGTTGTGTTTTTTGTTAGATAAAAATAAAAATATCAAATAAATAAATTTTTCGGGTTGCACTGGATTTTGCGTGAGGCAGACGAAAATAATGTTCAACCGGGGATACACACTCGGCCGTTTTTACTCTAAATTGGGTAAATTTTGACTCAATTCCGTTAAATTGACTTCCCCACGCAAAAGAAAACATTAGGAAATTCGGAAATTAAAATTTGAAAACAACATAAGAAAAAACGTTAAAATGTTGTAGATTTGTTTCCCATCAAGTTACCTAATTATTAATATTTTATATTATTACCATCTTTCGGATTGCTTCGCGTAAAAAAGCTACAACTCGGTACAAGTATCATGGAGACAAAGCCCAGCGCTAGGGAGAGCCCAAATGTGGATAAATCAGCGCTGTGTTTATTGTCCGGTGTTAGAGAGGTGCCCACGTATTTAACTTCAAGATTGCTTCCATTCGAGCTTCCATCGTACAAGGAACGAATTCCTTCTGGTATTATGACTGTAAGGGCTGTTCCCACCAACAACCTAGCACCAAACATAAACACATTTTTAGTTTTTCCTCTAACAGCATCACGATTAAAAGTATACTTCCAGCTATACAGGAACAAACTAGTATAACAAAAAGAATAAGCATTACCGTCTCATCCATGATTTAAGAATATGGATCTGACCACTCGAATAACTTGATCAATATGTTACAAAATCAATGTAACAAAAACAGAAGTTATTCGAACAAGCGGACGTGTCCGATGTTTTTATGCACTCATTCTTCGCGTTTCGTTCCCTCACAACTGCAGCACACACTTATTTGACTTGTGGCTCACATATCAAAGAGCGGATTATTATTTTATTGTAAACTATTCGTTGCAGTACTTTCAAAACAAAATCCATGTACGAATAAGCGAAACAAACAGGGAACTGTTAGATGCTTAGCTTTTGTTTACAGCAAACTGATATAAAATGAACGGTTACCCAAAAGTGAGCAAAACAAAAAAATACGAAAACTGGGTGAAAGTTACTCAGTTTCGTTAATCAATATTACTCATTTTTTGACATTTTGAATCAAAATACGAAAGTGAGTACTTTCTAACCAATTTAGAGTAAAACTGAACGAGCGTGTTTGTTTCATAGCAAAGAAGAAGAGAAAGAAGCCACTTGGCCGATCTTCTCTTAGGTACCAACTAGCGAACCTATACATTATATATTTCGAATATATTCGTGTATAGGCTGACTAGTACCAACCTAGGACAGAACGTGACGAGTGGCTTCTAGTTATTCTTCTTTTCGTTCAAAACTGCCCTCATGAAACATTGGGATTTTTCGGCACGACGCTTACCAGTGTTTCCAAAAATGTTTAATAAAGAAATTATCAATATCAAGGATTTTGCACACTTAAATTTTTTTGCCGGGTCTCGGTAATTTTTGCCGAGAACGGCACCACTGAGTGCTCGGTTAGAAAAAAAATGACAGCTGTCACATTTTTTCGAAAATCTCGGTTCAACCTAACTGAAGTTTCGGCACAAAATATTAACGAGCCGAAATATCAGTTAGGTGAACCGAGATTCACGAAAAAATGTGACAGCTGTCATTATTTTTTTAACCGAGCACTCAGTGGTGCCATTCTCGGCAATAAATTACCGAGACCCGGCAAAAAATTTTAAGTGTGTGCGAGTTCTGGATTTTGATTTTGATTAATTCATTTGATAATGCTAGCTTATTGAATCTTCAATTGATTTAAAGATATATGTTAAATTTATTTGAATTAGTCATAATTTTAACTCATTTTGGATTCCTCTTGCTTTTCATGAAATGAATCTGCTATTGTTCATCATACGTAGTTTCAAAAACATGAATAACATTTCGAATGTTGATTTTTATAGACATTACACAGTCTGGTGTATGAAAAAGTTTCGAAAATTGTTGAACCAAACGCTGTTCATTCACTTGGTAAGCAGAAACAGTGTAAATAAAAAATATCGATATTTTTCGCAGCACGGCCAACCGTACTGACTAATAATAAAATTTAACAGTGCGCTAAATAAAATCGACCAATCAGAGAGGACTTTCACTTTGACAGAACTTTGGGTGATTTTTGGTTTCTCTTGTTACGTCCTGTCCTAGGTACCAACCAACTACCAAAAGAAAAAAGCAAACTACACTGAACCAAATTGTTCATACATAAACAAGGGAATGGTATGGTAGCCTTCAAGCGTTACGAACATCTATTTCTGTACCGTTTGTCACAAAACTACTTTTTCTGCTGTCACAGTTTGCTTCACTTTGCTTTGGGACACAATTAATTTACTAAATATCACTTAGAATATCACATACCATGTAAAAAACCTTAAGAAATTGCTCAAAACTGTCTGATATGCTATTAATAATTGCAGTCAACATTTAGCCGGTTTGCCCGAATCAACATAAGATAAGGGTAAACTGCCCATTTTTCGGGTGCCAGTGCCAGTGATGTTGGTAACGCGTCAAATGTATGGTAGCTGACAGCGATGCCATTCCCGTGTACATAAATATATAATTATTGTTTGACTTTAGCCCAGCAAAATGGAAGACATTTACCCTGCGGTGAAGACATGTTTGTTTGTGAATACAAATGGAAGACATTCAAAAAAAATGTGAAGACCCTGTGTTTTTTTATTCCGAATCTGGAACACTCAAATATACAAATAAAGTCATACCTCGTTTTAAGGCAACTTCATTTTTATTTTCGTTACGTTATATCGAGTTACGTTACATCGAAGCAAAAAAAAATTTTTTTATTTATTCAAGAATGTTAATGGTTACTCAAAGATGCGCGAAAACCTATTTTTCATCACCTACCAGTATTTTCAAATCTTTTTCATGCCCATTTAGAAATATTTTCAGAAGCAAACAAAAATATTTTTTTCAATTAATACAGGAGGTTACTCAAAAATGCGTGAAAACCTATTTCTCATCACCTATCAGTATTTTTAAACTATTCTTATGTCCATTTAGAACAATTTTCAACAAGCAAAAAAAATTTGGTTTGGTTTTATTGGTTTAAAAACTTAATACAAAATTTTTTGAAGCAATTTATACCCCAAAAACAGTTGCTGGATCATTTATTTTCAATTTCAATACATCTTAAACAGTTACGTTATATCGAGTTACGTTATATTGAGGTTGCCTTATATCGAGGTATGACTGTATAGAAAAAACTTTGCAAGTCTTTGTAAGTTCAAAACAGAATATAACATAGATGCAGAGTGGCATGTTATGCGTTTTATCGTGGCGAGGGCCCATGCGATGCGATTGGTGGCACATTAAAACAAATGGCAAGAAAATAAATATCCCATTACAAACGCGAAAGAATTGTATGATTGAACTAAGGAGCAGCTCCACAAAAAAGTCCCAATTTTAATTTTTTTTAAATGTCATTTTTGATTCGAGTAAATGCTTTTTTGGGAAGGCGTTTATGATTACAAATATTTTTAGGGCCAAAAACGGTTTGTTTGATCGGTGTGACATCTTCGGCAAAGTTGTAGACACAAACTTTGTCATTCCGAAAAAAAAGACACGCTAAATTAAAAAAAAATTATTTTTTTAAAATCAACTTTTATTCTCAATTTCTTCTATCCGGACCGTTTTCATCGTTTAGGTAGTCTTGTAGTTTTTATAAAAAAAAAGATTTTTAAAAAATGAGCTTTTCAGATAAATAATTTTTATTTTCTTTGAACTTATTTTCATTAAAAACAAAATTGCTATCTACAACCTTGGCGAAGATGTCTAACCGATAACCTTCCCAAAATAGCATTTTAAAATAGCTTCCCAAAAATATGTCATGCTCCAAAAATTTTAATCAATGGAACAAAATGGCATATTTTGCTAATAGAAACATCTATGCAAAGTTTCAGCCAAATCAAAAATGATCGATTGAATTGGTTACCCGTTTTTTTGTGGAATTGCTCTAAGCGAAAAAGTAATGCCAATTTATCAAAAATGTTATTTTGTTGAGTATCATATGAAGAATATGAACAAGAAGCAACAGATAGAGCGGGGGCCTAGTGTGGTTGGTAACGTCTCCGCCAACCACGCTCGACGCCTGGGTTCGAATCTCACCGCCGACATAGGTGTCGATGGTTGTGAGGTGGCGTGATCCACTCACAACCAACCCAACTGGTTTAGATTTAATCCTAGCCGACACCGGGAGATTTTCTGAGGCGAAAAATCTCTGGGATCACGCCTTCCATCGCATGAGGAAGTAAAGCCGTTGGCGCCGGTCCGTTAATAAACGGGTCGTGAGTTAGGGTCCTGGGTGTGGAGTCGCCTCCCTGGGCGTCGGTGATTGGCCACAACAGTGGCGGAACTAGACCGACGAAAAATAAGCGAGAATAAAAAAAAAAAGAAGCAACAGAATGTAGCAATATTTTTAAACAATTGAAAATAATTGCCGGTAAACAAAAGTATCACTCTTTTGTTCCGATTCCAGGAAATAAGATACAAGCGAAGCTCTTTTAAATGATGAGGTTTCAATCACTCATCACTTCAAGTAACGTTAGTACTGTAAAGTACCCAGGTCATTAAAAAATGTTCTCTAGATAATAAAACCAGAAAATGAATATACAATAAATATTTGAATATATCATTTGAACCATTTTAACCCTTTTCTTGAGAACCGTCTGCTCAATCGTCTTATTGCCAAAGAATGAATTATATAATATTGATCATACATTTCAATAAACTTATGGTTTTTGCTGGAGAATTACGAGTGAGTTAAGAAAAACGTGTATTTTCTTAAATATTAAAAAATTTTCGAGCTTTAATTCTCAAATAACTCGTAAACCAATGCATTTGGATTGTTAACTGCCAAGAGGTTTTTAGAACACAATAAAATACAAAAATTTTGAAAATTTTTTAAATTAAAATTAAAAAAAAAACAATTTTTCATAAAAAAAAATATTTTTATTTCCCTATCCTAGACTTTTTTAAAAGCTGCGTAATAACTCCAAGTTTCTATGATTTTTTTTTAAATCAACTCCTTTTTTTTAATTAAAATTTAGTGTTTATTTTAATTTTTTTTCTAGTCAAAAAAATTTTCTTTTAGCATAATGTATATTTTTTATGAGGCATTATTAATTCTCTACAACTCATTCTCAGACTGTTTTTTCATACAACCAACGGTTTCTGAGCTATAATGCTTTGAACCTATGCCAAAATGCATACGCTTTTTTAGAAAATAACTCATGGGTCTAAAAATTCTCTTCATCTGTGAGAAATGCTCAGTCATGTTGACCAGGCTACAACACACTTACGAAAGTTAGCAAAACAAAGAACAGTAATAACACACTGGTTTGTGTACATGCCGCAGATTGAAACGTATTGGATATTAGCCAACTTTCCAAAAATTTTGGATATTGGCCAAAATTGATTCACATTTGCTGCCTTCCCAAATGCATTTTTTGACAATCGGCTACCGTATGGGGCCGTTCCTAAACCACGTGGTCATATTTTGATCACTTTTTATACCCCCCGTACCCCCCCGTGGTCTTTCGTGGTCTTTTGGCAAACCCCCCCCCCCCCCCCCCCCATTTCGACTTTAACCACGTGGTCTTTTCATTTGTCAACTGCCAAAAATTAGCTTAATTTTTTTACATTTTCGTTTTTAAACTTTTAGTACCTACATTTTATATTTCTTAAATGCAAAAGCTTCATTCGTGACTTGGGGGCAACAATAAATAATAAGCCAGGAAAAAAGACCACGTGGTCATTTCGTTTCTTTATCTAAAGTTTTTCTTTATCTAAAGTTGTTGATGAGAACACAACTGCTCTGCAGTATTCTATATTGTAATTAATATTTATTGCTTATGAGTAGTATTGCTCCATTATTCATGTTATGCATTTCAGAAGGTGCAACGACTGCTGCCAACTAACATTCACGTCGTGTTGTTCAACTTTAAGGCTCGGCACCAGGATGAGTTAGATTTGATTGCAGGATACAAGGTATACCCATTAGGGTGGGACAAAAAATAAATGTTAGCTCCCATGCACTTTTTGTGTTCCTTATGGCTTCTACAACAGCTGTGTAAATTTTCAAATCGATCGGTGGAACTATATTTTTGCGCCCGATTTTTAAAGTTTTCATACGATTTTATATTGGAAAATCCACTTTTTCGAAACATATTCTCTAGAGAAGTCCACCTGGCTTCTAAAAATATATCGATACATGATATTTGCAGGAAATTTTCCTGGGAAAAATTCTTCTGAAGACCGTAAGGCGCTACGATGCTAGTAGAAAAAGTTATTTACCCCAAACTGATGGAATGTCTGACGAACGGCTTACCATTGAATTTTTCCAGAAACACTGCTACAGCATGCTGCTAATGCATACTAACTTAAGGATGAGAAATATTTTCGCGTGGAATTAAGCTGGAAAGTGTGATTTTTGCTCATAGTATCTTCGTAGAAGCCGCCAAGATAAGTTTTACACGATATCATTTCTTATCACATGGTTGAATTTGCAATAGCTGCATGCTGCAGCACTATTGCTAGAAAAATTTAATGGTTAGCCGTTCGTCAGATGTTCAATCAGTTTGAGGGAAATAACTTAATCTACAAGCATCGTAGCACCTCACGGTCTTGAGAAGAGTTTTCCCAGGAAAATTTCCTACAAATATCTGGTATCGATTTATTTTTAGGAGCTAACTGGACATCTCTAGAGAATAATTTTTGAAAAAGTGGATTTTTCCATATAAAATCGTATCGAAACTTTGAAAATCGGGCGCAAAAATTCAGTTCCATCGATCGATCAGAAAATTTAAACAGTTGTTGTAGGATCCATAAAGAACACGAAAAGTGCATGGCAGCGAAAAAATAACACCATCGCTTTTTTCCCATATAACCGTGCCCCAGTCTAATAATATGTTATGTTATATCCATTGCATGCTATTAAACTTGGTACAATCTTTCGAACTGCAGGTTACTGTTATCGATTCATCAGATGCAAACTGGTGGAAAGGTAAATGTTTAGGAAAAATTGGCTATTTTCCATCTAAATATTGCACCAAGCTTGGAACCTCGGAAAAAGTACTCCAGGTGACGCATCCTCTGCACATAACAGATAATGAACGGTGCGAAGTGAAACTGCAGAGAGATCAGATTGTGATACAGGTACTGTCATTTTGGACTCAATGGCGACATTGGAGTTATTAATGTTTTTTTTTTTCAGATTGCGGAGGAGATAGGAGGAATGATCATGGTCCGTTTTGCTGATAATCATCAAGGTGTTATACCGTCGAAGTATTTACAAGAGGTTTGACTACGGGAAGACGAAGAATTGGATCGTGACCGAGATAAAAGAAATAAAAACATTGTTAGAAGCAACACTTTTAGTAATAGTATAAGTGGAAAAGCAACTAGAAAATCTGTAAAATCTCAAAGCTGCGATCAAGATGATGATTCCAGAAGCCACCATTATCATAAGGAGGGAAAAAACAATATGCAAAAATCATACGATAAAAATTGGGAAAAGTGGGAAAAATTCCGAGAAAAGAAAATGCAAATGATGAAAGTTCATAAATATAACGTAGAACAACGTCTTAGAAATGAGAATCAGGAACATGTGTATTATAGGCATCATTTCAATTACCACCCGGTGAAAAGACCCAAAAGAAAGACATCCTTAGATCCGAATTGGTACACCGAGAACATATATTCCAATCAATCAATAGATAATTCAGACGGAGAGCAAACTTTAGCCATGGTACATAGTTACCAAACGGGGAAATCTCAGGCCGATAGAGACATAAACGGAAATATAGATGACGGAGAAATCTTTACAATAGGAACACAAATTGAACGAACAAACAACTACCCCAAATCGAATAGCTGTTGTTTTGGTGGGACAAGTAGCATAGCGATAAACAATGTTAGATGTAAAATTCCCAAATCGCACTCGTTTAGCACCTCCAGAAGCATGGGAGCTGGGTTCAACGTGAACAAGTCTTATAACCGTAACTGTTTCGAAATGGTTGAATTTCCCGGGCATGCGTTATCCGACTCGGGTCGATTGAATCATTTTACCGGTCTCCATCCTTTGGGGATGCGCATATGTGATCGTGAAGGTTGCTTCAATGAGACGTGCTTTAGTAAGGATACTAAGAATATTCATAATAGCAATAACAATAATTTGATGAATGAATGGAATCTACGGAATCGAAATAACATTAGCAGACGTTTGACTAGAACACGACCTCAGCATGTAATGGAAGAAGATTTTGACTTGTTCGAGGATGACGAAGAAAATGATCTGCTCATGTACAACGATGACAACTCGATCGTGTTTGATGAATTCGACGACCAAGAATATTACGGTGCCGGGCATCTAGCAGGCGATTTCGATGAATTTTATCGGCACGAGCGGTCCAAGCAAGTGTTGCGTGGCAAATTTGACAGGATTAGAAAATATACGGATGATTTCACCGATGATTATCATAAATCATTTGAAGACATTTTTAACCGAAATTGTTACATTGATCAACAATACCAGGTGAAAGGCAATAACTTTTTTTCGAAACCCTACATTGCTAAAAACAAAAGTATGTTGGAAGTAAAACCACCGAGCAAATATGACGATACATCATCTGATTCTACCGATTTGGAGTTGGATGATTTTAACTTTGATTTTGAAAAGTATTGGGAAGAGTTGGAAAAACCATCTCCAACATCACCGAGTGAGTGTATCGAAAAGTACCCACCAGGAGCACTGAAGAAAGTTAAAAACGTTAACATAAATCGATACAACAATGGAACTGTGATAGATATCTATCATGACGATGATCCGTATCACTCGGATCATTATCATTACCGCGAAGGAAACGAAAAGAACAACAATATGAATACTTTTTCACCACCATCACTTAGCAAATTCAGTAGAAAAGTTCACCACGAGAGAAACAATGTAGGCAGTGGTGTAAGTAAAAACCGATCTAGCAAAAGAAATAATATCAATAACAATAATAATGCAATTAGCTTCCTAAACAACATATTCTCCATCTATAAACCTAGCAAATATTCACCACTCAATTGCCATGTAGAACAAAATTATTTGAAAAACATTCCAGCAAAAAAGATGAACATCACAAGTTCAGCTAGAACAGTTGGTGTCCCTAGCAGTGATACCGAAAATTCCGCCAAACGACCACTCACAATTCATCCATCCAAACAATATTCACAGCGCTCGTATCAGACACAACGCAGCCAGAAGGATCCCCAAGCCAGGTTCCAAATCATACCGGACAAAACGGGTCTCAAAATATCACCACTATACGTATCGAGTGCCGATTATCGAAAGGCAAGGCATAAATTAAAAAGTACCACACGGCCACTGTCTTTTTGGTGATAGTTGCTTGACTGTTCGTATTATTCGGATGGCCGACTGGATGGATTACCCGTTGTCAAGAAGACTCGCAGAACCAAATATCTCAAGTACTGAAAAATCAATCAGAGTCATATTATACATACACCACTTCTTTTAATCACCACCAAAATTGATAGCTCTGTACAAATATCAGATGGCAGTTTAACTCTGAACACGTTACCATCTTTTATAGTCAAACTAATGAGTAAGAACGTCGTTATACCACCTACCAAAGTATACATCCTTTATTGTAAATAACCATCTTCCGATGTTTACACTGTGGTTTTACTAAATTTTTATAGGATCCGATATTACAAAAACAATCAACATTTCATCTAAAAGATTTATATACAATCATTAATCAATTTTAGAACCATACGAATTTTACCCACCAATAAAATCGTGAATACACATTTACATAGGCGTGGTTAGACTATTTTTTCTATTGCTCTGTTTTAGATTTGGTACGCTTAAAGACCCCTGCAGACCCTTCTACTGGCCCTAACAAAATATTGACTTTGTACTCTGAAGACGATGAAAAAATCAACACGGAAATAATCAAGTTGGCGTTAAATTCTGAATAGTGCGAACGCGGATTGTTCGTATGTTTAATCCCATTAATGGTCGCTGATTATTTCAGTAAAGTAATAATGTACGCAATGGATAACCAAACATGCGTCACTAATCATGTGAAATAATTAGCAACTGTTATTGCTGAGATAATTTCACAATCTATAGGAATTGACTTCCAGGCCTCAACTTTTCTGTAATACCGTTGAAGTTTCTGAAATGGTCGCGGTTATAGAGAATGTGTGGTCTTGGAAAGGTAAAGTAACTTAAAAATTAACTTGACGCCTTACATAGCAGTAGAGAAACCAGAGCTATTCGGTTGATTTTTACAGCGATTTTCTTCAGTTGCGTACAAACATGTGTGTGTAAAGACTCTCGTTTTCAATTACAGAACCGGCAATTTTTCCCAGCAGCCTGATGCCAATTGCGATCTCTTCATTTAAGAAAATAGTATACATCACATTGAAATATTTGCACCTGAAATTTCAACCTTAAAACTCACACCCTTCTTTGTGGTTCCGAGCGGCACTTGAAAACTTGGCATAGACACTACCGCTCACTATCTTGCAGCTAGCTGCAATTATGTAAATTTGAAAAATGGCTTAGGCATTCTATTATTAAATAATATGCACATGGTTATGTACAATTTCTTGTTATTGCACCACACTTTCAATGCCATTTTGATATTTTCATCACGTTAGTATATCACACATAAAACTGAAAACAGGCCCATTATCCATAATACCACTTTTAAAAAATGAGTTTAAGGGTTAAAACGTTGAACCCAACTTTTTGAATTCGCTTAACTCGAGTGCAATCGAAGTTAATATTGGTAACTTTCATTTTGAACCGAAATTCCATGTATGAATGCAAATGTACACCAAAATCTAAATAGATTTTACTATTACCACGAGCATTAATTTCAAAAAATTCAAAGTGCATTAATGAACACTTAAAACCCACAAGATTTTAAAATCTCAGCTGGAAAAAAAAAACTTTTTCATATTCAAACTAAGCTCAATGAAACCTTCCTGTCTAATTTCTGAAACAGAGGAGTATGAATTCAAAGTATGCATTACTTATTGAACTCGTCGTCCCTGTCGCACTCAACTCCGCTTACTAACATCCTGATATCGCTGCCATGCTGTTTACTTTAGTGTGCTGCTTTTCCCCCACTTAAAAAGTCTGCCGACAATATCCACGTTGTCATCAAAACAGTCAAATAGAAACCCCAAACTCCAAATTATTCCCAGCATATGGTCCGGAAAATTCATCTGAATTTATCACACAGCTTTGAACCCCATAAATCGTAGTAGTTTTAGTCAGTTCAGTTGACTTTCCTGGAAAGTTCTTCTCGTCCGAGATCATTCTTGTGAATTGATTGTATTGTTACGTTTTTAAAGGCCACAGTATACAGGATAGTTACAAAACCATTCTCCGAATTATAATTTATTCCGTTGTAAGACTTCGACTTGTTTCGAAAATTATGATTTCTGATGCTAGGAGCTTAAAAAAGTTATAAAAACACAAAGACTTTGTATGATATATTTATAAAACAAAATGATTCCCAAATACTTCTCTCTAATCCTCTAGATGCAAATTTCAATATTTTCAGTTCGATTCGGCAGGAATCGGATGAAAAAAATGTAGGTAATATTTTTCTGTGCGTAGCTGTTAATGAAGATTTTTTTATAGATATTTCAACGAATTCCGACCAACATTGAAAAATAAACAGCATATTTTATTTTCAGGCGATTGGTAATATCGTAATACAGAATTGATTGCCTAACATATGAAAGATCCTCCTATAGTTCCATGCTTCAAGATGACCAAAAATGATTGCGCATTTCCTCTTTATACCTGCGCAATCACAATTCTAATTATCAATTGTGGAACAAATGGCTAGTGGCAGGTAAAATATAACACTAAAGTAATAAGGTAAAACTAACGATTTTTCGGATTTATATAAAAAAATTTGCGAAAATTTCATCTTAAAACATGACTTCGACTTCTAACTAATGCGGTTGATTGGCCGATCCGTCAATTGATTTTGAAGTTGAATACTGCTTCAAAAAACCAGTCATCTTTTGTTTAAATTTTGGCTTGAGAGAGACTATTGATGTCAGTAGGATCCTTAACACACCATAACTGTCCTATATGCAAATATTGGCATTTGGGTCTGTGACCAACCAATAGTAAGACCATGTTCCGACAGTAAAATATTAGTTCCTAGACTTTGCCTTACTTGATTGATGTATATGCTTCCCATAGATTGCTACTGGTTTCCATAACATTTTTTTATTCCATCTGTAACAGCGCCATTGCTCGATAATGTCGGCAGGTATTGAACGAAGCGCACATCTCCTGATTAACATGGAGAACGTGCCGCTCGGGCCACAGCACTGTAGTGATCATTGTAGCACACTAGCAAATTTTAAATACTATTAGCTGACCTACCCAGCCTTTTTTCAACAGTATTTAATCAACTAGTAGCATCATGTCAGAAGTTATTAGTATTTGTAGAAAGAGTTGTTGATGTCTAGTTACCACGAATACTAATACAACTAACCTGAAGAGCTTAAAAAATATTTTAACTAAACTGACACAATACAACTAATAAAAATCATAGTGCTCAAACAACTTTAAAAGTATTGCAAATTTCCTCAGGCGTTTGGATCCTTAAAGTTAAACAACTACAAAGACGGAATGGTACTAAGTTACAAAGTTAGTAATCCTATGTTTAATAGTTACACACTTAACTGTTGAAAGTGTTTGAATGAAGCACTAGCTTGCACCGTTTCGCAAATGTGTCACGTACCGTTAGTGTGTTACATAAGTCATGTTAGTATAATATTTGCAGATGAAGAGTTTTATATATAGATTATTTATAAAAACATACAACACGATAAAATGCCCGGATCTTATGAATATAACACTAATAATATTTTCTGATTATTTCCAAAAGTATTCTAAGTATTCAGAAACTTTTTTTAAACGGCACTTCCGCATTGACCAATTGCATGCGTCACATATTTTGATAACAAGCTTTACAAACTTTGATTTTCGACACAATATGCAACCAAAACGACGTTAGCCGTTGTAAACTATTTCACGCCATGCCAAGTTTACTTACTCAAAACGCGCAAATGTAAGTACAGACATATCAATTCGACGTGTTTACGATTTCACTGCATATGTAAACAAAACAAGTGAAAAAAGTTTTCGGTGGACTGCGTAACATATAATGAGTATTATTGCAATCATCCGACGTTTTTAGTGTTCACGTACGCCAAGTTTTGCAACAGTCTCGGCTACCAACAACATAAAGTTAGAAGTTTTCAAACAACTAATGCAATAAAAAAATTAGCGAGTTTCGTTTCAAACGTTACCTATTTTAATATGGTTAACTTAAAATTTATAAAATAATAATATTGTTGTTATCAAAATTAAACCAATATTCAAAAAAATCTTGATTATTTCTTGAACATGTTTCGAACCCGGCGAACCACAAATAAAATTTTTCCGAAGTTAGGAAGTTTCATTTTTTCAATTTTGATTCTAATTTATGTTCAAAAACGATTGTATTCCATGCACATATAAGGGCCTTTTTCAATCTGCGTCATACTAAAGTGTGTATATTTATCCACCTTCAATCATTTATTATTAACTAACAAAAATATCGAAGAAACAAATTTTCAATTGCATAAAGTCACATAGAAGGCAACATTATTACCTTGTGCTTTTAACTTAGAAACTGTGTTCGGTTTTTACATTACTCAGAATAGAACGATCTTTGCGAAAGCTTTAAAAAATGCTGAATTCTTTCTTTGTATTAAACTAAGTCTAATTCCGTAATTGCTTTTTGTACTACTGATGCGTTAAAGAAAAACATTAGTAACCTGCATGAGTAGACCAATTAAAAATAAATAAAAATCTCAATGATTTTAAGAAGCATGTCAAATATTTGAAGTATCTTTTAACCCGCTGCAAAGAACAAAGAGAAATTAGTCTGATATTTAATGGAGTTTCAACAATCGTTTGTTGAAAAAAAACAGTTGATGCGATGTGTGCAAGTATCCTTGAGTTACAAAAAAAAAAGTTATATTTAAGCACGAAAGTAGATCGGCACTCGTAAATTTAACAGACAGTGATTGTATAGTGAAATGATGTTTTATCAGCACTTATAGTTCCAATCGGCACTACAAAATCGCGCGAAGTCGAAGTTTTATAAAAAAAATGATGCCATCAGAAAAGCAATGGCACTTGTCTTCAATTGGTATTGTTGTATTGTCACAAAGTGATCTGAAAATCACACATTTTTTTTGTACCAAAGATTTTAAAAAACCAAATAGACACACTATTTTGTATTTAATACATTACTTTTTTGCTGTGCAAATCAGTTTCATTTCAGCGATGAATTGTTTCATCACGTGATTTGGATAAAACTATCTATAACTAGGAAAATCACACTCTTGGAAACAATACATCTTTGATGAAGTCCGTGATTTTTTAGAAAAACAGTAATGATTCCATCAATGCTTCGAATACAGGTTTCCTTTTATTTTTGTCATCTTTCAAATTGGAAATAGAACCAACAGTGATTTCCGAAAAATATTTTTTTCGGCGTAGAGCGCGAAAATGAAATACAAAAAAAATAATGAAAAGCTAATATCAGTGATCTACTCTATCATAACACTAGACATAAAGTCAGCGGTATCATTTATTAGGGTACCCTACCATATGAATAAGATAATATCAGAATACGGCAAATAGACGGAATAAATAACATGTAATACACACTGTAGAGTTAACCCGTTTCCACACAACGTGCTGTGCATATTTCGACAAAGAAATAAGAACAGAAAGTAGTAAAAAGTGCTAGACTTGCAGCGAAAAGAAACCAGAAGTCTATGTATCCGAATAGTTAATATCACTCTCATACAGCAATGGAAACATATTCGAAATCAATTTAAAACCATCATTGAAACGTATTGAGATACCTATTTAAAAAAAGGCAGAACAATTTCAAACATGGAAAATGCTATAAAGCATGTTTTTTGTTAATTTGTTTGTGTATACTGCCGGTAAGTATATTTAGTGTTTCTAGTTGGTTCCCTGAACTTGACAACATTCCTTTTGATTCGATCATGTTGGTACTTCGCAGCCAACTGTTAAGTGTACAGGACAATTGCGGGGCTAGCACCACGATCCTACTCACACTAACAGTCTCTCCCGAGCCGAGACTCGACCCGATCAGAGGAGCATAACTAAAAAATTACAAAATTCTATCAACACGAGATACAAATAACAAATTTTGATGCGATTTCATATTTTTATATATGCGTTTGTTAACGAAATTGAATCTGAGTGAGTTATAATAATAAATCCTGAAATGACTTAATCCTGAAACAAGTCTAACACATTTTTCCTCTCTATCAAAACCTGTTATTTCTAACAATGGTTGTTATAATACTGTTCTATATGCTATCTTATTTTGTTAGAAAGCTGATACGTTAGTAGCAAAGTTTGATGTGGGTTTGATACTAGTGGAATCATTTTTGTTATAATTTCTGTTATTTTAACACCTAACGGGATCAAATTCAAAACACAGCCTGAAAGGTTTTTCTCATAACAAACTAACAGCTTCTGTTACATTTTTGTTTTGCCTTTCTGATCGGGGAAACTACTACAACTGGCTTGTTAGGCCAGCATCGTACCTCGAGACCAGCTGGGACTCGACTCGTGCCCGTGTTTCGAATAAAACGTGTTGCTCGTCGAAGCATCTGTAATACAGCCCATATTCCTTATTGGTTGCTGAAGTAAGCAGTTCTGTATGTAACTTGCTGGCCACAACGAATTGCTGAATTTTTCACTCCAAGATAGCAAGAAATCGTTAATATTCGTGATCATTATATGCCACGAGGATCCGAGCTGCCACGGCAGAAGTTTAATAGCGTACTAATACAACGAATGTTCAGAAACACAAAAGGATTATACTATAAATAATGTATGCGTGAATAATTATATGCGTCATTGTTAAAGATAGCAGTTACTATATAGGTACCTCAATAATAATTGAGGTACCTATGTAGAAAAATCAAAGCTAGCTTTCGGATTATTATGTCATCCATGTACACGAGCAGTTTTAGTTTTTTTTTAAAATTATGTAGTTCTATTTTATTAGCTATGACTTCATTCTTCAATTGTCCAAGAATATAAATAATTTAATATCACATAATAATTAGCTGTAAAATGCTTCACTGCGAGAACTAGCAATTCGCTGACCTATTCGATACCAAACTTATTCAAGCCACACATATTTTCTATGAACAGTTAGTTGGCTAACAACGAATCAAACAAGATGGAATGTCTCTTGTTTTCGACACAACTGAGTTTTTCGTTTTCTAAGTCTTATTAAGACCAGTAATGAAATCGAAACTTCACGATTCTCGATTCGATGATTTTTTGCTTATATCCGCTCAGGTATTGACATGATTTGTCATAAGAGTAAACATTCTAAACGTAATTACACACCAATACAAATTTCTAATCAGTAATAAATAATAAAATCAGCCTTTTTCGAATTGGTGCACACTTCTTGCTTTACCGGAGAAGGTGCATCATTGGCCGGTTTGTGTACGTATATGATTCGTGCTCATACTGGCAACGCTACTGCTGGACGGTACAGTTTCGCTGGTAATACTGCTCTGCAGCTGATTCTCTGGAACCCGCAACAATGATGGCAAACTTTCGGGAGATTTTTGATTAGGGAACAAAACACTATACGCAGGAGGAGGATCCAAATCTTCATAAGGAGGCAATGTTTGTGTTATTCCGTTTGAAGAATTCAAATTGGAATTATTTAAACCCGACTCTTGATACACCGATTGATTCTCTTGTTCGGATATATCAGGCGCTTCAGGCTTTTGCGTTCGGCAGCAGCATTCTGAAAAGGAGATAGAGTGTGAAATAGCTCAGTTCTTCATGTTTTCTAGGTTACCATACCCCATAGGCCACAGACTAGCAAAGCGCCTCCACATAATAGCATTCCTAGGAATAAATATCCCCAAGGGCCATACTTTGACAGCCCATTTAAGGTACTTTTGTGTTGTTTGGTAGGTATCTTAGTTTGACTTTCAATTATTTCTATCTGCTTCACCACTTCTGGCAGGATATTGTCCTCTTTGACTGGACCTTCAGTAGAATCAGCATAAAAAAATGACTTAAATGTAGTTTGTAGGTATTTTCTAAACACCATTTGCACGGGAGTTTCCTGTGAATAAATAATCAATGTCATGATTTTGCAAAACAATAAACTTCTTAATATACCATGAGTTGTTCATTCCTCAGTTTGGCACACATCTCACTGTCCTCGTCATTGAAAGCATTCGCTGGTGAAGGACAGTGTCGAACTCCGTCACACCGTAGATCATTCGCGATGCAAAGTAATGGAACATCATCCACTTCTAGGCAAGAGTGTTTGCCTTTCTCCAAGCATGGTAGACCATTACCGACAACTGTAATCAACAATCGATAGCCCGGCCGATTGCCAGAATGATTCCACACGATGTTAAGTCGACCCTGAAGAAGTCTCATCGGTTCCTCATTCGGGCTTGATGCCTCCAATTCACAAGGATCCAGCCGCCACGGTGGCAACACCTCTCCATTTAACGAGTGAGACTGAAATAAATTTTTTTTTATCGTTGACAAAATTCCTACACAGCAATAGCTATTGAATGCGACCCAATATCGTTAGTTCGAAAAAATCAAATCAGTTTATTTTTACTTACTATAATTAGTGAACACGAACCGCTAGTGTTGCTAACTTTTTTATTACCATACTTTCTGGACAAACCGTTCTGCATAGAAAATTTTCGACTGCCACTCGATGGTATGTAAACCCTCTGAAGACGCACATAGAAACTATGTGATTCGGGTGCGTGAAATTGGCGCTTACAGGATGGCTTGTTCTGATCTGGGTAGAGGTTTATAACCAAGCTTGACTCGATACCCGTTTCATGTACGTACTGAACATCATCATCATCGCAAATTGACTTAAACTCAACGGAGTTCAGGTTTGAATCTGAAATAAAAAGAAGTTATTTAGATTAAACTAATGATTTATCAGATTGACTTTTCGAATAATTTTTGAGTGTTTTATACAAAGTCCTATAACCGTGTGTTTTTGTAAATAATTAAATATCAGGTGCATTCACGTGTACTGTACATTCTTCCAAATTCGTACAGACCGAGCCGAGCCTACGCAGCTGGATCAAATACGGTAGAGTAGGTAGAGTAGGTTATAACAATTGACCCGAGCAAATTTAATAAAATGTAGAAATAAACGTATGCCTGCGCCAATCGCTTTTGATGCTATATCAATGACACGGAACCTGCACCAAACTGTACTTTATCTATGTAGTGGACAGATAACGTTCAGTTGGACGCAAGTACGATACTTCGTGATTTGAGTAATGTTAATTATTCGTTTTTAGCGTGGAAACGCTAATTGACATAAGCAATGATATATGAGAGCAATTCCATATAAAATAACCCAATTCTAATATATTTTTTATTTGCCATTTTTGATTTAGCAGAAAATTTACACAGTTTTTCTTATGGGCTAAATAAGTCATTTTAAGCTATTGTTTTTTTTTTAATCACAACTAATTTTTGAATAGGGTTGATGATGATTACAAATATCTTAAGAGAACTTTTTTTTCTATCGATGCAGAATTAATCATACTCGACTAGTTTTAATATGGATAAAATGTAGCACGCGTCTTCAATGGAAAAAAGTTTTAACTAAGTAGATCAGCGGTTCTCAACCTTTTTTTGTCCGCGTACCCCTTGGCGATATTTTCCAAATCAATTGTAACCCCTGGCTTGGAATATTCTCTCAGAGTGGGAGAGAGTAGTGTTAGATTATGCTGTGGTAATCTAATTTAGGTTTGAAATTGAACTGTTATTTGTTTGATTGCTACAGTCGTGTTTTAAGAGAAAGTTTGAACAACAAATAAAGTATTATAAAAAAATTGCTTTGTCCGCAATTACTGATTTTTCTCTCGCGTACCCCCTGAAGGCTCTCGCGTACCCCTAGGGGTACGCGTACCGCAGGTTGAGAACCGCTGAAATAGATGGTTAACTTAGATTTCACATAAGTGGAATCATTTTTTACTCGTTTTTGTCTTTTGTTTGTAAGATATAGCAATTATTGTAAAAAACAATGTTCTAAGTGAGACCCAACAGGCCAAATTTTATACCCCACTCGACTCATTTCGATGTTCCTTCAATCCCACTCAATTTTCTCAGAGATGGCTGGTCCAATGGTCATAGTTTTAGTGCAAATGAAAGTCTAGTTGCCTCATATGTCGTTGAACAATTTAAAATCAGTGGTCGGAAACCACCTAGTGTAAGGCAAATTATTTGATTAAGAAGATCTTTTGAAAAGGCTATATCACACCGCTTGATGGAATTATTCGTTATTTTTCGTAATTTGAAAACCTTCGATGGTGCGTAGCTTGTTTTTTATCTCTTAGCGGATTCTTTCGAAAAGCTTTTAGCATGAATTCCATGTTTTTGAAATGCATTACAACTGAAAAGAAGAAAGTTTACCCCAGTTTCATTTTCACTGTTTCGTGTTTTTTTGATTGATCAATTTTCCAAGATGTTATCCTCCAATTACAATTTATTTTTACTCATTTCTAAAAAGCAAAGCAAAGCTACATTCCGTGTCGGAACTCGACCTTCTGTTTATTATACACAGACTTCGCAGCCAACTGTTAAGTGTACAGGACAATTGCGGGGCTAGCGCTACGATCCTACTGACACTAACAGTCTCTCCCGAGCCGAGACTCAAACCTACGACGACTGGCTTGTTAGGCCAGCATCGTACCTCGAGACCAGCTGGGAGAGTCATTTACTCATTTCTACTTTTTACAAAATGCATATCTGAACTTCTTATTTACAAATTGTACGAAAGATTTTTGTGTGTCATTATCACCTTCATGAAGTAATTTACACAGCAACACAATATTCAATTTTCATCCATAACATGCCGGAGTTCGGTAAAACCAACTACCTATATGAACAAGCAAACATTCATCTTCGAACTATGTATAAGTCAATCAACTTTCTCAGCGCGTAGTCGTATAAGCACCAAAAGCTCAGATAGCCTGGAGCTGGCGGAATTACTCCTATATTTTTGACTATTTTTAAATCAGGTGCGAAATCTGACATCCGCAACTATCGTGGAATTGCCATTATCCCTTGCATTCTTTAACTTTTTGAATCGCTTGTCGGGTAAGGAACGGCTTAAGCAAAGGCGCCTATTCTAATCAGTCGAAAAAACGGGTTTCAAACTCCTGAATTTTGATCAATATCGACAATTTTAACGAATAGAACGAAAAGTCTGATTAACTAGCAGTCTTACGAATACATAAAATACCGTTCAAGACAAAAACAGCATACGAAAAAATCAACCAAAATTTTAGCCATTCAAACACTATTCGGGTGGTGAAGTAAATCCCCCGCAAAACAGATGCAAACTGTTTGGAATAGGTTCGGGATGATTGGAATAGTGTCCCTCGATTGGGAACTTTAATTGATTATTGTTAAAGTTTGCTAACTCGGTTTTAAAATCTGAAAACAAGTGCTGACAGAGAAAAGGGTAGAGGACAGATTGATATACTTATGTTTGAACTTCACCCAACACATTTCGAGTATTTTGTCTCAATACACAAGCGGTTCCTTAAACTGCTTAGAATATGTTACCCTACTCTAAATGACAGGTTTTTTCTGCAGTTAAAAGCAAACAGCATGGCTATTTTAAAGGTCGCTCATCAACGTCGAATGTTATGGAACTTGGGTCCACTTCTTTTTATTTTGTATGTAAATGACAATTCATTCATTCCTATAATATGATATATATGTGCAATTCTTTAAAAAAAAAACGGGCAACCAATTTATTGACCGTTTTTGATTTAGCTGAAACTTTGCATAAACGTTTCTATTGGTAAAAGATGCTATTTTGTGCTATTGGTTTAATTTTTTGAAACACAACTCATTAATGAAAAAACCTATATTGGGAAGGTACTGCTAATTACAACTATTTTTAGAGCAAAAACGGTTTGTTTGATCGGTGTGACGTCTTTGGCAAAGTTGCAGATGATGGTTTTGTCTTTCCATTTTCATGAAAAACCAAAAAATATATAAATAAAATATATATCCAATTAAATACAAAAAAAAGATACGAAAATTTTGCACTAGATCTATTTACCATTTTCTTTAAAGTTAAAAAATGTTGATTTAAGCCAAATGCTTATTCCTATTTTTTTTCTTATTAAATCTTTTGAATTCCAATATTTTTCTCGAGGTAATCAACTTTAGTGTGACAGCAGCATCTCAAGTTCAGATACACTAGCACAAATACGTTCCTTTTTTATGTGTTCACGTTCTAACGCCCACAAATGTTTGCTACACTCTCGCTTCGCTCTCGCATTAAATTAGTTACTAGCTTGACTTAGCTTGGAGAATTTGGAGCGATCGTATATCGTGACGAAATCACTTGTTTACCCTATGTTATTAACGCATTGTTTGTTCGGTGTCCGGTTTCTAAGATTAGTCACATATTGGAAACACTGTTTTTCCGAATACTAATGATTATTTTCTGCTTGATATTACAGAACAAGTACTTAAAAATTTGTTCTCAAAAGCATGAGGGAATTACAGTAACACGTATCTATTACACTACAAGCAATGGACTGTTGTGTTGTATACAGCTTGAATCGCAGCATTACAATGGAAAAAAAAACATATCTTTGTAGTATTTTTTCTAGTACACTTTCTACTATCGCGGGAAATATCAATAATTATAGATATTTTTGTTTATGAGTTGTTTTATCGAACTACTTAATTTCCAAGCATTCGTAAACCGTTATTAAAATAACTTGCACCTTTGCAACTATTCTAAACTGCTGAAAGATCACCTAAGATGTACAAAAGAAACAGATTAATTTCTGTTAAATTCATTTGTTTTACAAAAACAATAAGGTTAACATGACCTCATTTCACAGACTATTTTACCGTAAGTGCCTAATATTACAGTTTTACTCCATGACGGACATGTTTTAATTAACGCCTCATAAACTACATTTTTTCATCATTAACCTTTCTTTTTCGAAATAATGGTTAACTTTTCTTGACTACTGATTTAAAACATTAGAAATAAAAACTTACTTGTAGAAGCAGAAGCACACAACACTAGCTGCGTAAAAAGCGTAAAAATAGACCAATGAACCACCATTAACTTGTATAGCACCATTTTATTTTGTTATTTCCCTATCCTAATGAATTCTAGTGAACATTAGATATCAATAAGGACATTAAGCGGTGTACATGAATGTCTAAAATCGCACACTTAAAAGAACTGCATCTTGAATATTAGGCACAAAATTTCAATTGTTTTGTTTGGTTCCCAGTAGCTTCACATTAAACTGCAAACGAATAACGCATGGATGAAACTAATCCAACAAGGCGCACACGTCTTCAGACTGGAAGATTTCACCGTGATAACCAACGCGAACCGAACGCAACACAGATAGATCCACTTTGAGACTGCGTATGCATTCATCCAAGAGTAAGATATGTATATCATCGTACATGAGATGCGAGAGCAATTCAAACATATCGCCGCGAATAGCGAACATTACACACACGACTACGCACCATGCCAGCTGTTCTGGAAATACAAGCATACCGAATTAATCAGACTAGAAATTGTGCATGAAACGAAGAGCAGACACGACTAGACAAACAATTGTATTGGATTGGCTGCTCAACTGACTTGCTATAAGTAAGAGGAACATTTTCTGCGAGTTATGGGGCAAAATCATACACAGTACACAATGTTTACAACGGCATCGATGAAAATATAGCTTTGCCGAATTAAATTAAACTTCGGTACAGTCTTTGTTTGGACAATTTCCTGCATTTCATAGCAATTTGCCCCTTATCGTCACAACCACGCGCTATGGATATACAGCCATAAATACGAAAACCTTTCAATATCCTGAGCATCCCTCGGTGAACGAAATACATATTTTAGCAAAAGCCAAAAGCGTAAAAATACGGTAGTGTAGTTGTGAGTTGTGGTGGTAAGCAACTTAAAGGTAATACCGCTAGGAAGCATGTGTTTTTAGCATAATTTTCAATGCCTCATGCACACAAAACCCGTTAGTATTGGATGACTTTTGCAACAATATCGATAAATAAAGATCGATATTTGTGTTCTTTATATATATATATATATATATATATATATATATATATATATATATATATATATATATATATATATATATATATATATATATATATATATATATATATATATATATATATATATATATATATATATATATATATATATATATATATATATATATATATATATATATATATATATATATATATATATATATATATATATATATATTTTTTTTTTTTTTTTAATAGTTTACTTGACACGGCACGATACAATTTATGTTTAACTGAGCCAAGTACATTTTTTTAAATTCTAAATTAGCAGGGAAAAGAGGGAGGCCTTTTTTTATTCTCGCGGCCGACTACGAGCTAGTGGGGATTTAAGGTGAGAGGAGGGGTGTTACAATTTTGTTTTTAACTTTTTTATATTACAGAATGTATTCATTTGTACGTGGCTAACCAGTGATGTTCTATTTGAGCAGTTTTGGTCTGAGGTGTCTGCGTAAACATAGAGATGCCGAGTCTTCGTTTTAGTGTCTCCAGCCGGGTGTATCATTCTCTTTCAGTTTGTGACAGAAATTGTATTCTAGCAAATAGATAAAAGAAATCAAATTTTAATGCCAGCATTTTTTATAAACCCGTATACTGCCGGTAACCGCAAGTCAGTCTCATCTGTAAAAATGTTAAATTGAGAAAACAGCTTCGAAAGATATTTCATTCACGCTCAGTTATAACTTATTTAGAATGAATTATTTTGACAACATCCATGCTAAAATATAGTTTGCATACTAGCCTGCACTAATTACGTTGTAAAAACCACTGAAATCATTGATTTTATGATAAAAACCTTGAGTGTGACTGACTTGCCGTTACATTCTACACCGAAGAGAAAAGTAACCGCAAGTCAGTCACATTGCCATGTTGAAACTATAGTGCGTATTGACGAATTGTTATTCGTTGCCGTGGAAAACTGTCAATCCTTCGCTGTTAGGAAGTGTATGTCCATGAGAACCATTTAAAACATATCAACGTTGGAAAATCTCTTGATGTACGGAACCGATGAAGCTTATCCGGTGAGGACTCGGATAAAGAAACTGAAGCCTGGTTTGCAGTTGGTTCATCCGACAACAAATGTCAACATGATACAAATCCATATGAGGTTCGAGCATCACCTTTGGAGATTTCTTGGAACGATTCCCTGGATTCTGATGGAAGTTTTTTCGATAGTAAAGATCTCCCGGATAGATCTACGAAGAAGTGAACCAAAAAAAAATTGATTTGAATTCGTATTAGCAGAAAATTCATCACCAATTCAAACTAAAAAATAATCCCAATTGATAATTGTTACTAGATAACTTATTTTCATCTAAACGGTCATATCGAACTTCTCTTCTTCACTCCCCATCCATTTTACTGTTGTATTATGCATGTTTTTTTGTAAAACGGGACTGACTTTCGGTTATTTTTCTTCTGGGACTGACTTGCGGTTACTTTGCATAATGGGACATTTCGACTTGGTATTGATTTCCTCTTTTGTTGAACAAACCACTATTTTTTATCGGTACATCTGAAAATATACTCAAAGCTAGGCCAAAATCCGATGCTAACTCAAAATTGACAAAATTACAGATGGGACTGACTTGCGGTTACCGGCAGTATAGCTGTGTCATGTACTGGAGATCACCGCTTCCCAGAATGTCTCTAACGGGTACGTTCGGTTGTTTTCCTCGGGCCCGAAGGGAATCTATAAGCTCAGACCTAACACCACAGTATTCGGTACACGACCAAACAACATGCTCGATGTCATGGTAGCCATCGCCACAAACGCAGTGATTACTGTCTACAAGCCCTATACGAAAGAGATGCGTGTTTAACGTATAGTGATTAAACATAAGTCTGGACATCACGCGAATGAAGTCCCGACCTACATCCAACCCCTTGAGCCATGCTTTCGTCGATACCTTAGGAAAAATGGAATGTAGTCACCGTCCCAGTTCATCTGAGTTCCATGATGATTGCCAACTGTTGAGTGTTCTCTGACGCAAAATGCTATAAAATTCATCATAAGCAATTGGTCTTACATAAATATCGCCATCAATAGCACCCACCTTAGCTAAAGCGTCAGCCTTTTCATTGCCCGGAATGGAACAATGAGAAGGGACCCACGCTAAGGTAACCCGGTAATTTTTATCTGTTAAAGCACTTAAAAACCACCGTATTTTCCCCAGGAAATACGGGGTGTGCTTCACAGTCTTCATCGATCGCAGAGCCTCAATGGCACTGAGACTGTCTGTGAAGATGAAGTAGTGGTCTATGGGCAGGGTTTCGATGATCCCAAGAGAGTACTGAATGGCAGCAAGTTCTGTGACGTACACGGAAGCAAGAGCATCGAGTTTGTAGGAGGCGGTAAAATTTTCGTGGAAAACACCGAAGCCAGTGGACTCATCTAGATTAGATCCGTCAGTGTAAAACCGTTTATCATAACTAACATGTTCAAACTTATTGGAAAATTTTTCAGGGATCTCTTGGGGTCGCAATTGATCCGGGATACCAGAAATGTCTTCTTTCATGGGGGTGTCGAAGAATATAGCATTATTAGAAGTATCTAAAAGTGCGACATTGGAGGAATCGTATGAAGAAGGATTAATATCTTGAGCCATATAGTCAAAATATAAAGTCATAAATCTGGATTAAGATTGAAGGTCGACCAACCTCTCGAAATTTTCAATTACTAATGGGTTCATAACTGTGCATCGAATTAGCAACCGGTAAGAGAGATTCCAAAAACGATGTTTCAACGGAAGAATACCCGCTAGCACTTCAAGACTCATCGTATGGGTCGACTGCATGCAACCTAAGGCAATACGCAAACAACGATACTGTATTCGTTCCAGTTTGATCAAATGTGTGCTTGCTGCGGAGCGGAAGCAGAAACACCCGTACTCAATTACAGACAATATCGTTGTTTGGTAAAGCCTTAGAAGGTCTCCTGGGTGGGCTCCCCACCAGGTTCCGGTAATCGTACGAAGAAAATTAATCCTCTGTTGGCATTTTTGTGTCAGATACCTAATATGACAAGCCCAGGTGCATTTAGAGTCGAACCAGACCCCGAGATATTTAGCGACTAAAACCTGAGAGATCGTTTTACCCGTTAGTAGAAGCTGCAGCTGAGCTGGATTATGCTTCCTAGAGAAAACGACCAGCTCAGTTTTCTCCGGAGAGAATTCGATACCCAGCTTAAGAGCCCATTCAGACAAATTGTCTAAGGTATCTTGCAATGGTCCTTGCAGATCGCTAGCCTCGCTACCAGTAATGGATACAACGCTATCGTCTGCAAGTTGCCTTAGCGTGCATGAATTTGCAAGACATTCATCGATGTCACTGACGTAAAAATTATATAAGAGAGGACTTAGACATGAGCCCTGGGGGAGGCCCATGTAACTAATTCGGGAAGTTGTCGAATCGCCATGTGAGAAATACATATGCTTTTCTGACAACAAATTGAGCAAAAAGTTATTCAAATTTGGTGAAAGTCCCTGCGAATGAAGTTTCGCGCTTAAAACTTCTACAGAGACAGAGTCATAAGCCCCCTTAATATCCATGAACGCAGAAGCCATTTGCTCTTTTCGAGCAAAGGCTAGTTGAATTTCAGTAGAAAGCAACGCTAGGCAATCGTTCGTCCCTTTGCCCCGGCGAAAACCAAATTGAGTATCTGAAAGTAACCCGTTTGTTTCGATCCATTTGTCTAACCGTAAGAAGATCATTTTCTCCATTAATTTCCGGAGGCAAGAGAGCATCGCAATCGGCCTATATGAATTGTGATCAGAGGCAGGTTTCCCGGGTTTCCGAATAGCAATGACTTTTACCTCCCTCCAGTCATGCGGAACAATATTTAGCTCAAGAAACTTGTTGAACAAATTCAACAAGCGTCTTTTTGCAGAGTCGGGTAGATTCTTCAACAGGTTGAATTTTATTCTATCTAACCCTGCAGCCTCATTGTTGCACGGCAGGAGAGCCATTGAAAATTCCAACATCGAAAATGGAGGCTCTTCCGTAGTTACTAATAACGCGTCGCGAAAGGTTTTCTGTTCCGGTACAGAGTCCGGACAGACCTTTTTGGCAAAATCGAGTATCCAGCGATCTGAATACTCCTCGCTTTCATTCGAAACGTCACGGTTCCGCATGCGCCTGGCGGTATCCCAAAGAGTGCTCATCGCTGTTTCCCTCGACAACGCGTTTACGAACCGCCGCCAGTAAACGCGTTTTTTCGCCTTTACTAAACTCCTCATCTGCCTGCCCAGTGCCTCGTGCTTTCGAAGCAGGTTGACAGTGCCGTACTCCCGGTAGTCCTTATACGCCGCGGACCTTCGCACGTACAGCTCAGAGCACTCTTTGTCCCACCATTTGTTGGGAGGGCGCTGTCTAATCGTTACCCCGGGTATCGGTTTCGTCTGAGCTTGAGTCGCGGCGTCGATTATCAAGCCAGCTAAGAACGCGTATTCTTCCTCCGGAGGAAGTTCCTCGTGAGTCTCGATAGATTCCGCTATAATAGACTCATAACGCTTCCAATCAATATTACGTGTAAGGTCGTAGGAAATATTGACTGGGTTCGGGGGAGTTGAACCATTAGCAATTGATATAACGATTGGAAGATGATCACTACCGTGGGGATCGTTGATTACTTTCCACTGGCAATCTAACGCTAGTGATGTCGAGCAGAGGGATAGGTCAAGCACGCTTTCACGTGCTGGAGGATTAGGTACGCGTGTCGTTTCCCCAGTATTCAAAACTGTCATATTGAAGTCGTCGATCAAGTTACAGATTAACCCGTAAAGACCCGGGACGGGTCTTGTTTTTTGAAAATGCTCGTTCTCAGCACTGGAACGGCCGATTTGGGAAAACTTGGAATTTTATTCAAGGGGAATAGTTGCTCTAAGTTTTGGTAAAGGTGCCACCCCTTGGGACCCCTCCTCGTTTTCGTGAGACCCAAAAATGTCTGTTTTTTTCTAATTTTTCAAACAGATTGTGCAAACACTGGGAATTTTCATACGTATCAATTGCTCCATGTATCAAATCATGTCAGGTAGAGGAAATATGGTATGTAAGAGAGAATTTTGGAGTTTCTAAATTAATTCAGTACAAAATCACAAAACTACGTATTTTCATAAAAATTCAAAAAACAAAACCGTTTTTTAAATTTTAAGCTCTGCATTTTTGCGACAAGGTCTCCTGAATCGATACGCGATGAAATATTTATTTTAGGATGCAAACATTTTGAGAAAAACCAGTTTGAATTCACCAAAGTACGTATTTTCATGGAAACCTGATTTTCTCAGTCTCCCACGGTAGGTTTCAATTTAGTTCTTCAATTTTCAAGCTCAATATTTTTAGAGTAACGTCTTCTGAATCCAAAGATGGTGAAAGATTTATTCTAGCATGCACAGATTTAGAAAAAATCGAGTTTGAATTCACTAAAGTACGAGTTCTTATGAAAACTTGATTTTCTCCAAATAAAGAACTAAAGAACGATCGAATAGGGAAAATCCGTACCCGGAATGGTTTTCGCCGATAGTAATTCAAGTTCTTAAAGACAAACGGAGAGCTCTGAAAAGCATGCATCGGAACCGAACCATGTAAAATGTCGCAGCCTACAAAGAACTTCTTCGGATCTTCAAAGTGTTGCACAGAGAAGCCTATCAATTTTACATCGATGGAATACAGAATGGAGTGAAGGAAAATCCTAAATCGTTCTGGAAATTTGTAAATAGCAGGCGTAGAGTCAACGGAATACCGGAAGTGATGAAGAACTTCAAACTACTTTAACAGGGCAACCTTATCTGATGAATAATGTAAACAACGATCATATCAAACTTTTAATGTTTTTCACTAAGCAAAACCTGGAATTATTATCTAATGCCGATTACTGGATGTGTGAAGGAACTTTCAGTAATTTCACTGGTTTACTTTTTACTAGGACGCAAATGTCAAAAAACATATACTACCGCTTTTGAAGCGTTGTCGGATGTGCTCGCGGATAACAGAATGAAAGTAAAGTGCGAATACATTCTTTCGGATTTTGAAAAAGCTGCGCTCAATGCGTTGCGAGAAGTTTTCCCCATGCTGCAAAGCTTTGGATGCTATTTCCATTTCACGCAGAACATCATTCACGCAGAACATCAATTTTGGAGTTTCTAAATTATTTCAGTACAAAATCACAAAACTACGTATTTTCATGAAAATTTAAAAAACAAAACCGTTTTTTAAATTTTAAGCTCTGCATTTTTGCGACAAGGTCTCCTGAATCGATACCCGATAAAATATTTATTTTAGGATGCAAACATTTTGAGAAAAACCAGTTTGAATTCACCAAAGTACGTATTTTCATGGAAACCTGATTTTCTCAGTCTCCCACGGTAGGTTTCAACTTAGTTCTTCAATTTTCAAGCTCAATATTTTTAGAGTAACGTCTTCTGAATCCAAAGATGGTGAAAGATTTATTCTAGCATGCACAGATTTAGAGAAAAACGAGTTTGAATTCACTAAAGTACGAGTTCTTATGAAAACTTGATTTTCTCCAAATCTGTGCATGCTAGATAAAAACTTTCACCATCTATGGATTCGGAAGACGTTAGTCTAAAAATATAGAGCTTGAAAATTGGAGAACTAAGTTGAAACCTACCGTGGGAGACTGAGAAAATCAAGTTTCCATGAAAATACGTACTTTGGTGAATTTAAACTGGTTGTTCTCAAAATGTTTGCATCCTAAAATAAATATTTCATCGCGTATGGATTCAGGAGACCTTGCCGCAAAAATATAGAGCTTAAAATTTAAAAAACGGGTTCGTTGTTTAAGTTTTTATGAAAATACGTAGTTTTGTGATTTTGTACTGAAATAATTTAGAAACTCCAAAATTCACTCTTACATACCATATTTCATTTACCTGACATGATTTGATACATGGAGCAATTGATACGTATGAAAATTTCCAGTGTTTGCTCAATCTGTTTGAAAAATTAGAAAAAAACACAGACATTTTTGCGTCTCACGAAAACGGGGAGAGGTCCAGAGGGATGGCACTTTTACCAAAACTTAGAGCAACTATCCCCTTTGAATAAAATTCCAAGTTTTCCCAAATCGGCCGTTCCAGTGCTGAGAACGAGCATTTTCAAAAAACAAGTTCCGTCCCGGGTCTTAACGGGTTAAAGAAGATCGGTTGTCGTCGTACAGCGACCCCCATAGCGAACAGTGAGAGTTAAAATCTCCCAAAATCAAAAAAAGTGCGGGAAGCAATTCTGCTATATCAAGGAGTTGCTTCTGTTCAATCCGCGCGGATGGGGGAATATATAACGAAACAAGGCAAAGGTCTTTTCCTTTCATATTCGTTTGAATGGCAACAACTTCAATATTCGAGATCGAGGGGAGGTCGATTCTGAAAAAAGAATAGCACTTTTTGATCCCTAAAAGTACCCCTCCACCGTGTGAGTCTCGATCTCGACGAATGATGTTGAAATCGTGGAAATTAAGTTGGTCATTTGAATTGAGAAAAGTTTCACAGAGCGCGAACGCATCACAATTGTATGTGTTTATCAAATGTGAAAATAAATCGAATTTGGGGATGATACTTCTGCAGTTCCACTGTAACACAGTGACAAAATTCCTAACCTCTTTCGACGTATTAGTCATCGAAAGATACGATAGCTGAAATGAGGGGCCAAGTTGCTGTGAGTTGCTTCAAATAGGTTTTCACTGTAGGGAGAAGGGCAAGAAGAATGTTTTGAAGGGGATCTGGTATGTTGAATGTTTTAAATATCCAGTCCACAATATCAGAGAATTTTATGAACCCTGTTTCTTTTATGTCTTCTGATCGAGAAATGGGTTCACGAGGGGTTTTTGGTGCCCCAGGAAGCGGTGGGTACTCCTGGTTTGATTTGAAATTAAAACCGGGGGGTACTTGCTTCGGTTTTTCTTCACCGCTTCCTTTCTGTGTTGTCTTATTGGTCATTCCGCTAGGGGTTATCTTACGACCTTTGCGAGAAAGATTAGGAGAGTTGAGCATTCTCCTCTTCCTAGATCCCTCTGGCAAGCATAAGAACACCCTTCGACGGGATCGTGAGATGTACCCTCATCGGTTGGCAAAAAGGAAAAGATGTTTCCTGTCGAGGGGGGCTCAGCCCTCTTAAGCATTTCTGCAAAAGAGCGCTTTGATCGTTCCTTAAGGGAACGCTTCATTTTTTTTCTTCTGTTTGTACGCGGGACACGCCGAAAGGTCATGCCGAGTTCCCTCGCAGTAAAGACACTTTTCAGTATCCTCACTGCAAGCGGTCTCAGCATGATTGCCTCCGCACTTGCTGCAGCGTGCCTTGTTGCAGCAGTAGGTGGCTGTATGACCTACCTGCTTGCAGTTTTGGCAATGCATGACCCACGGTACAAACAGGCGTACAGGCAGACGAACCCTGTCCAAAGAGATGTAGTTCGGCAGTGCGGATCCGGCGAATGTTACACGGAAGGAATCCGAAGGGATGAATTTCTTCTTCCCTTCTTCGATGGATACTGAATGTAATTGCTTGACATCCAGTATCTTTACATCTTGAATCAGGGGGTTCTAGAAGCAGCCAACCCCGTGACGCAAAATGTCATCGACCGTGAGGCTTCCTTCGGTAACCACACCGTCGATCTCCACGTCCTTGGCAGGGATGTACACGCGGTACTCCCTTGTAAAGAGCTCGTAGCTAGCAATTCCGTTTGCTTGCTTCAAGCTACTCACGACAACTCGCAGTTTGTTCGGCCTCACCTTCGTAATCTCGGTTACGGCCGAAAACTGTTTTGCCAGGTCCTTGCCTATTTGTATAATGTTAAGAGGCTTTTTTATGGGCCTAAAGTAAACTACGAACGGACCTTTCGAAGCATCTGGGTAAGCTTTCACCCGTGTTGCCGGTACCCTTGGTTCGGGGCTAGGTAGCGGGGAAGGTAGAGGGGAATTGATGGGGGAGATCTCAATCTCTTCCCCATTTGTTTCCACATCCAGGAATAGTTGCACCTGCATGTCGTCCATTTTGCGGGAGCGTTACGCTCTACCGCACACAAACGATAAATATTCGAATGTGGGGGGGGTGGGGATCAAGTAGTTGATATTTAATTTTGAAAACAATTTTTCAAACTACAATGGATCAAAATTAAAAAAAGACAGTAATACTAATACTAATAACAATAGTAATAATAGTAATAATAATAATAATTATTATAACAATAGTAATAATAATAACAATAATAATAATAATAATTATAATAATAACAATAATAATAATAATATTAATAATAATGATAAAAATTCTTAAGTGAATACTTCACCGAACGTCTAAGTCACGACCTCACGGCTGATAGTTGGATTAATCGAGTGTCTCCGCAGAACAAACAATGACGATCCAGCTTCGTGTTGTGACACAGTGGCCGTATCTTACACTCGACCTTGTAGATGCCACTTGTAGTTGACTTCCACTCGCTCGATCGTATGATGGTCCGTGCTGCTAGCGGGGTAACAGCGGTGCGGGAGAATTATTCTTGCTGATATATCAGCTGCGTATCAGATCACTGGCGGGGTAGCCTGCCCCTACCAGTGTGCAGAAGATGTTTCTGCCGATATATTGCAGGCTATTGTTATCGCACACAAGAACTAATCGAAAAAAAAAACACCCGTACGGTAACTCGTGTATTGTTATTTTGCGAATCAAACGGAGATAAACAATTTGCGTCTAATCAAGACGAAAGCAAAACAACGAATGTTCTTTATATATTTATTAGAAGTTTATTAGTTTGAACTTGACATTAACTGACCATTGACTTTCCTGAAACATCATGAATGTACATTTTCTTGTTTCAACTAAAAAACAAATTGAATCAATATTACAGAGCTTATAAAAAGATGAATCCGTTTATTTAGTCATTTTAGTATGGGACCGTTTGTAAACCAAGTGTCAATATTTCGACTATATGTAATTTAGCTTTATTTGAGGCTTTTAATTGTTAAAAAATCGCACTTTTTTCTATATTGATAACATTTTAAAAAACCGATATTTTTTAAATTTATCTAAACTGTTTCATAAAATTTACAAGTAACGTCTCTATCAGCAATATATTTCGCAACATCGAAAAATGTAATATTTTACGGCATGCATGGTTTCGCTCTTTGAATGCTCATTAGACTGTATTTCGTCAAGGAGGCAGAATTCAAACAAGTCAAATATGAAGCACTTCTAGAGACACTATATCTTTACAAACTTAAAAAAATATGTGATATGACCCGCATTTTGCAGAGGTTGTGATCTTCTTTTTTTTTGCTCGACAGTTTTCAATTGGGTTGTTTAGCTATATCAGTTTTTTGTATCATCTGAAAGAGCAGCATTTTCTAAGCAAAACGTGATTTACGTGATTTTCAAAAATTTTCTATCGTTGTATTTCGATTATTAAATCACGAATTAAAACTGCTCGAAATGGCTACAATGACAGTTCGCCCATATACCAACTGTCAATGTAGCGATTTAGAGCGATTTTTAATTTTTCATTGAAAAGTCGAAGGACAATGATATAAAATTTTAAAAATTCACGTTTTGCTCAGAAAATTACACTCTTTTAGCTGATATATAAAAATCTAAAATCCGTGAATAACTAAACAACCCAATTTGCCGGGAAACTTTTGGTCGGTCCTAACCATAGGCGTAGCCAGGGGGGCAGGGGGGGTCCGTTTCCCCCCCCCCCTAATCACTGGCATTGGTGCAGTTTTTTTTTTGGCATTGGTGCAGAATTTTTTTTTTTGCAGAATAACGCTAAGGTGAAATTTCTTTTACACACCAAGTTCCCCAAGACGGCGCTGCTGTGGCTAACAATCAGCGTGAAGGGGATGTTAAACCTGCTCTTCTTTTGCTCCGGACTGGCCGAGAACGGGGGAATTTATAGTACGAAGTACCTGCCGGAAGTAGCGTCGTTCACCAAAAAATACCATAAGGCCGTAGACACGGTGTTTTGGCCGGATCTGGAGTCGGCTCACTATCCGAGGCGATCATTTGAGGAAATGGAACGGCTAAATGTCGATGTGGTTCCCAACTTGGTGAGCCCGCCCAACGTCCCCAAGTTGCGTTTCGTCAAAGATTTCTGGCAAGCCTGAAGCGTAAGATCTACTCCAACAACTTTGTCGCGAAATTTGAGGAGGAATTGATAAATAAAATGAAAAAAGAATTTGAAAACATGCCTACACGCATGTTTTCATCCGCCATGGCGAACGTTACGGTTAACTGCCGAATTTCCGCACGCAAGATCGTAGATTTTTTCTGCACGTAAGCTAGCATAATTACCTTCCATGCGAAATTAATCAAACCTTATTATCTGTCTTAGTTATTTTTTTACCACCATCCAAAAATAATCCATTTTTTTAACGCATAGGTTAGCACAAAACGACATTTTTAGCCCACCTGCATCAACTAGCTTAGTATTGGAATCGAGCATTGACAATTCCTTACCTTAATTCTCTAATAACCTCACAGGAAACACGGTTCATGGAAGATAGTGCACTTGCCTACGCGTTGTCCTCGCTGCATCCTGCTAACGTAATACGCATGTCGTTAGAAGAGTTAAAGTGCAAAACCGGAGCTTTCGTATTTTTTTCTATGACGTTAACAATTTTGTTGGAGAGGTGGAAGTCTGGTATCAACATTGCAACAGCATGAGAGCAGACGGTAAGAACTTGGAAGACCGGGATCTTATAGACTTGCTTGCTGAAGCCCGTATGTTCTTACCTGCGACTGAGAAAGCAATTAAAATTGAACTTGCTTCACCATGTAAAACAAGCACGATTGAGCTCTCGTTCAGCACATTACGTCGGGTGAAAACCTGGCTGAGGTTAACAATGGTTGAGTGCTCTCTGCTTGCTGAGTGTTCCTCGGCAGATGGTTAACAACAACCGTGGAAAATTTACTGAATTAGCGCTGGAGCGATTTGCGGAGGATAAAAGGAAGATGTTTTTTAGTTAACGACCTTGTTATTGTGATCTTTCTACGGTAGATTTAGTGTTAATTAAATTACAGTTTAGTTTAATTTAGTGTTAGTCTAGTCTAGTCTACACTAACACAGCCAGTACTTGAAAGGATCCTGGAAAATCCACCATTTTTTTCAAAAACTGATTTCCATACATTTTTCTTGTCAACGGCCAGGCCTACTGTGTAGCGCAATATAATACAATGTAATCTAAGAACAGGGACAATCCGTATGTAAGAAGTAATATAATTCGTTGGGAGTGACAAAGCTAAGAAATTACACTCCTTTGTTGACCAATCTCCTGGGATGGAACATAGGTATTTCCTCCTTATGTTCGGGTTTTAAAACGAAGGATATAGCGCCTTTACTCGCTTCAACTGTTACGGTTGGAAATTAAAATTAATTTTTTTACCTGAGTACTAACTCTAGTCCTAGCATTTTAAGCTTATGGTTATAGCGCCATTACTCGCTCTCTTGAAGGAATATTGATTAGTAAATAAGATTTAAGATGATGTTTCTTGTTAGCTTAGCTTATCTTAGGTAGACTGCCCGTAGTTGCACTCCGTGATTGGTCGAACTAAGAAAACTGCAAAATGAACCAGATTTATGGTGCTTGGGACTAGTATGTAATGCTAGTGCAATTTTCACTGGTTCACAATACTTTTGCCACTGACCAATAACGACGCCGGCCACGACCAAAAGGCGGTACTACTTGGGAAGGAAAGGGATGGTGATACTTGTTTTGTTTAGAGACCGCGGGTACTACTGCATCTCTACGAGTATCACAGGATAAGAATCGTTTTAATAAGGTACAGCTCTGGTAACTTTATGATAACTGATGCATATTACGCGAAATACAAATTTGGAAATTCAGAAGCCTATTGCGCGTTCAAAACCGTTATTTGTTTTAGTAAGATGGGGTGAGACAAATTCAGGATTTGCCATGGTAGGCAATGGGGAACGAGAACGCATGCTGAATCTGAATCTGAATCCGTTGTTTGAATATATGTACTAGCAAATCGATGAATTTTTATCGAGTTAGTTCGATTTGTACTTTAAATAAGTTCTACAAACAACGCGATACAGATCTGCAGAAATGCACCTGCCGTACTGCATTTATATTAAACATAATTATAGAGAAATACTAAGCTAGAAAAAGAACGCTCTCACCATCTACAATTCGATCCAGATCCTATTCAGTCAATCTATATTTTGTGTTCTTAATCGATCATACTCATCTGTCGAGTATCACTCAGCTTGGATAAATTGAAGAGAAAAATTCATAGGACATTCGTTGGCTCCTGTAGCGAAAACTTCTCCTTATGGCGGTTTCGATTACTCCCTAAGTTTTAAGAGGCATTTTAATCCGCTTGATCTTCATGCACTTTGACTAATACTGCGACCTGCGTGTTGACTAATATCGGCTGTTTCTTCAAATACGGAAGGCAACGTTGGCGGTTTACGGTGAAAGCTAACTTTATATAACACTGTTTCAACCAACAACAATAAATTAGAAATATTTAGCGAGAAAATTGTGACGCAGTAGAAAAGTTGCGCCCGTCCGCGTTCGTGCTTTACTTCGATCTCCACAGTTTAGTTTAATTTAGTGTTAGTAAAAAAAATATTTTTTTTACTTCTATAATTTTGAAGAACTTGACACAACGACTTGGTGCTACATTTCACCTTTCGTTTACTATTCACAGTTTTCGCGACCAACCGTTAGTGTACAAACACATACCACAGAGAACAGACGTTCATCTCATTTTCAAAAGATGTGTAAAAACTTGTAACTGTCTTTTACCAGTAAGTAGTAATCACAGAACGGAAGGTCAACTTCAGGTATATGATCGAACAGAAAGTGCACACAAAAAGGACTGAAAAATGACAATTGAATTTTCTGTGCTCTCGGGCAATATATATTTGTCGTGTACGTTTATGCCGCTTTGCCAGTGGTATAATGTGGCATAATTTATTCGATGTTTTGAATTGACGGTTATTTCAACAGTTTAACCCGTTTAATACAATCTATTACGTTCGATGCAAAAACGTTTTGGGTAAAAATTCGCAATTATTCACATTTGTGGAGTTTGTCATATTACAATAGTGTAACGAAGGTATTGTAATCGACAAATGTTGATTTGAAACACGAACAACAATCAATGTTATTGAAAAATCGTGCGTTTTAAAACGTTAATGTTGCAATTCTTCCATTTACAATTGTACCATGTGTCATAGACGGCTATTTTTGAAAATTGTTAATATTTAAAATGCAGCTCGTGAGTATTTTTTTTTCAACTAAAGAAAGTACTTTGAGTTTTTAAAAATCATGGCACAGATGGATTTTTTAACGCAAATTTTCAGAATATTTATAATAAATGAATCACATTTTTATTCGAAAATGAAATTTATAAACTATTTTCATCCTCTTATAAGATTATATTAAATGTTTTGTCGATTGACTCTAGTCCATTCTGGAAAATATAGATTTTCTTCTCATTGATAGGACATGCGACATGCCATTTAAACAAAAATAAGCTGAATAAGGTTAATTAAAATCAGGTTAGCTTCTAGAGCAACGAATAATGCGATTGTAAGAGGTACCGGTTTCATTGTGCAGTCCTTTTTTTTTAAATCTGCTAAAAATCTAATCGTGACTCGAAAAAATGCGCTCGAGCAGGCAGAAATCTGTAAAAACTGCACACATTTTGAGAAAGTCATAGGAAAAAAAAATGTAGTTAACCTTCCGCATAATCAATAACCATAAAACGTGCCTAACAACTAGTTCGGGATATAGTTTCGACTGTATGGGGTATCGTTAAACCATATGGATTATCATCCGTTTATGGTTATTGATTATGCGGGATGGAGATTGAAAAAAACCGCACATACCTGCGAATCAAAACAAATCATCGTTTTGCTGACAAATCTGGTATCTTTGCTGACAACCGAAAGTGACAACCTTACAGAACACTAAAAAAGGATCCCAAGAGGTTCGTTTCAAGGGGTTTCGAAATGCGTCGTAACCTGAGAATACTCCGAAGTAATCAATGTCATTTTTTTCGAGTAATCAAAGGTAACCACCAACAATCAATGACAAATAAACTCAAGTACGAGTAGTAAAAATTTATTTTATTTTTTATTCACTTTTCGGGTTTCTTGCATGCATTTGAATGTCGTTCCATTATGACATAAGAGCGCTTTTTAGATGGATTAGGGCCCAACTAACAAACCCCCGACTAAGGAGCAACCGGTAAGCGAATCACCATTGTATATCAATAGTGCCTTACCTCTAGCGTTCGTTCATATATGGAAACATTTGTATAATACATAACGCGCTCAAGGGAGAGGTGGAGGAAAGGTATCCAGCGAAGTGTTACACTGCATAAGACCACCATGCAAATTTGCGTTACTTAGTTGATGGGGGTTTTGAAAATTGCCAAATTTCACGTTACGTAATATACGAATATTCTTTAAGAGGACTCTAAACGAGATGGTAATTAGAGACTTGAAACAAAAGATGCGACGCTCACTTTATGTAACTCGTGTTAATAATCTGATTATTTTCACAGTTGAAAGGAGTAGATTACTGAAAAACAATAAAGGAACAGTTCTACAATCATCTATGCCGGTATCTGAGTCAGCTGTTTTGAAGAATGCTAGGGGCAAGACACTGCGTAACCCAATAGGTGATTAGTAATCCTAACAAAAAGAAACAACCGGTGTCATCTTGCAACCTGGATAGCTCAACCCAACGCGTGAAAGTCCTTCACTAGTTGGGCTACGAATTTAGTGCAACGAGCAAAATTTGATTGTATTCATTGTTTCTAAGTGTTTATCGTTGCATTTTCAGACACTCCTCTAGTTACATCAAAACTCTTTGAAGTCATATTATCGTTGTTGTGATGTTGGTGTATAGAAACATAGTAAAACGGTATGTCAAAAGTACAACTGGCTATATTGCAAAAAAAATGCCAAAGACTAAAGTTGTTTATTAAAACAACCGATGACCAAAATTCATCGCATCTTATAATATACTATTTCGATGCATTCAAATTATAAATCCGGTAAAGCTACATACCTTGCTACTGATATTCATTCATTTTAGAAGCAGTTCACAACTTGAAACACATGAATTTGCGATTTTCATTTGCTTAGTTAGTAAGAATCTATTAACAAGTAGAAAAAGTTATTTGCTGTCGCTTGGTGATGCCTCGTCTTCAACCGTACAAAATAAAAAAAACGCTTCCCCGCTCGTGCCTACTTGTTGATCAAACCGTTTCACCATGTCCTATACGCTATGGTTGGGAAGTTAATGTGATAAATAAATGATAGATATTAATATATATATCAACCATTACCGAAATATTTTTCATGAAATAAAGTTGTCAAGCCCCTAGAAATAATGTGTTTTCCTTCTTACAGATGCTTAGCAGGGTTAACCTGTAGTGTTTTCGCCGACAGATTTATACCAGTGTGTTTGATTGATTTCGATAAAAGTAGTATAAATTTTGTTTATTTTCCGTTTAAAAAGCGTTCTTTCCACCCCTAGGGAGCGCTGCAAAATTCACTGAGCACTTAGCAGTTTTCGTATCACAGATGACCTTCCGTTCTGTGTCTTTAGCCTATACGGACATCTGTGCAAAGCTTCAGCAAAATTGGAAGAAATATTGAAATTGCCACAATTTGCTTGAAACTGCCTTGGTGTGTAATTAATTTTCCTTTTGAAGTAGAATACTTCTCTCAGGAAGTTCGGCTACATAGGGATGTGAAATGAAAATCTAAAACCGAAAATAAGTGAAAAATATGTCCAATTTCAAATGCTAATAAATCGGTTAGTATTCGATGGATTTCCTTCGTTCTTGCAGCAATAGATTGGAAAATCTTCTAAGATTCTTTCCAAAAGAAGATAATTGTAAATTTATTTTTAACACTATTGTACTATTGAAAATAGTCAAGACTTGTCAAAACGAAAAATTCGACCTCTGATTAGTCGTTATATGATTGCTTCCCAAGCACGGTCGACAGAATTTAAAATTTAAAACATGATATTTGGCCTATATAAGAGCCTGTTTCAGCCGGAGCCGCTCATAATAGTTCTAGACAGCGACCACAGCAGTCGTCCTCCTTTAGCAGCAGCACTAGCAGTGCAGTGGATACCAGCGATGGCGAAAAGCGGCCACAGCTGTGGCGTAGCAATGGACAGCGCACTAGTTGCAGCGGATTCCAGCAACGATAGCAACTGGGCCAGCTGATGCAGGGACCATGGATACCAATGGCAGCGTATAGGGGCCACAACTGTGGCATGGCTATGGATAGTGTACTAGTTGCAGGATTTTTCTTTCTTCATATATAATAGTTGCAGCGGATCTCAGCATCGATAGCGGCTGATGCAGTGAGGCACTTTAGTGAAATGCAGTCTCTGTGCGATAGTGGGCACTAGTAAATGCACACGTGAGCCGTCTAGTTTTGAGTATTATATCAGCATTTCACTGTTTATTTTATCACAACGAATACTTTGTTCGCACTGTCAGTGATAACGCAAAGATGTAATCGGCATCTTATCCGATACTCAATTGAACAACAAATTGTCCTTTTTGTAAAAGTAATAAATTTTACTTAATTTCCGTGCCTCAGAACTACTGAATTATCTTTTCGTTCAGTCATGAGCACGACATCCGAAAAAATTTCATCTCAAAATTTAAAAATTATCAAGCCACAACCATGACAAGCAATTATTGAAAATAGTCAATCCTTGTTGAAGCGTAAAATTCGATCGATCTGGTTTTTTTTCCTCTGTGTGGACTCATCACTGCGACCAGAGACATTTTGATCTATTGTGATATTACTCAGGTGTTTTCTGTACTCCGCACTTCATATTATTGGCAGTATCATTATTGAAGTGAATGATACGCTTTTTTTTTATATCCGTGCTTGTGTGTGAGAGTTTACCCTTTCATTTCAAGCTTACTGGTCTACTATACCGCCGAGCCTCTTTTTTATCCTACCAATATCGTCAAATCACAATTCCCTGAACTGAGGCTACACCTAACGTTCCTCTCTGGCCAGGTTTATTCTAAGAGGGACTTATTATGTCAAGAGAAAGGAGTCTTATTATCGAAACCTCGTTTCTCGTGCTAATATCGCCAATTACAATTCCCTGTAGAGGGTAAATATTTCTGAAATCAGCTTTATTATAAGAAGGACTTATTTTGTCAAGAGGAAGGAGTCTTATCGAACCTCGTTCCTCCTACCAACATCGCGTCACAATCACAATTCCCTGAAGAGGCACTCAATGCTATACCTCTGGTCAGGTTTATTATAAGTAGGACTTATATTTTTGTCAAGAGGAAGGAGTCTTATCGAAACCTCGTTCCTCCAGCAAAGACCGCGTCATAATTACAATTCCCTGAAGAGAACTATTATACGTTACTCAAAACAGTTTTATTATAAGAGAGACTTTTTTTTTGTTAGGATGAAATTCAGCAAGGGTACTATAGAATTCAGCTTGAAGGAAGGGTATGTAGTAGAGAGCCTGAGAATGAACCCATGTTAAAGTCCGTTGACAACCAAATGGCCTGATTCTACTAAGATTCGAACCCACGACCACTCGCTTATCAAAGCGGACTCTGTAACCTTGCGGCTACGAAGCTCTCTTATCGATCTGATTAGTCAACGTTTATTTACTAGAAAAAATGACTGACACGCAAGCGGCCGGGTTATCTTACTTGTAAAAGTATTCTACTTCAACCTTGCGATCGTGCCTTTGCACACAACCCTCCTGTTTTTTTATTATATTTAAACTCTACTAACACTCTGGAATGGAAATGTAGTAAATAAGGTAAAAATATTGGATCGGATGTCCAAATCGAAAGCTTGAAAAATACAATGTGTTAATTTATTCACTAGATTTTTTAATTCTACATATTTCTCATTTATAAACTCATTACTAAAAGTATAAATTAGTTACTTTTGTATATATTTATATATAATCAAGTGATGTGTTATCTATACGACTATGCATTGGCTCCTGATTTACTAATCAGCTCATAAATAACGGCAAAGTAAATTATCGTTCATTATCGACTGAAGATAACTTTAAAACGTCTAGCAGCTATGTCTGGCATAAATAATCTAATGATAATATCCACTTCCGGCGATGAGCAGACATCGTGCAAATTATCGCAAACCGCCTAATCATTGTGCTGAACCAAACACACAATGTGATATATAAGGTTAATATCTCTCCTAATTAACCACAATGGTGAACATATAAAACGTCATCACGTTTATCAATGAGATTACTTAGTCATCACTATATAATATTTCGAACATAACACTCTTCTCCTAATTTGATCTCTGCAGATTGTTAATAACTACGTATTAGTTCTTTCACTACTGACAGTGACCTGGTTCTCGACGTCACCGTGGTTGTTCACAAGATGTTCTGTCGAATGAATACTTGTTTGATCATTGCCTCCTGTATCAATTGGTATGATGAAAATGCTACTGGAAGTCTTTTGAATGACGGACTCGTAACTGGGCGGTGCAAACAATCTATACGAAGGTGCCGGAGTTGGTGGTACTGCTGTTTCCACATCAGGTGGCTTAGCAGAGAAGCACTTGCTTGTATCCGCGCAGGCCATCACCACAAAAAAAGATATTAGTGCAATTAATGTGGCCCCATACCAGATGACAGTAATTACATCCATAGTCGGTGTTACAGCACTAGATTCCCGTAGGCTAGATTTGTGAGTTGTTTTCTCGTCGTGAATGCTTTCTGTGAACGTAGCGTCGAATAGAAACACAATTTATTTACATACTCACTGAATTCACTTTACCTGTTGCTACAAGATAATAAACAGTAGATGATTCCGGAACATCCAGCTTCGCAAAGGCGCTCGTAGCATTTGAACTTGTCCCCAATTTCTCATTGGATTCCTCCACAAAAATTATTTGGTACAATTGATTGTTCTGATTCGTTACCGAGCCATTTGTGTCAAAAACTGAAATCGAAATGGATAAAAAAAACTTCAGCCATAACTGCATAGAATCTACAAGAAATTAGCTTTGCTTTAAAATCGATAAGAAAATACTCTTCATTGATATTTTAGCAAGATAAGACCGTCTGTGTTGATAAGCCGGTAACTTTCGGCGTGATGATTAACTTCGATATGACAATCATAGCTGTTACGCCCACAAATCAGACACAGGTTAAATAACTTAGACGCAATTGGATTGATTTGCTTATCTGATTAAACAACATTAGGAGGTTATATTTATATACTCTCGTTTATAGTTTAAGTTTACAAATGTAACGTTCTGTTACAATCTATTACGTGCATATATTTTCATGTACGTAAAAACCAAAGGTTAATTGGTGAAAACTAACAGAACTATACATTTGCATTTACAACCTATTGTTATCTAAAATCGAATTTAGACCACATGAATCAACAAAATTTTGCGAATTTGCGTTCAAAAGCACTTCAGCACGACCAGTTTTTTCATCTTTTTTATCTTATATATAATCCCTTAACCAAACAACTAATCTATATGTGTACAATGAAACGTTTTCAATATATTTTGGTGATCTCCACAATCGTGGCAGCGTCATTCTTTTATTATGATATTATTTATGACAGGTATTATTCACATTTTATTTAGAATAACAAAGCTACTTCCATTTCACATTATGGCGTGACAATGAATGTGGAAGCTAGAATTTGGTTGCACAAACATTCATCTACCGACAACAAAAACTAGCTATTGATAATCAAGTTCGACAAACCAACCAACTCAGTTTGACAAATGTTTCTTTTAGGTTGTTGTCGGTCTCACGAATAGATCACAAAGGAACAGTAACAAAGATCCTACAGAAAATAAATGTAAGAATATCAATAAAGCGTGATTCGGTGTTCTTATAGAATTTTTTTAAACGACTGATATTGCATTTCTCAACGAAACAAGGCAATAATCCCCAAAATAATTTTACTTGAAGAGTAATCAATTTATTTTCCCGGCAACAGTTCAAATCAAATTAAAAAACAAATTCAAACGCTTTTGGTTTCTCCGTTGAGCACATTTTTATGTTTGAGAAATTTGGTATTATTATTTATTTATATTGATAAAACCTAATTAGATTCGATAATTTCAGTGCCAGTACAGCTATTGAAAACGACAAACAAATGTTTCGTTTCTCTTTCTCATTCTGTCGTCTACGAAGCTACTTCTTCTCTAACAGTTTCTCTCCATAGTCTGGTATAAGAAATAACGTAAATAACAAACAGAAATCTCAACTTCGTTTCCATTCCTAAGACGGTAAGGTACGCCGTAGTAGTGTGAAGAAAATTGCTCTTGTGGCTGAGCGCCCTTATATGTACTAGCTGTTGAAGAAAATGCTACAGAAATAACAACAGGATGAGAATCATCTTAAGTCATATGCGAATGGCAATCTGCCATGGCAAAAAATGAACAAAACTGTTGTTATCACTCTTGCGATACACCAATGGCGTTTCTTAGTACCTCAAAATCATTTCATTGTGAAGTAGTAGAAACTTTTCTGCCACTCGCCAAAACATTGCAGATAGAATTGAAACTCAATTTAATCACTTTAAAGCACTGCAAAAGGATATCATTTCTTCGCATCTATTGAAACTTGATTTGAATCTATTGCATGATCATGAATCACAATGAATACTTACCAAACAGTCCCAAGCCGTGGTGTGGCCTTTGCTGTACGTAAGAGTCGTCTCCATTCCACTCGGTCCATGGCTGCAGTTCGCCAGCTATGCAGTCTGCGTAGGGTCAGCAGGTTGTCTCCCACCTGATCGATCCACCTTGCCCGCTGTGCACCTCTCCGTCTCGCCCCTGACGGATTGGTTTCAAGAACCATCTTTACCGGGCTGTCGTCTGACATCCTTACAACATGCCCAGCCCACCGCAACCTGCCTATCTTAGCGGAGTGGACGATAGACGGTTCCCCAAGCAGTTCCTGCATTTCTTGGTTCATTCGCCTTCTCCACACTCGGTTTTTCATCTTCAGTCCACCGAAGATGGTACGTAACACCTTCCGCCCGAAGACCGCAAGGGCGCGTTGGTCCTCAACAAGCATAGTCCATGTCTCATGCCCGTAGAGGACTACCGGTCTGATCAGCGTCTTGTAGATGGTTAACTTGATGCGGCGACGAATTCTACTCGATCGGAGCGTCCTCCAGAGACCAAAGTATGCACGATTTCCTGCCAAAATGCGCTGTTGAATTTCTCTGCTGGTATCGTTGCGGGAGTTACCTGTGAGCCCAGATACACGAACTCGTCGACCACCACGATTTCATCACCACCAACTTGAACTCGAGGTGGGAGGTTAGCACTGTCTTCTCGTGAACCTTTTCCTTTCATGTACTTCGTCTTCGATGCATTGGTGACCAGTTTAATCCGTTTGGCTTCAGCCTTTAGTCCGTTGTACGTATCCACCATCTTCACAAATGTCCGAGCCACAATGTCGATATCGTCGACAAAACCAAACGGTTGAACCGACTTTTGGAATATCGTGCCACTCGTGTTAATCCCCGCTCTTCTAATGATACCTTCCAGGGCAATGTTAAACAGTAGGCACGAGAGACCATCACCTTGCCTTAGACCTCTTGGGGTTTCGAAGTGGCTCAAGACATACATCACTCGATCCATCGTCGCTTTGAAATCCGCAGTCGCGCATAATTTGCCATAGCTGGTCCCGATCGATTGTGTCGTACGCCGATTTAAAATCTATGAACAAATGATGTGTGGGCACGTTATATTCGCGGCATTTCTGCATAACCTGCCGATCCGCGAATATCTGATCTGTGGTGGCGCGGGCACCCATGAATCCCGCCTGGTAGTGTCCCACGAACTGCTTCGCAAAAGGTGATAGTCGACGGCAGAGTATTTGGGAGAGTACTTTGTAGGCGGCGTTCAGCAGAGTGATTGCTCGATAGTTTGCAGCACTCCAGCTTGTCGCCCTTTTTATAGATGGGGCACACAATACCCTCCATCCACTCCTCCGGCACTCGTTCTTCTTCCCAAACCTTGACAATGATCCAGTGCCCGGCTCTAGCCAGTGCTTCTCCGCCGTATTTCAATAGCTCGCTGGGAAGTTGGTTCACTCCAGAAGCTTTAATGTTATTCAGCCGGTCAATCTCCTCCTCCACCTCCAGGAGATCGGGGGCTGGAATCCTGATGTCTTCTGCTCGTGCACCAAGATCAGTTGCCATACCGTTCTCGCGCTTTACTGCATCGCCGTTTAGATGCTCGTCAGAAAAACTGTATAATACAGAATCTGTACCGAAAAAATGAAAAAAATCTGTTTCCAGAAAAATTCGTAACAACAACGTTGTTCGTTGCAACAACGGTCTAACGAGCTCGATTTGATGCATACAAATTACATGGATATGAAAGAAGCGTCCATTGACATATCTAAGGCTACTGAAACATATCCGAAGATGTTATTTTCCGTTTTTTGTTAGTTTTTCTTGGAACACGGTTTAATTTATTTTAATAGGGGAGGGGAGTTGCTGTGACGTGACGTACTTCTCCTGGGAGTGTCGTAAATGTGTGACGAAATGTGAAAAGGGGGGTGGGGAAGGGGGAGTAAAATTTAATCAATATTTGCGTGACGTACTGAAAGGACGTCGCCTAAGTCTATATAGGCAAACCAAGGAGAGCGTTTCAAAATCATTTACAGATATGTTTCTAAAACCTTTGAATCGTTTTCTTCCTTGTTGAACAACAACTTGACCAGATCGGTACAGCATAAAGCATTGCTGGTCCAAAAACATGTTTGTAGATCAAAAGTTTATTCTTAAAACAAAGTTCAGAATTCCTGTTAATGAGAAGGGTTAAACACCTCGTATTTTTGATGCACTTTACTTGCATTCTCTCAATGTGCTTTTTGAAAATAAGTTTTTTATCGTAAATACGTCTCAAATGTCTCCCAGACGGTCTCGAGGTACGACGCTGGCCTAACAAGCCAGTCGTCGTGAGTTCGAGTCTTGGCTCGGGAGAGACTGTTAGTGTCAGTAGAATCGTAGCGCTAGCCCCGCAATTGTCCTGTACACTGACCAGTTGGCTGCGAAGTCTGTGTATAAATAAACTGAAGGTCGAGTTCCGAATCCGAATGTATACCAAGGCTTTGCTTTGCTTTTAGGTCCCAAGTACTTAACCTTGTCAGACTAACTTAAAATAACTCCATTCATCTTGACAACGTGACTATTGTTTGGCTTGAGTAAAGAAGCCCTAGTCTTATGAGGAAAAATTATCAATTGAGTTTTAGAAGCATTGGGAGAGATTTTCCACTTTTGCAAGTAGGAAGACAGAATATCTAAACTTTTCTGCAATCGACAGCATATGACACGAAGACTTTTTCCTTTTACGGAAATGCTTGTGTCATCGCAGAACAATGACTTTGTGCATCCTGGAGGTAAATCAGGAAGATCTGAAGTAAATATGTTGTACAGAACTGGGCCCAATACTGAATCTTGAGGCACACGTGCTCTGACTGGAAATCAATCAGATTTTGAATTCTGGTAGGCAATCTGTAGAGCTCGATTAGTAAGATAATTTTTGAAAATGTTGGTTATAAAAATTGGAAAATTGAAAGTTGCCGTGTCGAGCGAGCAGGAAAAAATATCAAATTTTTCAGTTTTATGATTTTGAGGCGCTCTGATGTTTTACAATAGTGTGACACCGGCAAATTTGTTCAATTTATCATCATTTAGAATTGCCATTGGCCGATGACAGAATGATTCTAGTTCTCTTGTTATTTCTCCACACACACTGCAAGTAAACGACACATACTACAAGTAAACTAACGATCATACACACATGCAACCAGCACACTCCAATAGAGTAATCACGGCTTATCTGACCTAATACCTGTTCAACCTGCTGTTTGAGCTACGATTAAACTTGATCGGCGAATGAGTTTTCTGAATTTAACTTTTCTGATTTATAGACTATGTTAGTATTCATTAAGAATAACGTGCAATGTAAACCGGTGCAGTGAAAGTAGCGCGTACAAAATCATAAATTTGACACATTTGAAACTCCAACTATAACATCGCGTAGGTAACAAATCCAAAGCAAATTTCATAGTCATGCTAAGCACAATCATTATAGCACGCGATGTCGTTGCCTGCGGTTGTGTTTTAACTTGATGGAGTATTAGCATTTTTTATTTGTTGGCGCGAAAACTACATCCGAAGGATTTGAAAATGTAGATATAGGTATTAACCTAAATATAGTATGAAAATGTAGATATAGTAAATTTGTTGACAGAGCACCGAACTTGACAGTTAAAACCAAACAACGTAATTAAATGGTTTCTTAGTTACCAACGCTTAGTCGAAGGTTCAAATCTTGACAGAACCAGGTCATTTGCCCAGTAACTTAGGTGCCATCCACATACTACGTGGACAGCTTTGAGTCATTTAGAACTAATTTATTATATGAATCTTACTCCAAAAATGATTTTGAAGCTTCTATAAAAAAACAAACTTTAAAATCTCTGAATAAATCTTAGTGAATGAACCAATAATTACAAAATTCCCGACTCGAAATCAGCGATCTAAAGAACAATGTAAATCATACAAATCTTTCTATTTATATACCTATCTTAAAGAGAAAGCCTAATTCGGAACACATTTAAGACATTTAGCCTAATTTGAAAAAATGAGCAATGGATGTTGCCAGGTTTATGAGTAATCGACCAGCCATTCGTAAAATCATTGAAACGATGTACTCGCTTCGCAGTGAAAAACTAACCACTAAAACTGTTTCTGTATTGTTGTTTATTTCCTTATAGAAATTTCCTCAATTATTGTGAAGCAGGCTTCATAGAAATCAATTTAAAAAAACCAAAAATTATTTTGAGCTATTCCCAATTTTTTATTATATTGTTTATTATTCTAATGATAGATGTGTGCATCTGTCACCATCTAAATATTATATGGTTCAAAAATTTTAGAAATCATTAAGCAACTGAGAATACTGATATACCTACTAGCTTCCCAATCTTTCAATTTTTAGAATTTATATGAACAGTTGTCCACGGGGGGGGGGGGGGGGGTCAAAATCGTTTAAAATCTGTCCACGTGGTATGTGGATGGCCCCTAATCGAATTGAGCTGAAGTACGAGACCCGGTCGTGTATGTTTTCCCGGCTGATTTTCTTCACGAAATTGAACAGTTTATTATAAATTTGATAAAAAAGGAATATACCATTCTGCATAACAATTCAGAAGAATCTTTAGTTTGTTGCCACTCGTCGAACTTACCAGTCATAGTTATCAGCAATAACACTGCTATACGAAATACTCTATACATTCTAGTAAGATGATCACTGTTTTGCATCAGCAGACAAAATCAAACTATATTTTCCTACACTTCCGGAGTACAAAAATCACTTCAGGCGTAAGTAAAATATGCCACTCCTGAGATTTCATTGAATTCATCAACAAAACTGCTATCATCAGAATGAACACATATTTTCTCAACAATTTACGGACTAGACTCTCTCGACTTCTGACCGACGACGAACTGTTAAATTTTTTTGAAATTCACGGAGACATTCAGCAAACTTCTCAAACTACAATAATGCGCGAGGCACGATCGTTCGTTAGAACATTTCAAATGAGAAAGAACTTAGCAAAACCAGTACAACGCAGTTCAACTACAAAGGGAACGCGGTTATTAATATTTCATGACAAAAACACCTAAGCGCGACGAGTTGACATCGACTGTTTTGCGTATCTTGTCTCTGGCGATGCCGTCGATGCACTAGTTCTCTTTGCGCAATTAAAACTGAGTTGAAAAATAAGGAGGGGAGACAATAAGAATATGTATAGAAATAAACTTAACTGCTAATGCACGATTACTCAGCTTTGCTATTAAGTCATAGATGCATCCGGAGATAAACAGCAGAAGTGGTTTCACTTTTTTTAGAAATATTTAAAATAAATGTCAAGACGTGAATAGTTTGGGCAATAATAAGGCCTTTTCATATTTTATTAATAAAATTAACGTGTTGTTAATATTAGCGCTGGTCGCCAAATTCGCTAATTGGTCACGCTAACTTTTGATTTAGCGATTTCGATAAATTTTGAGCAAGCTAACGCAGTCGTTAACTTAGCCAAAAATGTCTCCCACAAACCCAAACCGCTTGATCACTGAGTATCTGAATGTCTATGCGTCGCACATATTTGTCAAAATTAACGTTAGAACCCTCTTCGTGTCGTCACTATTCACTTATTAGAACCTGCAGAGGTGAAGACTGCTATTTGAAATTACAAAATGTTACAGCTTTGTAACATGAATGCAACAAGTTATTTTTCTCTAAAATAAATACGCAATATTGAAATTGTTTGTAAAATATTGTATTGTATTCGAAAATTCATTATTGGTCTTCATATCTACCTAGTATACGAATACCCAGCCGTCAAAATACTTACCTCTATTGGTGAGTAAATGGAAGATACACAGTTTACAGCTGAGTATTTTTATAACAACAAATGTAACTTTCAACTTATAAACAAAGTAACGCAATGGAATACAAAATATAACTGTTACATATAAAATCCCTACTTCAATGTTACCAGTGTTGACCGTAAAGTCAATTTCCTTCTGGTCAATATTGATGTAACGAAGACCTAGTGAATAAATCATGCATTAAGTTGAAAACTGGAGTTTTCGACTAGCGACATTCGATTTTTCTCTCATACCGTACATTATATCTAACGTCGGAAGTAATGCGCTGTATAGCAAATCAGATGCGCTATACAGCGCACTACTTCCGACGTTAAGTATAATGTACGATATGAGAGTAAAATCGAATGTCGCTAGTCGACAACTCCAATAATAGTTTCACCCTAAAAGTAAACGGTATGTTTAAGCATACCTCGTATAGATTTTGAAGTATTGATTAGGGTGAAATTGTGTTGAAACCACAAATGGTCGACTTCGAGCCACCACGTGGTCAACTTCAAATTTTCAACAGCACAAAACTCGGAAATAGTAAACACGCCACCTGTAAAAACGCTATTTTATACTTGCAGTGATTTTTGAAGTGCAATATTCTCCAAAAAATCCAAGTTTCATAAAAACTTTTTTGACAGCTCGGAGAATTGATCAACTTGTGGGCGTCGCTGGATTTGAAAACTAGCTTTTTTCGGATCCCGGAATTATAGCGGAATAATAGCTAATTCTAGTAAGTTTTCCGGACAGCATTTTGAGTTAAAGCATTAAAAAATAATATTTCCTATTCTCTATTTTTGAAGTTGACCAAAAAATATAACATTATTGAATATTTTTTGTGATATTCTAGCATTTCAGTCAAAAACAATGTTGACGCTTATGGCATTATTATGATTACAAAAATATTTCTTATGCAAATAATAACTCTGATGGTCTCATCCGGCAGCATTCTCGGAGGTGGTTCTCTAGTAATCGGTCCTTTTTTTTCCCTGTGTGGTCTCATCACTGCGACCAGAGACATTTTTGTAGATTGTGATATTGCTCGGGTGTTTTCTGTACTCTGCACTTCATATTATTGGCAGTATCACTTTTTAAGTAATTGATACGCTTTTTCATTTATATCCGTGCTTGTGAGAGAGTTTTACCGTTTACCGTCAAGTTTACTGCGCTCTACTAATTACAATTCCCTGCAGTGAAACTACACCTAGCGCTCCTCTCTGGCCAGGTCAATTCTAAGAGGGACTTATTATGTCAAGAGAAAAACGCGAAATTTTCAAACCCGAATCCGAAAATTTTTTTTTCCACCAAACCCGAGACCCCGCACCTGGCAATTTCAAAAATTTTGAAACCCGAACCCGACACTTGAAAACCCGAAACCCGACCATCTCCAATAAACCCATATTAAAGTCCTTTGACAATCAAATGGACTCTGTAACCTTGCGGCTACGAAGCAAGTCCTTTCGAAGGTTGCATTTTTGCTAATTTGCAAGTTCTGACTTTCTGAGGTATAACATTATGGGGAATCATTCTTCTTGAAGAATGTTCGCCTTTCTCCTAGAAAGGTATAGCAATCACTGAAAAAACTAGAGCTATGAAAGTGCTTCAAACAGGGTGGCCACTCAATCGGGAAAACGGAAATGCGGGAAAAAGTCGGGAATTGAATTACATCGGGAAAAATGCGGGAAAAAGTCGGGAATTTTTATATTTAATCGGAATTTTGTTACCAAGATTTTTTCAAAGTATTGTGTGTGATGCAATTACAAATGATGGAGAAGTTGGAAGTGCAGGGCTGCAAGTTGGTCCCTAAAAAGTCACATTTTTCTTCAGCAGTCAATTTTTTAACCAAAAGTCACTAAACTTACTTTTTTTTACCTGCTGACCAGCTGACTACTTTTATCAGTCTTGCTTTTCAAATGAAATGAATGTTGACACCAAATGTCTCAGAATAGCATATAACGTCTAAATCTAGTGTTATCTATTAAAATTGAATGGACTCTGTGGGATTTCTCAAGATGGTAAAGCGAATTGAAACCGGGGTCGAAAACTGGTCAGGAATTGGGGATATGAAGTTGCCAGTTTATGGAGAAATGCTGGTGAAATTTTGGGTTTGGGACAAACTTGCTATGCGGAGCAGTTAATTGAAAAAACATTACTAACTTGCCACAAAATAGAGCAAACATTGTTTTGAATTTTTTTGAAAACTAATTTTTGTACATATTTCAAATTTGTATTTTTTTCTGTAGATTACACAATTTGACTGTAAAAAAAAACCAATTTTGATGTAAATACAATCAGAAATGTTCTTAGAAAACCGCATAATCGTTTGCGAGATTTTTCAAGAAAACATTTTATTTATTTTACTTGTTGCTGCATACGACTTTTTACATGCTTTTTATTCTGCAACTGGCCTTAGTACGATGCTGGCCTAACTAGTCAGTCGTCGTAGTTTCGTGTCTCGGCTCGAGAGAGACTGTTAGTGTCTGCAGGATCGTAGCGCTAGCCCTGCAATCGCCCCGTCCACTAAACAGTTGGCTGCTAAATCTGTGGCCAATAAACAAAAATACTTCAAATATTCTAAAAGCCAAAATTATTAGCTTGATTGGTGTGATGTTTCCGGCAAAGCGGTAGATGGTATAGTTCTATTTAAAAAAATGATTGAATATCTCAAAAAGCTTATTTTTTGAATTCTTAGTTGCCAAATGTTACAACGTTGATTTTTGGAACACGGAAGAAGTTAAAATTTCTGAAGATTTTTTTTTCGAAACCAGAACGATTTTTTTTTCTTCTTCTTCTTAAGGGAAAAGCCTGTTGAAGTGTAACTCCTTTCGAGTAACTTCTTCAATAGGCATAAAAACCCGTTATTTTATTCATATAATAATTACAATTACAGTAGCATCTCCCAGTGAGCAAGTAATGCTCTTTTAAGGAAGTATGCTTAGAACGTATCGTTTTATAAAATAATTTTCACTGGATTTTCGAACACATATTAGTGATGATGATGGTTGTGATTATCGATGAATTAAGGTGGTTGAGGTGCGATGGGCGGCGGGCACCGGGCGGCGGGCGGAGTGTGGTGGCGGACCTGGGCGCTGTTTGATTGGTGCGATGTTTTCGACAAAGTTGTTGGCAGTAGTTGAGGATCAAAAATATTTTAAATTAAACATTTCAAAGAGCTGATTTTTCAAAAATATTATTATATTTTTTAAAAACTGCATAACTTAAACGGAACATTGATGATCATGGAGAAATAAAAACTTAAAATTCTTTAAAAAAAAGTCGTTATTAATTCAGGAAACATTTTTTCTCTTGAAAAGTTTAAAAGAAATTAAAAATAAATTTGTTTCCTTTTCAACGGTTTCTGCAAGACATATTCGTTCAGTAAAAGACTTTTAATTTGATAAATAATAATTCAAGATCTTTTTTCTGATTTCCAGGTTATTTTTTTAGGTTTCAAAATCACTTATTTTGAAATGTAAGTCCCCAATGTCCTTTTTTTATTAGCTTGACCATTTTGAGCGCTGGATGCAAACAAGTTAAGGATATTGGCAGATGACCAGAGAGATGCAACTTTGATGGATTAGCAAATCAAAATGCTGAAAAAGTTGTGAATTCACTTCTAAAAAGTTTTGAATCTATGTAAAGCGTTATAAACGAAATACAGTTAAATCGTAGTATTTTTCCTGAACGTAAAATAACATTATCTTTAATTTGAGAAAAAATAACGCAAAGCCATGTCACAAGTTTTGTTCCCTGCATAATCAATTCAATCAAAATATTTTTTACTCTTAGGTTAAGTAGTTTTATGTTCACCCTCAACTTCCCATGACTTTTGCTGATGATTTGAACAACGGAAGTGCTGTTTTGTTTGTTGTTATTCCCCTAATAGGTTGTTATGCGTTGAATAAAAACGATGCTTATATCATATTTTGAGAAGACAGATAGACACACATAATGAATGCACAAAAGAGCTAATACGATTATTGACTGCTGAATGGAAGATTTGCAAATTTGAGAAAATCGCAAAAAATATATTTAACCTGTCTACCATGGAAAGGCAAAAGTTGCATTTTATGTAACCAATCAACTTTTTGTGTAGAATGTCCCGAGCAAATTCGGTAGAAGTGATATGCGCTGTTACTTCCAATTTAAGGTTCAAAAATTGACGTTCAACCGTCGATAGAACATAACCTAGGTACCGTTTTTGACAATCGGGAATTTCTTGCAATCATGCGGGAAAAAGTCGGGAAAAATGCGGGAACTCGAAAATGTAAAATGAGTGGCCACCCTGTTCAAAGAGCCGAATGTCGCATATCACTCGACTCAGTTCGACGAGCTGAGCATTTTCTGTACATGTGTGTGTATGTGTGTGTAACGCTCTCACAATCTCACTCGATTTTTTCAGAGATGGATGGACTGAAATTTATTGCAAATGAAAGGTTTAGTTGCCCCATAAGACCCCATTGAATTTTATTCTAATCAGATTTTTAATTTAGAGGTTAGGTATCAACATGTAAAAATCACGAAATATCATTATCTCAGAAACTATACAATCGGTTTGAACAAAATTTAAATGAGCGGGCTACCAAAAAAACCCTTGACTTTATAATTTTATAAAGATTGAACTTTTGGTTCAAAAGTTATTTAAGGAAACGTGTCCTGGAGACTGTTTATTCTCACTCACAGAGATGGCTGGACCGATTTCCACAAAATCAGTGTCATAAGGAAGGTATAGTTGCCCCATAACATTTTGTGGTCCCCGTGGTTATGTTTAGCGATGTCGGTCGGCTAGCTCTCCCACACGGTTGTGATATCGGGTTCGATTCCCGATCGAGTCGAGGTTCTTTTCGAGCTGGAAATTTTCTTGACTCAGCACTGGGGCACGGTGTATCGTTGTACTTATCCTACACATGCAAAATGTGCCAAAAACAATATCGATAACGAATTCTCTCAACTAATCTAGTTGATCGAGACCACTATTAGCCCCAAGGCTAAGCGTGCGATATTGTTTTAGTTGCCCCATAAGACCCTATTGATTTTTTTTGCAATCGGACTATTACTTTGCCTGAAAAATGTGAAATCCAGCTATGAAAACAAACATATTCCGACGACTGAGGTTAATTGATGAATTTTATAATGATTAGACACGTGGTTCAAAACTTGTGAAAAGAAACTAGATCCGATGACTTTTCAAATTCACACGTTTTCTCAAAGATGGCTGAGCTAAATTCAACAATCTTAGTGTCAAATTAAAAGTTTGGCTTCCCTATAGGTTCCCATTTCATTTGATTATAATTGGTGTTTTATTCCAACCGTTCTGTATTAAATTATAAAAACAACCCAAATCTATTATCTCAAAGATAACACGACTTATTTGAACATAACTAGTGTCATACGAACGGGTTGTCTCTCAAACTTACAAGTAATAAATGTTATAGTCATTTTATATGTGTTTCAAAAGTTATGAAAAGAAACGAAATTCAAAGACCATTTGAAACTGTAGCTGCTTCGATCAAAATATGTGTCCTCAACAATATTTAAATTTGGTATTGTGCTAATTGTACGTTCCCGGTAATGTCTTTTATTTCGCTATTTCTTTAGCACAAATATTTTACTTTTAATTATTTTTTTAAACTTTTTCATTTTCATTTATTTTTAATTTTTGTTTGACATTTTTCATTCTTTACATCTCTTTCTATTTTTTTTCTATTTTTAGTTCTCTTATATCTTTTTGTTTTTCTCCTAGAAAGGTATAACAATCACTGGCAAAACTGAAGGTATGAAAGTGGTCCAGAGAGTTCAGCATTTTCTGTATGTGTGTGTGCAACTTTTCAACCTCCCCCGATTTTCTCAGAGATGGCTGGATCGATTTTTAGAACATTAATCTCAAATCAAAGGTCTAGTTGCCTCATAAAATCCTCTTGAATTTTATTGTAATCGGATTTTTAGTTTTCATGTTATTAATCAAAATGTGACAGTCACGAAACTTTATTATCTTAAAAAATACACAACCGATTTGAACAATATTGATTTCAGATGAACGGACTAGTTAAGGGTTACCTTATGAATTATAATAATCGAACAAGTGGTTTACAAGTTGTGAAAAGAATGTCATATTTGAAATAGAAGTAAAATACTACTATAAATAATCGAATTTGAAATGATATTTAATAGAATGATATATAATCGAGCACAACCTAAATATGACTAACAGTGACGTTTCGATTATACCACGATCAAAAAAAATCACGTCATATATTTGAAACATGTTTACTTCATGTTATTTGCATGTGTAAATGTATGTTCATATGTGTTTGAATGTTATGTTTAAAATATTCGGTATAGTTTCACTGTTGGCTACCAAAAATTTGTTATTTAGAGTGAGAAATAAATCCAGTAAATATTTTCAAGGTGTATTTTTTCTGGAAATTGAATTCGTGTAAATCTATTTTAACAAACAATAAGTTCGAATGAAAAAAGCTGGGTGTCACTCCTAGGTGAATTAATTTGGATTTTTAATGCTTAATTTTCTAAAAAAAGTTTTCTTGGGAAACTCGGAAAATTTATCTCTATACAACTTCTTACATGGTTTTGTTGAGTCAATGAAAAAGATGCACAGACACGTTAATTACACAAATGCATTTATTCAAAATGTTTACTGTCGCATTATATACACAGGCTATCGTTGTCCCTATTTACAACTAGGTTACTTCTTTCATTTTGGCTGTTTTTCAAATAAAATAAAGGCTTTCGTAGACTATTGCATTTAGTACAAAAGTCTAAAAAATAATACATTCTTCCATTATAAAACGATCAGAATAATAAATATATAGATATTCACTTCTAAATAACCTAAATAGTTTCTTTACTAATGCTCTAAGTTTGTGCAGATCTTATTACGCGGTACCTCCATAGATCTTAAATTAAGACAATGACGGCCAAATATCCTAAACATTTGCAAAACAAAATACTTCAAACTCACGAAGTAATGTTTTCTAGAAAACAATGATATAACAATCAGTTCAACTCTTCCGAGTTATTAGCAGGCTGAAGAAACAGTGATTCTGTACAAAAGCGTTCTATTTTCTTAAATTCTGTGACTGTATTTTTTTTTTTTTTTAAGAAAACATTTAGTTAAGCATTGGAAAGTTCGCATCAGTTTGTTAATCTGGCATCTTTGAATTTAGACCTCATCGTGCTGTAGAAGGTACTGGAAACAGCGAATCGTAGCTTGGCGGAAGATCTTTGTCTTCTTCGGGTGGGGCCGTTGGTTGTGAAGTAGCATGTAACTCTACCTGAATTTGGTCAACTGTGGCACTGTCCAAAGAATTTCTATTGATATGGCTGCTTCGTACAGCTTCCGCGCTATTATTACTATTGCAGGTGGCAATGCAATGACGATGTCTGTATACGCACCACAGACATCCTCCGAATACTATCATTGTACCCAGCAGAGAAATTATAGCACTAAAAAATACATTTGATGGATTGAAAATTTGGACTTGCTCATTATCCTTAACGCAACCCTTTTCGTCCAGACAGTTTGGGCAGTTGACAAAGCCATCGCCGAAGAAATATTTGCTAATACACGAATCGTTTTCGTCCTCTTCACATGGCAAATATCCATCGACATCGCACTTTCGTTTTACCGTCACTATAACTTGTACCTCAAGAGTATCTTCTAACAATGGAAGAGCTAAATTGGCATCTAAGTTAACTGTTATTCGCATCCGACCGCGATTATCATAAAGCACTTTTGGTTCATCATCTGGTGTTTCGCAAAATTGATGCTTTTTATCATTGCTTTTCTTTACTACGAGAGTATCAATGCAATTATCATTACGATTTTTACGCAATTGCACCTTGCTAACAGTTAGATAAAGGCCCATATGAGGAGGTGCTTGCACATAGAATTTGCAATCAGAATATTTCTTGAATGATGATGAATTCCAGGTTTGTTGAAAAATAGCTCCTTGCTCGGCATTAAGCAAAATTGGATCAATTTGAGTGAGAAAATTATCCAAAAGTGGTATCCGACGCATCTTGCAAATCCCTTGGGGAATCATATCATCTGTAAACAATTTTCATGGTTAATGCGTCAAAAACAAATGATTCATGCGAACCAATTCAAAACTTACAAACACGGTAAGGAGTGTTAAACGCGTATATCTCAAGAAATGATTGCACCAAAAACAACGTCCTAATATACCACAATATCATTTTAAATGAAAACTCCAAAAAAAGTTTTTTGCACCTAGTCAATAATATAGGTATATCTTATATCCTAACTTTCATAACGAATGAAAATATGTGAAATTCAAGCAAAAATAAAGCAATAATACAGAATTTCATACTCATTTATCGAGTGACGTTTTGCAGGGTTGTGTTTGCTGCGAAGTCTTCAAACGAAGTTATTTTAACTCTAAATTGCACGGAAAACGAAAAGTACCCATTTGCATGCCGATTTCATTCAACGGTGTGGTCCCGTGCAGGAAGCCAATTTTGAGTAGTTGTAAATTAATTCAATAGAAGGTATATAGCACTAAGAGTAGTAATACGTTCAAAATACCCAACATGTAGTTCAATCTTTTAAACTATGCCTTGGGTAGATTTCAGTTAATTTCATTCGATTGAATCAATATTAGTTGAAAAAAGCGGATCATTGAAAAAAATCTATAATATCTATCTCAAAACCTACTCACGTACCTTATAATTTGGTGTAACTGGCTTTATTAATTTCCCCTTTAAAGGCCTCCGTTCCTAGCTCCATTTTCACAATGCAATTTTAATCTTCTTCCTAATTGGCGACTATTATTTAAAAACAGAAGCATAGAAGCAAGTTCATCACTTAACCCATTATGGGCCGGACCTAGATTCTGATTTTTCTCCAACGCGATTTTCACAACACAGGCTTGTATTGTTCTCATCAAGAAAAAAATGGTGAAGAAAAAATTTTCCGACTTTCCACAACCTAGTATTTCACTGTTCGTGGGCCAATGTGTGATAACAAATCAATGAATCCTGAATCATTTGATTTCATTGAAATTTATTATTTATGTGGTTCAAGAGCTTCAAAACATTTGAGATTTACATGAACATTACATTTTTTACAGATGATTATTGTGGGTTTGTGACAATGCCTGCATCTTCTTGACTTTTCATCCTGAGCTCTAGCTGGAAAGTGTTTTCTAATACTTAAAATCAACGGGAGGGAGAATATATACACTGTTCGTTCGCTAACTGGGCTGAGGGCCTAGCCCAGATAACGAATGTCGCCCGCTAACTGGGCTGACATTTCAAATATCGTGAAATATCGAGGGGGACTCGGATGTAATGGCTAGGCAAAACTCTCTCAGCGGAAATTGGAAATGTTTTAAACAAATATACTAAAAATCCTGATTGATGAACAGAAAATGAGAAAAAATAAATTGCTGGCCTTGCTTGTGCTTTATTCGCACTAACCGTTGCCTGGAAACATGTTCTTTTCATTAAATATTTATTCAACCTGGAAATCAGTAGATGGATATCTAGTGGATCGCATATATGATAACAACCAAAATCTATTGAACTGAAAAAATCAATCTCAATTTACTATTCATGTGACTCTATCTCATTTTGACAGCAATATGACAAACACTGATTTTTGACGTTCATTTGCTTTTCAACTGGGCTATAGCTCAGTTAGCGAACGCTCAGTTAAAAAGCAGCCCAGTTAAACAGCACCCAGTTAGCGAACAATTACTGTACCACATTTACTTTAGATGCCTGTTGAATAACTAAAGCGCAGACTAAAGTTTCTTCACCATCACTCTCTTCCTCCAGTATAGCAAAAACTTCATGCATCGTCAATGCGCGGCGACGATTCATCTTGTTTTCTAAACATGAAGATCGAATTCACTATAGATATACTTCGAGCAAAGTAATCAAAAGACATGAAACTGATACTTACGATAGCTTTAATACAGATTCAGTCCACATGAAACAATAATAATTGACACACTATAAAATAAACATTCGAAACCATTCAACTAACTGCGTTTGACAGTACGTGAACAAAGTGAACACCTATAGGACCAATGTTCGGAAAAATGAACAGTCATTTTCGATCAAGGGGCACGGGCGTAGTAATGCTCGTAGAGTATTGATAAATGATACAAAATAAAAGTCATCCATTAGTAACTAGAATATATCAATATCAATAGCTTCCAATTATTTTTTTCAGTTTTAAAAATTATAATGAAAAAATGTCCCTACGGGATGGTTGGGGAGGGGTATCCAGTACATTTTTTTGTAGCCAACATTCCCAACTATCATATACAGAAGACGTAATGTTTTTATCTTATCTCAGTTATTCGTGAAAAATTTCTAAAGTACTGTTCGGAAAACCGAACTCCCGGTCCATAATGGGTTAAAGTCACCAATTTAAAACTAAAACTACCAATATCAAAGAAATTTCTGCCACTTTCGCGAAATCAATTTCATCACGCGGATTATGAATTTTCCACCAGTTTGATTTTTCATCCAATATTGGGTTCAAACTACCCAATGTTGACTTTTTGTCAAAACGCCACCATATTTGAAATAAATGAAGTTGAAATTACTCAGCGATAGCATTGCAAAACTACCCAACACGTAAGTTGTATAAGGTTTACATCATTTCAGGTAGTTTGTACCCTCCGGTTGGGTAGATTTTGTTTTCCGTGTGCGGAGAGTCCACCGCACGGTAAGAGTCGAAAACCCATAGATCAATGCACGATGACGTCACAAAACAAGAAGAAGAAAGAGATTTGACAGTTAACGCGGGTTTGTTTACATAGAAAAATTTTCGGCTCGAATAAAAAAGTGGAAGTTTCATGTTGAAAATTGCGTTTCCAAGAATAAACCAAAAGATCACAGTAACGAATTCGCATAGGTGGAGAGTTTTCCTATCTTTTTCGTACTCGTATCATTCATTTTCACTCCGATGACATAAAAAGTGAATAGAACACCTTGTATACAAACCCGTGGGAAGTGTCAGAAAAGTGAGGTTATTTTTCGTGTGCAATGATCTATTAATGGGTACTTTTTCGACCATTTCGCCAAAAAGTGAGCCAACCCATTTAGTGGGTAAACTCGATTTACCCATTAACGGGTATACCGATTAAACGTCAAAAACTGGGTACAATTTCACTAATTTTGAGAAATGAATTTTCTCAAGGAAATGGGTGAAATTTTACCCATTATTAAACGGAAATTTTGTGATTATCACTCAAAAAAATGAAAAGAAGTGAAAGTGGAATCAATTATTTTTAATTATTTGCAAAAATGGATCTTATTTACGAATACAGGAGTATTTCATCTGCTATCATCAAGTGTCAGAATCGCTATTCTCTGCAACAAAGCTAATACCAAACGGATAGTGAACATTCTAGACCTAATATAAAAAAAAATTCACATTGTAAAATTCAATACTTGATATAACATACTGTTTACCTTGCAACTCCTTAAACGACGCAGTATCGAATCTCTTTTAAAGTACTTCCATGGCAATTGTTGACAAATAATAATCGTAGCAGTAACGCTTGCGAACAAATCGAAAGAGCTAAAACGACGCTTGAAGTATTTTTTCACTTATTAATGGGTAAACAAATGACCCATTTTTTTCTAAGAACATTTCTTTCTAATGCGTACAAATTTACCCATTTCACATTTTTAAATTTACCCATTTTTTTCACAGCCGCATATGACAGAAAAAATGGGTACAACAATACCCATTAATGGGTTTTCGACTCTTACCGTGTAGTGTACATCGTTTGAGTAAAACCGAACTCAACATATATGTTACTTTGTACAAGCGTGCTTACCAGGTGTTATGTCATTATGTTTACACAGTTTTCTTACTTCTATTTTATTAATTATTTTGTTACAATAGTATGACTCATTAATTATAAACAATTGTTAAACAGCTCATGGATGGTACAGATTTTCTTTTGGGAGGAATAGCCTCAATGGGAGCTACTCTTGTAACTAATCCACTAGAAGTGCGGAAGGGTATTAAAAATGTTTACTTTTGATTTAAATCCTTGAATCATTATTTACAGGTAGTTAAAACGCGTATGCAATTGCAGGGTGAGTTAGCAGTCAAAGGGAGTTATGCTAAACCGTACAAAAGTGTAGTTGATGCGTTTATAACGGTAGCAAAAAATGACGGTTATTTGGCATTGCAAAAGGGATTAGTACCTTCGTTGTATTTTCAGTTCGGAATCAATTCTGTTCGGTATGTTTGTGTATGGGCATAGATTTAGAGGTAAAACTAGTTTCGAATTCATCATTGCATAGGTTGGGAGTTTATAACACCGCTTATGAAAACGGTCTGACTAAGGCTAAGAATGGCAACCAATCTCTATGGAAATGCGCGTTTTGGGGAGGATTAGGTGGTTTTATTGGATCAGCAATATCCAGCCCATTTTTTATGCTTCGTACACATTTACAATCACAGGCAGCTGCCCAAATCGCCGTTGGCTATCAGCACAAGCATACTAGTATGTTTGGCGCGTTGAGAGAGATCTTTGGAGCACATGGCTTGAAAGGTTTATACCGGGGAGTTTCTGTGACATTACCACGAGCTATGCTGGGTAGTGGAGGCCAATTGGCTGGCTTTGGATATACCCGAGATTTACTCACTGGACATAGACGCTATTCCCTCAAGTCCGAACGATTGGTATCGTTTATTTCTGGAATCGTCGCAGGTACAGTCATGGCTATAACGATGACACCTCCGGATGTAGTAGCCACGCGCCTTTATAATCAGGGAGTGGATGTTAACGGGAAAGGTATATATTATACCGGTGTATTCGACTGTTGTGTTAAAATAATTAAAACTGAAGGAATCGCAGGACTATATAAAGGCTTCTGGCCGCATTACATGCGCATAGGGCCTCACTCTATGCTGGTACTATTTTTTTTCGATGAATTGAAAAAGATTAGAAAATCATACTATCAAAAAAAGCAAACAAAACTGTGATAATGCTTTCTTATGTATAATAGGTCGTCACTTATAGTTGAATTAAATTGTCTATTGACAAAATAATACTGTTTGTTTTATTGACGGCTAAACGGAACATAACACATATTGTTATTTTTCAATTCTGTAAGTGTAATCGTGTATTGAAGATAGAAAGTTTTCAAGCGTGAGGTTTGCCTATCAAAAAAATAAATACATTAAGAAAACTGTTGATTGGGAATAATTGCCATTACTCTATTCAGATCATTCATCAACCGGAAAAATCCGTCCTAGCCTTGCGTCATAAAAATCAATCTTGAGACCGAAGAACGTGCTTTATATTAAGAAAATCGATTACTATAATCTGTAATTTGCGTCAACATATGGCTAAATATATTTCAACGCGTGCATTAGTGGTTCTACGCTTCTTGTTGCATATAACATGGATATGGCATGAAATGAAATATGTGATTAAGCTTCGCAGTAATATGTATTCGTTTATTTTGTAAATTTATTCATTATTCTATAAAAATTGAACTAACAGGGCTAAAGTGCGTTCAATCGAATTGAGCAATCATCTGTGTAGCAAATGTCTTAAGCGTATGTGTAAACCTTATTTCCAGATTTAAGGCACCAATGGTTTCGATCGGAAGCCATTTGCAACTAATGGTACTACAGATGATACGTGTCGTCCCCGTGTTTCTGGTAGGTAGATTTTCAGTAATATTGTCAAAAGAACACAAGTAACCGTGAATGGCAGGAAGACAAAAGCTCCCCAGGCATTTTGCAAAGGCAGAAACAGCATGGCTACAATAAAGTTACTACCCCACGATGCTAAGCTACCCATGGCCATTGCAGCGGGCCTAGGTCCAACTTCAAACAACTCTGAAAATTTAAATTTTTGTTTAGACATCGTATAAAAAAATCGTTCAAATATTACGCATGTCAACCATGAGAACAGAGTTCCAAATGAATTAAATATCGTTGGAAATTTTCCAATTTCGCGTAATACGTGAGCGACTCAAGAGAAAAATGTCGAAATATTTACCTGAGCCTATAAAATATGGGATCGGTCCTAAGCCAATTTGGTAGAAGAGTATATAAAGAAGGACTGCAATAATGCTAGCGTACGAGAACCAGCTTACATGTTCCTAATGGGGTTATAGTATCATTTAAAAATGTAATCCTAATAATTGCAATAAGCTTAGTTACCTTAAAATGAACTACAAACGTCAAAGCAAACAAAAATACAGCACACATGGAGCACGAGAGGAGCGCCAAGAACCTTCTATTGAACTTTTGCATTAGCATGGGTGTGAAGAAAGCTATTAAAAGATTTAAACATCCAGCGCCGAGATTTGCAAATTTGGCATCTGTAGAACTGAGACCAACTGATTTGAAGATGGATACGGAGTAAAAGAACACCTGAAAAACGCATGTTATCAATACCCACACATAAACAATTCATCGCATTGCCTAACCGCGTTAATTCCGGAGAATTGCTGTCCTCCTTGTAAGGCACATACTAATACCAAAGGCAACATTAATGAGGGATCAGTTACTACTGACCAAAGCGATCGTTGCTTGAGTTTGTGCAAATCTTTTTCTTCATCGTCACACATACTCATTGCCGAATCTTCGCTGCGCATAGCTTCGATTTGCTGTCTAATATAATCGTCTCTGATGTGTTTACCTCCTAGCCTCTTAATTTCATAAATTGCCTCATCCTGCCTCTTTTTTATCACATACAGGTATTTAGGGCTTTCTGGCAGCCAGTGGTAAGGCACGAAAAAGGTGATCACCAAAATCACATAGAAGCTGAGTGCAAATTGCCATAGTTCATCTGTACCAAAAATTTCTTCTAGGCTCATAATCTGGCCTACTACAACTCCGCCGGTTACACCAATACTCACAAATACTCCTATAGCCCCGCGTAACCCGATTGGTGCGAGTTCTGTCAAATACATAGGCACCGTACTGGTCGTCAATCCTGCTGCAAGACCAACCAAAATTCGGCCGAGTAACAAGAGCTCTACGGAGCTAACAGCTCTGCAAAATTGAAAACATATTCCACCTAGAATAAGCAACACTCCGCAGCACAGGTATGATCTTTTCCTATTTGTAAATAAAAAAAGTATCAACTTTTTATTAAATCAAACTATAACATCATACGTACCTTCCCAGTTTATCTGCAACCCAAGCACCTCCTAAGGAACCTATAACACCGCCTATTAAAAATATGGATACGACTATTGCCCAGAAACTGTCTAAATTACTGCTATTCAGTACAGTACCGTAAGTTTCAAAAATCGTATCATTGCACCATACCTTGATAAACTGTAAATTGTATTAGAGAATTATTATGCTGTTTGCTAAAAGAAGATGTGATGTGCTTACATTTGCAGGAGCATTAATTACACCTATGTTGTAACCAGTAGGTATTGCAGCGCCAAAGGTTGTAGAAATGCCTGCTGTTAGGAGCCAGAACGTCCATCTATCCTCCTGTGAAATAGATATTGACAGTTTGAAACATTATAAGAAACAAAAATATGACGAACTTCCCATTCCAATCGAACTCGAGGTACGATTTTGTTCTAGCAACTCAGCCATCCACTTGTATCGAGAATTGAATCGTAATGCTAGATTTGCAACTTTCTTGCGTATACTAAATACTATCAGGGAAATGTCTCTGTCTAAACAAAAATCACCCCTGAGTTTTACAACTTCGAAGCTAACCGTGTACAGAGGATAGGATAATTGCGAGGATACGATCTTTCTATTGACTTTAACGATCCTCTCCAACCGAGATCCCAACATACGACTTGTAAGACCAGCATACCTCAAACTCAACTAAACGGCTCAAACAATAGTTAAAGTTCCTAAATCAGATTGTTTAATTAAGCGCTTAAAATGTGATTCATGCTGATACCAATTCTATGATAATCGAGAGACTGCAACCTGATGTAATATCAGCGCATGTGAAAACCTAATCACAGATTAAACCCAAAATTAAACCTCTGTTAGAAGGGTATTTCATCCGAATGGCTTTTTAATAAAATGAGATAGGTGAAAACAGTGCTACTATTTATAAAAGAAGGAACTTATCAATTTGAGATAGTTTTTAGTTGTTTGTGAATTGACGTTGTTTATCTTTTATCTGACACAAGTATTTACTATTACTAGAAAATTAAACAATCAACTTTTACTGCGCCTTTCAGAACACGTGGCATCCTCATATCCAATCTAATCCGTTTAAGCTTCCAGAAATTATGGGCCTTATTACAGAAGACTCTCCACTCGACTCGCCCTTGTATTACGAATGATAGGTTGCCCGTCGAAGCTTCTGGAACATGGCCTCATGACTAGTAGCTTGCCAACCAACTGCAAACCTTCTAGCACTCCCGTAAACTCACTAAACTAGCTCGTAGTAAAATAACATCGCAAACGTGTACCAGTCCCTAATCCAGTTCAGTTTTTCAAACTTCTTAAAAGTTATATATACAAACAAAATGTTTTCTTGCAACATACATTTTTAGAAGCGTCTTCATCCATAACGTATTTCAAATCCAACTTAATCTTAAACTACGCGGCAATGTAAGCTAGATGTAAGCTTTAATAGAAAGCGAGACATACTCTTGTAAGCGCTCAACCGATCTGATTTGACTACTGGCAGTTACTAAAAGCGCTGGAATCAATCATCAGCTTCTCGTATCAGCCTAAGTTGCGTTCGAGATATGAATCCAAGCTACTCTATATAAGCAGTCGAGAAGAAAAAATACCTTCACGCTGTTGTTTCGTCTACATATTGTACTACAAGATTTTGATGTGAGTACATAATACTAGCTAATGTTTAGCACGGGTCAGTTGATATTTTTTTTATGTAAGAACTCTCTCAAGTGCTTTACGCTTATCGGCGGTTACAAATAATTTGGAAAGCCTTTCAACAAGGAAGATGCATTTGAAAATGAACATTAGTTTTTTCAAGTTCGTAACATTTTTGTTGGTATTTATCCATAAATATGACAGGACACTGTTATTTTTTTTTTGTGATTTAAATATCAAACTTCGTTTTTTGTCAATTTTTTTTAAAATTATAATCTTCTAAGCAGGAGTATTCGGGCACTAAAAACGATCTTTATAGTAGAGATAGACACATAGTCCGATAGTATAATCCTTGATCTAATAATAATCTAATAGGTAATAAACACTTTGTACCCACCAGTGCAGTCTCACAAGCAGTATCGTTTTGTCCTATTTAATCACATACCTATTCCGTACTCTTTTACGTGCAGAGAAATGTATCGATAGATCAGAGGTATTGGAGATATTGGAAACCGTACTGAGAAAGCGAGTCTAATATTAAACTGACTCGATTCATTGTTGCAGTTCCTGATCCAGAACCGGTATTTAGTTTCATACAGCTGCATTTAGTCACTTATCAACATAGCTGTACATAGGTATGTTTATAACGTCTACGATTGGTCATTACTTACGGTTTTTTGCTGATGTTGACTAACAATTCTGACATTGGATTCTGGTTCGTAAAGAATAATTGATTCCGATTGGTCATTTTTATCCATACCTTCGACGGTTGTGTTAACTGCTGGTTATTTATTGAGTGAACCTATTTCTTTTGCATTAGAGCTGGTGCACCTCACTCCTCCCTGTATGACTTAATTTCTTTCTATCACAACTGTATTTTGTCGCAGGAAAATCTTTATAATTTTGCATAACTTAAGTAACAAAAACACATCGACAAAATGTGTTGACTAAGATGTTCACTCAAACATATTTAATATAATGATAACACTTAATTATAACTTTATCAAGAGTACATCGCTGATAAAAACTCATTTGAAAGCTTTCTTTCGCAAAACATGCCAGTTTTAGGATTGATTTGTCTGTCAGGGCAGAAATGATTAGCCTAGTGTAGCCACTGTTACATTCGGAGCATATCGTCTCAGTATGTACATACATAAGAAAAAGAGACACCGCATATCATTTCCACTGGCCACATGACGTAAAAGTTTATATGAACAGCTTCACGTACACTCGTTTTAAACCAAAAGCATTTGACTAATTTGATTATATATAGTGGGGTTTGCACTTGATACACCCAGAAAAAGGTTTTGTTGTTTTTTTCACATTTCGGGTTATGTACACAGAGAAAAATAGAATGTTAGTGCTGACTTAACATCTACAATTAAATATTTAAACCACCCCTTTGGCATCACGCCATGTTTCAAGGGCTAACATCTCAACATATGTAAAAACGAGATAGCATATCACCGCTTCTTTTCATACATCTTCATCTTACTGCTGACAGCGGACACAAATTAATTTGAGCCCAGGACATGAGTTCATTGTCATTCACTGTTACTCGGTATAGGGATGCCAAAGGCTCGATTTAAACCTTAACTATAGTCACTGTATATTTTACTAGTCTGGCGGAGTGGATTCGGAAACCAATTTAAACTGTTATAACGGGAACTAGTCAATGGAGATTCTAGAACACACACTTAAAACTTATTACCGGGTCTCGGTAATTTTTGCCGAGAACGGCACCACTGAGTGCTCGGTTAAAAAACGAATGACAGCTGTCACATTTTTTTCGTAAATCTCGGTTTTCCTAACTGAAATTTCAGCACAAGATATCCGTAATCTCGGCAGTGATAGCTCGGTAATATTTTGTGCCGAAATCTCAGTTAGGTTGAACCGAGATTTACGAAAACATGTGACAGCTGTCATTATTTTTTTAACCGAGCATTCAGTGGTGCCGTTAAATTGGTTTCCGGTGCAGTTTCAATTGGTTCCCGAATCCACTTCGCCAGACTGTAAATATAGTGACTGTAACCTTAACGACCTTAACCGAATACACTAAAAAAATCACACGCTCATACCAAATGCTCTTTACACATGAATGCCAATAATCCAACCCAATCATTTTAACAGGTCGACCCATATCCATTTTAAATGGAATCCACGGCACTTTGACGTGTTTTGACATTTAACGCGTTTCAGCATTGAAATCTGAGTGTAAAAAGATTGATTTTGGTATGCATGACATGGCAAACTGAAGTGTAAGACACTTGATTTTGTACTGTGCAGTGAAACGCAAGTGTTTTCCACTTAGACAGGAAAAGTTTCATCTATTGGCACAGAATTAAGTGGAATCCACCTGGCAGTAACGTGTAGATTTTTTATAGCGTAGATCATTGCTCAGTGACGTCACAAAAGAAGAAGATCAAAGAGATTTGACAGTTGTCGCGGGATTGATTATATGAACTTGTAAAATATTCGGCTCGAGTGAAAATTAAAGGCCTAGAGTTAAAGTTTGACAGACTAAAATTCCGTCAATCTGGCAGCCATTCCGGAATTTTGAAGAACTAGCTACATTGCAAAGAATAAAAGTCAATACATGACTACTCGCAGGGCCGGATTTAGACGCTGGGAGGCCCGGGGCAAATTTGTCTGTGAGGCCCTCTTTTCTTAAAACATTTATAGGTGACGTCCTGAAGGTGACAAGCAAAAATAAAAAGAAAAAAAGGTCGCCCCAGGACTAGGGGGCCCCTTGAATCGGGCGGTCCGGGGAATTTGCCCCCTTTGCCCCCCCTCAAATCTGGGCCAGACAACTCGTATTTTCAGTTTCATATAGCGAATTTCTTTATTCCACTGTGTTTAGGCAAATCTGCCGAGGCATGAAGAAACGTCATCGTAATTTACGATGCCAGTGAGAAAGAGATGCCAGATAATTGTTTACGAACTAAGCACGTGCGGTGGCGGGCTGAGCTAACAAATCGTACAGTGCGCTTCGGGCAGCACGCCATGTTAATACTGGGTCAAAATCGAGCGAATAAAAAAGGGTTTCGACAGTAATTAGGCTGCTTCCAGGTCTAAACGAGGTGAGCTGATGGAATAAAGAAATTCGCTAATTCGGGTTATTCGCGTTGAAAGAGATTTTGAAGGCTATTCGCTCCTACGTGAACTCTCATATGTAATTGTCAAAATGTGCGTGATGACAAGAGAAAAAATATTTCCTTCCTTCTTCTTCGCATGCAAAAATCAAACAAATATCAACAACACCGTCAACGCAAAATAAAACCGATCGATGCTTTCGATACTATCGATTATCACTCTGGCGATATGTCAATGCTTGGCATGTGGCATAGAGCTTTCTAACAGCTCAGCCACGCACACTAAACTCGGATTGTTTGCCTCATAACTGACTCTAACTTAACTCTAGCGGGCTTAAGCAAATCGAAAAATATAGTCTTTTTCGAGTTGCTCGGTACTGGAAGTCAAATATTTATTTTGTAAGATACTATCCGTAAACAAATCACACATTCCGCGTAGGTATAAATTAACTTTCAAGTCAGCGAAAGCAAACAAAATTTCGCAATCAGTACAGGCATTTTGACAGCACTTTGTTTACTTCATCTTCCATCCGACTTACACGGTGTAAAGTGCACCAATACATACACGATTGGAGAGGTCCATTGAAGCACAGACAAAAAGAAGAACATCTGCATACAAAATTCTAAGAAAATTGTGGTTCCGACTAACTTGTGTGACATCTACTGGACATATTCCGCAAAAGATAAACTTGCAGCTTTTCTGCTGATTTTGGCAGCACGGTGCTCGAACACTGTCGACTGAGTTTAAAAGGAAAGGCACACTAGCTTCACCACCGCTGCGGCGGGAATATTCCGCATACCTGAAACATGAGTGAACATCACCGTTATTTTGATCCACGGAAATAAATCTCGTGGTACGTCTGTTTGTCTGTGATTGAAGTACAGTATAAAAAATCGATACGTTACTGCAAGGTGGATTCCATCTTTATCTGTGTTAATAAATTAAACATTTCATATCTACGTGGAATACAGTTGCGGTTCAGTCACAGCACAAAATCAAATATTTCAGTCACATTTCGGTTAGTGATGTGCATACCGAAATCAATCTCCAAACATTCAGACTATAATGTAAAAAAACGACAAATGCCATGTTGTCAAAAAACCACGAAAGACCACGCACGGTGGTGGAGGGGGTAACGAAATGACCACGTGGTCTTTTATCCTGACTTATATTTTATTGTTGCTACCATGTCAAGAATGAAGCTTTTGCATTCTAGAAATTATAGAATGTACTGAAAGTTTAATCATAAAAATGTAAAAAAAGTTAAAGGGTATATGCTTGAGTGCACAAATTTTTGGCACTTGACAAATGAAAAGACCACGTGGGTCAAGTCGCTAGGAGGGGGAGGGGGATTGGCATTAAGACCACGAAAGGCCACAGGGGCGTACGGGGGGTATAAAAAGAGATCAAGTCAGGAAAACGCCTGTTGGAAATTCTACGAGTATCGCCCAACCCTACTTTACACGGTTATATACGTTTGCTAGAGCACTGGCGAAAGGTCGCTAATCTCTATAATCGTCATATATTTTTAGAAATATTTTTGGCAACGCTGCGAGCTTACAAAACAAAAATGTTTCAATTTGACAACCCAGGTAAGTTGATGTGTTCATATACCAGAGCACATCAACTTACCTGGGTTGTCGAATTGAAACATTCGCCAGACAAGGGTAAACAAGACTAACTGTATCAATTACTTCACTATTATACTCTTGATTATAGATAATTGAAAACATGCAAACCTGGAGTTCTATAGTTTCTATTTATCAATGATTTGATGGACGGTTGCACATAACATTCAAGCTCGTTTGCTTCAACATTGGCTCGCTTACGATATCAAGTTTTGCTGTTAGTATGGCTGACTTATCACTTAAAGATATGCTGGCAACGTCGGCGACTATCTCTACTGTATTGCAATTTCTAACCGGATCGTAAGATGCTGATAAGCATGTTGTGCTTGTAAAATGTTTTTTATTCTTCATATTTTCAGAGTAATTTGCCATAGATATATCAGGAAAAAGTCAACAGGTGAAACGTCTGGCTTCCCATTTGTTTCAGGTTTTTTATCGTAAGTAACATTAAAAAAATGTCCGTTCTAATAACGGGTTTCTCTGAAATATTTGTTAATCTTGTGCAACTATAACCATTATTATTAATCATAAAATTAAACTTACAGTTGCTTTCTATGGTTAAAGTACGGTATTCTTACCAGAGAACATACTGTGATCCTCGTCAATACAATTGGCTCAGTATTGTTTTTTTCTTATGTTGTGATATATTTTACCTTCTCTGTTAATAAGCATGTGGTAGTTCGGCAGTTCTCGGCAGTTTGTTGTTTCATTCTAATATGCACTGTCTACTCCAATTATGAAGTGGATTTGGAAAAAGTTATAAAAGTGATAGGTACTTATATTTAGATTAAAATGATAGGTTGATTTGCTATCAGAAATCATATCTTCTAGGTTTTGTGTGCTGTTGCGTAGGAGTTTTGTTTTTTGCATCACCTTTGACTAAACTTGCACATGTGATACGTTCAAAAAACACGGAAAGTCTTCCATTTCCCATTATTGTTGCTTCATTTTTTGTGTCACTACAGTGGTTTATTTACGGGTTATTAATTGAAGACGGATTTATACAGGTATGTGCAGATTTTTTATGATGAACATGAATTCATTTTTTATAATTTTAGATACCTAATCTTCTCGGTTGTATTCTTTCAACGACTCAGTTGTTTCTTTACCTCATCTATCCAAGTCGAACGCAGTTTCAAACACAAAACGGTCCTGCATATCAACCTTTACGACCTCAAGATGATGTTCCTTGAAATGCCGACCGCCTGTATTTAAATATTAAGATTTATTCTAAATAGTTAAATGGAGTTATTGGGAGATTTTTTTTTTCAATATAAACCGTTCAGGTTCATTGATATATCGCTTCTTCAATTTATCAGTATAGTTTCCGAAAATTCAACCGTCGCGCAATAAGTTCGAAGCAACTAGTGCTGATTAGGTGAAAGTAAACATTTTATGTATTGTTTTTGGTAAAGTCGGCATGGGAGGATATTTCATGCAAGTAACGAAAGTATTACTTAGATGTTTTTACAGAAATCAAAGAAAATAACCATGCATCAAAACGTTAAGAAATCTTGGAGTAAAAAACGAATCTTGTCACTCCCAAATTGAGCAATCATTATCACCCACTTCATAAAAGACAAAGGGTCGCCTACTTTACAGAAGAAGAAGCGAACGGTGAGTTACTCGCTCGACCAATTTTGGCATTTCAGATGGCGAGTCGGCCGAATTTTGGATGACTAGTTCATCTGACTGAGTAAACTGCTCGATTCGTTCGTGACTCAACTGTCACCAGCTAAGTTTCACTCGCTCTCCTCAAAACAACATTTTGCTTGCCTCGTCAGTGACTGGAGGCAAGACGGGTTGCTCGCTCAAAATACAGGTATTGAGGGAGCTCACTTAAAATCCTTTAAGGGGTGATAAAGAAACCTATTTGATGAAAATAATGAAAAAAAAAAATCCTACGCATAGGGTAGATAATATATTTTGGACAGGCTGGGTATATTATCAGCTTTTATTGCGTAATTAAAGCAAATAATCTTCATACCAGTGTTTTTAACCAATATCTGAACTGTCGTTTTCAAGGCTGTAGAGTAATCTAGACAAAATGTTTCAAAATTACAGAAAAAAATTATTTTTAAATTTGTTGACTCAAGACTTCCATTTTTCAGTCAAAATCAAGAGGAACAGAGGAAAACCATCTGTATTTCAAAAAGCTATAAATCTGAATAAAACAGAAACACCGTCAAACTAGTTGACTTACCGCATTTCTATTAGGTTAACATCATGGGCGCAACTAAGGAAAATTTCTAGGGGGGGCTAGTTTTCATGCATGTAATTAAAAAAAAAACAGAAAAAGGAGTTTTATTATGCTCATTTAAAAACGCTTAAAATAAGGCCGTAACCACAGAACAGATATGCAACTTCGAACAAAACTCTGCAGCAAATCGGTGCTCAAGTTTTCGCATTCATTTTTTGCTGTTTCATCCTACATTAAGTTTACAGTGCATCGTTCGAACAGTTCGCTCCAATAGTTTGAACATGCACCAAAAAACTATTTTTTTTTGCTTCAATGACCAGGCAAAAAGGTGATCTTGAATAGTTGAATCTATCAAAATCAAGTTAAGACAGGATCGCATTCAAGAAATCTTTAAAGTGGAAATTCAGAAACAATTCACAATCAACGTCAATAAACTAAAAACCTTTCAACCATTCAAACATTTTATAAACCTAACATTGCTAGAAATGCATATCAGACCCGCTGTACCAGCACTGCTTACGACATTAGGTACAATGTAAAAAATGATTGTCGTTAGTCAAGATATTCAGTTTTCAACTTGGGCAACAAGAAAATTCATTTAAAATAAATCTACATAAAAACCGTTGCGCGTATGCGGGTGGTACTGTACGTTTATCATGAAAAGGCACTCTCGCTATACCAGTACCGGGGAGAACAAAGGATTCTCTCGATGAAAAAGCGGCGAGGGCTCATACAGTCCTTTTGTTGAATGAATGGAATATAAGCGTAATGAAATTTCGAGTGTAAAATGCATTCTCTCCACCGCTAGATGTCGATACCTTAAATAAAGAGATTTTGTCTCGTTTTTGGTTCTTCAGTTGAACAGATGTACCGTAACAGCAGAAAAAATCACTTCAAGATAGAATCTCCGAAGATGTACTGAATATCTTGAACACAGCGTCAACGACAACCTCTTTCAGCAACACTGATTTGGTATTGAGGAGAGCCAGGTTTGGTAAATGGCTGGGCAGTGCTTTTCAACAGCACACCCGTCCAGTACGGGAATAAAAAGACCCCAGTGTGGTTCAAGGCATAATGCCCTATTCCTACCTCCACGTGTTAGCGACTGGGATACGAGCAACCAAAGGAAAACAGGTGAACCGGTGGGAACTTGGTCGTATGCTGACAAGAAAGAGGTAGTTGTTCTCCTTAGAGAGCAGCTTGTCTGAACCCTACATGCTAGGGGCGGCTCAAACAGCGACTGATCCGGACCGAACGGCTGAACTATGAAATGCGGTGTCTCGCCAGCTACACCTATGGCGGCAGCCCCGTCGCGAGACTAGGCATCGCAGCCCTAGTAAGGCAGCATACTAAAACAAACATACTACGAAGAATCAAGAATTCAGAACGAACCGGAACAATAGGCAATGACCCAGCCGACTAAATAAGGACGACGATTAGAAGCTCGGTACATGTAACAGTAGATCGCTCAACACCCCGGATGTCGACTGGATTCTGCTGGATCAGCTAGAATCCCGCCACTTCGACATCGTTGCGCTCCAGGAGCTTTGCCTGAAAGGAGAGAAGGTACGGTGGATTTGTGACCGCAAGGCACAGTACCACCAAAGCGGCGGTACAACCAATGAGCTTGGTAGCTGTTTTATAGTGCTGGGCAGGATACAGAGTCGTGTGATGACGTGGCAAGCAACCAGCGACAGGTTGTGTTTGTTGAGAATAAAAGGCTGGTTCTACAACTACACTATTCCCAATGTGCACTGCCCTCACGATGGAAGACCTGATGTAGAGAAAGAAACGTTCTACGCACAGCTGGAGAAACTTTACGATAGCTGCTCGCGTAGAGACACCAAGATCGTCATTGGGGACATGAATGGAAGGAAAGACTTATATAAGCCGGTAATCGGCCCGCACAGCTTGCACACCGTGTCGAACGACAACGGCCAGCCATGCACCAACTTCGCAGCTTCCCGCGGGCTGGCAGTCCCTTCTTTCCTCGACCAACGTATAGCGAAACAATTGACCACGTTCTCATCGACGGCCTGTTTTTCTCAGACATTACATACGTACGCACCAATCACAGTGCTGATCGGACATGACCACTTCAATACAAAAAACTACAAAACCCTGATATAACCGGTAGTCCTCTACGGAAGTCTTCTTGGTGTTTTCGAACGGAAGGTGATGTGGACTGTCTACGGTGGAGTATGAACCATTAGCTACAAGCGCTGTTTGCAGAGAACCCCATTGCGCACCTGGCGAAAGACAATAGGTTGCGGTGGACCGGTTACGCCGTGAGGATGCCGGACGACAACCCTGTGAAATCACTTCTCTTCAGCAAACCCTACCGGCACCAGAAAGTAAGGGGCGCAGCGTGCATGATGGGTCGACCAGATCGAAAGAGACTTGAGAGTGATGAGACGTCTGGGGAACTGGTGAAACACAGCCCAAAACCGAGTAAAATGACGACAACTTCTTGATACAGCACGAGTTACTACAGCTCTTGTCTGACTGGTAAGATGAGTAAGAGAGCTAGGTTTGAGAATCGATCCTGGGTGCAGAACTAGTTCTTAGCCAATGAATGACGACATTTCAATTTGTGTTAATTTTGATGCTCTGATAAGTAGTATGGAATGTATGGAGTTCAAAATAAATGAATACAATCATTCTCTGGGAAATTCTAAGGGGGGCTAATTACTTTCTAGAGGGGGCTGAAGACCCCCCCAAGCCCCCCCAGAGTTGCGCCCATGGTTAACACACATTTTTGTTTACTTACTACTCTTAGAAAATCATTCAAAACTCTTAAATTTGTACTGTCAAAAATGTATTCAAAAAAATGAGAAGAAATATATTTTGGCCATCATTTTGATGAAACAAAAAAAAAGAGCGACAAATTTCACATTGCCAGGCAAGCGCTTTGTTCATTTTGACAGCTTATTGTTTACCGTCTTTATCAGATTGAAGTTACCTTGGTGTTATATTATCTCAAAAATTACCGTAAAACGGGGTAACATTGATCATTTTTTCACTTTTTCGTGAGTATTTATATATTTTACAACTAAAATTACAGGTTTCATATTTTTAAAACCAGTACTGGCATCCTTAGAACTTGAGAAGTTAGTTTTCAAAGCCCTTCGAAAATCCTGGATATTAAAAACATTTATTTTTCGTCGTTGTTTCAATTTTCCTTATTTGGGGTAACTTTGATCAGTTTCAATTTCGGATAGTTTTGAAACCTTTTTGAACTAAAAATGGTAGATAATGCTTTGATAACATGTTTAGAGACGCTTCCCGTTCTCCTTGACTGCTTTTACTGCGGAGGATAGTCCTGTCCTTGCATTTAGCCGCGGTATGTACTGCGAGGCATTTTTATGCCATATGTTATTTTACCTTTCGATGATGAAAAACGTAAACGTTGGTCGCGAAAGTTGCTAGAAGTATTTTGTAAGTCAACAATCGTTGTAAAATTTTTGTGTTCATAAAACGTATGTTGATCTTATATGCAGGGCCTTTTCAACAACGGAAGTATCAATAGGCCAGCTCTAGCCTCTTACGTTCTATCCTCTAGCCAAGACAAAATCCTGGCGTAGGGCAGGATTTTGTCTTGGCTAGAGCATGAAACTGGACTTTCTTAACAAATATAAACTGATTAACATTGAATGTAATGAATTTGACTAAAATTTTTCTGGTTGATTGAGAAAATTTAATAACGAATTTGGAAAACATGTCAATGAATACGAAATGTTCAATATTCGACTAGTATAAAGTGCTTTTTCTGGCAATTACTGAGAGTAAGAAATATAACGATCGAATTAATTTTAAAGTTTGGTCATCAAAACAATAAAAAATTTTAACCAATACAGTATTGTTCAGACCTCGAATGACACAAGACTAAGATGTTATACTCAATTTTAGCAAAAGTAATCACGGAGCTGTTTTATTTCAACTGTTCATGAGAAGGGTAAAACTGATCAATGTTACCCCGCTGATCAATGATACCCCGTTTTACGGTACACAAAAAAAAACTACTCAGATTTTGAGGCTCTGTGAGTATTTTGAACCCTTATATCACTCCCCTCACTACGCCGCTGCATGTTTTTTTCAAATTGAAAACGAATCGTTCAGTAGGTACCACGTAGACGCTACATCAACTGGTGGTCAGTATACAAAAAAAACGTTTGGTAAATAAAAATAATCAAAACGACAATTACAGAGTTTATATATACATATAAGGATGCACTCGTGCGCGGTAGATTACAGTTGAGGAGGCGGGTGAGGTTGGTATTTGTCTTGAAGGATTCAAATTTTGTCCACGTTGTATATCAATGGTTCCCTACTTTCAAGGGTAAGAAACATTTCATTAAATGCGTGAAAATATAGAAAAAAATCAGATGTCCAAAATATATGCGTCCACAATATATTTTGTCTGTCCAAAATATATTTACAATACCATTCGAAAATTATGTTCTATTAGAAACATCTCCTGATAATATTGTGGGGTGTCATGCTCATTTGATTAATGATACTTGTGGTATTGTTTGCATGCTGTCAGATACTAATTTTATGTTTATTTGATAGAAATATTTACAATTTCATCTGAATGACTCCTTAGCATGTTCAAAATACATGATTTACCCTATGGCCAAAATTTAACTTCTGCAGAGTTCTTCATTTTTTTCAGGTTTCGGTTATGTTTACCTTTAACAAGGTCTAGCACAAGAAGTGTGGTAGTTAGCTCAAATCCGTTGGTTTCGTTGGAAAGCTGAGAAAATTTTGTAATCAATAGTGTCTTAAAAACGTCAAATTAGAGAGAATAAGATGCACTTAGAAAGGAACAAATGTAAAATCAAATGTTTTGCCTTTCTCCTAGAAAGGTATAGCAATCACTTGCAAAACCGAAAGTATAAAAGTGCTCCAAAGGGCCGAATGGCATATACCACTCGACTCAGCTCGACGAGCTGAGCATTTTCTGTATGTATGTGTGTGTGTGTGTGTGTGTGTGTGTGTGTGTGTGTGTGTGTGTGTGTATGTGTGTGTGTATGTGTGTGTGTATGTGTGTGTGTATGTGCAGATTTTTATTCTCAGTCACTTTTCTCAGAGATGGCTGGACCGATTCTCATGAAATTAATTGCAAATGGAAGGTCTTGTTGTCTCATAAGACCCTATTCAATTTTATTGTAATCGGATTTTTAGTTTGGAGGTTATGTATTAAAATGTAAAAATCATTATCTCATCATAATCATGTAAAAATCAAACTACAAACTACACAACCGATTTGAACAAAATTGGTTTCAAATGAACGGGCTATCCAGTAAACCCTTAACTTTTGAATTTTATGAAGATTGAACTTGTGGTTCAAAAGTTATGAAAAGAAACGTGTTGTGAAGACTGTTTAATCTCACTCATGTTTCTCAGAGATGGCTGGACCGATTTTCATAACATCAGTGTCAAATGGAAGGCCTAGTTGCCCCATAAGACCCTATTGATTTGTTTTGCAATCGGATTATTACTTTGCCTGTTATGTTTAAAAATGTGAAATCCAGCTATGAAAAGGAACATATTCCAAAGACTACTTGAACTCACTCACTTTTCTCAGAGATGGCTGACCCGATTTCCGCAAAATTAGTGTCAAATAAAAGGTCTAGGTGCCTCATAACACCCTATTAAATTTTACTGTAATCGAACTGTAACTTCGTCTGTAATGTACCGAAATGTGAAAATCACGAAACTTCATTATCTCAGTAACTACACAACCGATTTGATCAATATTATTATCAGATGAGCGGGCTAGTTAAGGGTAAACTGATGAATTATGATTGAACACGTGGTTTCAAAGTTTGGCTGCCCTATACGTTATCATTTCATTTCATTATAATCGAACTTAAGCAACCGTTATGTATTAAATCGTTAATAAAACAACGAAAGTCTATTATCTCAAAGATTACATGACTTATTTGAACATAACTAGTGTAAAAAATAACAAACTTCATAACAATTTGATATGTGGCTCAAAAGGAAAAAACAGAAATTCAAAGACGAGTTAAAACTATACCTGCTTTTGTCGATATATGTGGCCTCAACATAAATTAAATGTGGTATCGTACGATTTGAACGTTCCAAATTCATTGATTCCTTGCGATGTGTTTAAAGTCTGAAAATGCACGACGAATCGGCCATAGGATAAGATCAAAGTCAAATAACAAATCGTTTGAAATGATTGGTTTTATCGAAATGACAACATCCTCGACTTTTGGCTTCTGTACATCACCTTATTTCTGAATATATTCATATTGGGTGGTATTCGGTCATTTTCAGCAAATTTTCTGGAATCAATTTGACACCGGAAATACTCATATTGGGAGGTATTTAGTTATTTTGGTTGTTTTCCAGAAACTAAAAGTGGTCGTCTTTAAATTCAAAATGGTGTCAAGGGTCAATGTTTGGTTTCTATGCATCCTCTCGATTACGGAAATATCCATATTGAGTATTAATTGGTCATTTTCGACTGTTTCCTATAAGTTGCCATTTAGCGATTCAAAATGGTGCCTGAGGTCAATTGTTAGCTCATTGCATTATTCTGGTTCCAGAGATACTCATATTGGATGGTATTTGGTTATTTTAGGCTGTTTTTCACAAACCGGAAGTCGCCATCTTGGATTTCAAAATGGTATTTAAGATAACTTCTGGCCTCTGAGCGTCATTCTGGTTGAAGAAACACCCATATAGGGTGTAATTCGATCATTTTCGGCTGTTTCCCAGGAACCGGAAGTCGCCAACCTGAGGTCCAAAATGAGGTCTGTAATCGATTTCAGCTGCTGTGTATCATTCTAGATCCGGAGATACTCATGTTAGACGGAAATCGGCCATTTTTGGCTGTTTTCCAGAAACCACAAGTTGCCATCCTACAATTCATAATGGTGTCTGTAGTCGATTTGTGGCTCCAGTGCATCATTAAGATTCCGGAAATACCCATATTGGGTGATATTTGGTCGTTTGCCACTGTTTTTCCGAAACTGGAAGTCGCCATCTTAGAATTCAAAATGGTATCTGTGGTCGATTTTAGCTCCTCCTCCTCATTTTTTATCCGGATATTATTATATTGGGTGGAAATCGTCTATTTTTGACTTTTTTTCAGAAACCGGAAGTTGCCATCTTACAATGCAAAATGTTGCCTAAGGTCGATTATGGAACATATTTGTTACCACTAAAAACATTCACCTGCCAAATATGGTTCCATTTAGTTGACTAGTTCGCGAGATGTGCAGAAATTTGTGCAGAAACATGTGCTTCTGGAAGAGGGAGGGGCGTCGAACCAATATGGACATATTTGTTACCCTTTAAAACATCCACATGCCAAATTCGGTTTCATTTGCTTGGTTTGTTCTTGAGTTGTGCAGAAATGTATGTTTCATTTGTATTGGACCCCTCCCTTCCAGAAAAGGGAGGGGTCTCAAACTATCATAGGAACTTTTATCGGAACCAAAAACTCCTTCATACAAATTTTCACGTCGATCGGTTCGGTAGTTTTCGATCCTATATGGATCAAACAGACAGACAGACCGGACTACATTTTTATATGTATAGATTACAACATCAATATTTTAGAACCTAAAGAGTGAATATACATTTATTGGATTGAAGCGTTCATGTAAATCTATTTTTACAAATAAAAGTTTGAATGAGAAAGGCTGGGTCTGACCGCTAGGTGGATTAATTTAGGTTTTTGAGAAGTAAACTGCAATTGTCTCTTTGAAATGTGTGATAAACATGCGTTTTGTTGTTAACTAATGTGAACATTGAAGTCTACTTTACACGTTGTTTTTTGACACCAAGCATCTAACTCTTTTAGTTTAGCTGCTAAAAGCAAAGCAAAGCAAAAGTTTAGCTGCTATTTCACTTTAAAAGCAATAAGCTGCGCCTGCGACAGTGCAACAGAAAATTGTGAATCTTACTACACTAAACGAAGCATCTACTTGGTGTCGAAGAATAACTTACTCGTCAAACTGGTTTGTTTTTCAGTATATGTATGAAGATTCTCGTCAGTTATTCGTGAATTAAAATTTGATTTGGGTTTTTGGAACAGAATAGTTTCTGTATTTTAGCTTTTTGAGTAAGAAGTTTTCTTCTTACACTTATATGTCCGAAACTAAATTCGGGATTTTTTTTAACGCCCTTTGATAATCTAGAGTTTTAAATACCTGGATCTATCGACTATCATGATTTCATTGAATTATGCCCAAGATATTTTTGCATTCTATGTGGAAATGAAGTGTTGTTTCAATGTTATCTGCTGTAAAAAAAACGTATTATCCACAACAGATGCTGGTCTTCTTTGGATTGGCCAGAAAAAAAAACATGAGAAGCCGAAAAAAGTTAAAGTGTGAAGCACGCAAAACCCAAAACCCCACGGATTACAAACGAGAGATAATTACTATCGACTCTCAGCTATCGACTGCTACACTGCTACGGCTCTGTTTACATAATGCATCTAGCTTTGGTTATGGCATATAACTTATGGGTAGCACTTACAGAGGTTGTTGGAGTCTTAACTTCAACCGCTGAACTGCGTTTATGATGGTGATGTGTGCCTCTTTGGCACATTGGCATGAGTGTTGCAGCAACTCTGATGCTTTCCTCAGACTTCTATGAGCTGTTCTCATCCATCATTATAAGTGAAGAGCGACTGGCAGAAATATTTATTGTTACAATTTCACAATGAGTGCCACTTACGCACGAGCTTATGCTTGAAACCGGCAGAAGTTATGATTTTGTGTTTCACATTTTCAATGTATGATTTGAACAATGATATTTTATTATGATATATGTTATTGCTTTCTATGTTTTGGAATAAAGAAGGTAATTAAGCCTGCAAAAATACACTTAAAACAATTAAAAAGTCAGTCTATCCCTTGCAGAACGCCAAATACTGGCGGTTTGTATGAAGTGCGCGCAACAGCCGTCGTTTTACCCCTTATTCGGGAGAACGTGCATTGTCTAACTTGCTAACGGGGGTTCGATTCGGTAATTGCGTTTAGTCCGCTCATGCGAGGGGAAGTTCGTTGTACAGCAAGGGTTTATTTTTTGCGGTCATTTCCACATCACATAGAAGACAACTGTGTAATCCAGATATCTCGTTAAAACCACCATGAAAATTATTCTAAACCGCCTTTATTTGTAAAACGGTGTGACACCACGTAGATTTAGAAAATTGTGAATAAATCACCGAATTACATAAATATTTGACACCTTTATTTAAGCGTGATTTTTTCAGTTGTATAGAAACTAGTGAAATAATGAAGTGCATAAAAAAGAACTCAGTGTACTACCGAAAACACATTCCACTGCCATTACCTGCAGTGGATAAGCGCAGCAGCCTAACCGTATGACGAAATGAAATGTTTTGCATCGCCAGATCTATGTTTATGAGGACATAAATCATACAAACTCTGATAACAGTAAACTAACCGAATATTTATACGTTTCAGAATGTAGAATACCAACTTCAATTATGGTGCGAATATGGTTTCGTGAGGTTTGTTCTGAGTGATTTATCATACGGCAGACGTGATGAGCGTTGGTTTCACAGCGAACCGGTTTGGCTTAAGCTGTAGCAAAAATTTGATCGATGATTGCTTAACATCGAAGTTCACCTGCGAAATATGATCAACCGAAATTTTGTAACGGAGTTGTCATCACATTATAATTCTGGCTTCGAATAGTTATGCCGAACGTAATGGTTCTCATTTATGGTGAGTTTTCACAACTTAACATATTTTTGAAAAAGGTTACTCATGTTTCATAGTTACTTATTACGAATAGATTTTTTCGCATAAAAATTTTGATGTATAGCGCAATATTTCTGTTTCTCTTATGCTCGCTTGTTATACACAGTTCTTTGGAGAGTAGTATAGACGAGCATAATACATTTTTTTTTATTCTCGCTTATTTTCCGTCGGTCTAGTTCCGCCACTGTTGTGGCCAATCACCGACGCCCAGGGAGGCGACTCCACGCCCAGGACCCTAACTCACGACCCGTTTATCAACGGACCGGCGCCAACGGCTTTACTTCCTCATGCGATGGAAGGCGTGATCCCAGAGATTTTTCGCCTCAGAAAATCTTCCGGTGTCGGCTAGGATTGAATCTAGACCAGTTGGGTTGGTTGTGAGTGGATCACGCCACCTCACAACCATCGACACCTATGTCGGCGGTGGGATTCGAACCCAGGCGTCGAGCGTGGTTGGCGGAGACGTTACCAACCACACTAGGCCCCCGCTGTAAGCATAATACATTATAAGTACACATTATAAAATAGCAGCGGTATAACCTATCACTATTTGTTGTTTTTTGCGAAGTGTCGCCCTTAATTGCCTATACTATGCACTTTTTTCATTTGCTCGACTGTATCATCCTTCACTATACGCTGTGTTTACGTTATAGTTTCAGATAAGCCTTATGTTTTTAATGTTTATTTTGTTGACGACTTAGATTTCGTCTAGTAATCAACATGAAGTTATCTGCCTCCTTATGAAAACCTTTACTTATTAGCAGTGGCGTAACGTGTCTGGGTGACAACCGAGGTGTCACCCCTCGAGGTCTGCATTTATGGAATTTCACAAAAAAACGGCCAAATAATTTAATCGATCATTTTTAATTTGGCTGAATCTTTGTATAGATAGTTCTATGAGCAAAAAATGCCATTTTGTGCTATGTATTGGTTTAATTTTTTGGAACACGACTCATTTCCGAGAAGCTATTGGAAAATGCTATTTCGGGAAGGTATTGATGATTACAAATATTGTAGAGCCAAAAAAAACCTAAATTAATCCACCTAGCGGTCAGACCCAGCCTTTCTCATTCAAACTTTTATTTGTAGAAATAGATTTACATGAACGCTTCAATCCAATGAATGTATATTCACTCTTTAGGTTCTACAATATTGATGTTGTAATCTATCTCCTTCTGTCCTTCTGTTTGATCCATATAGGCTCGAAAACTACCGAACCGATCGACGTGAAAATTTGTATGTAGGGTTTTTGGTCCCGATAAAGGTTAAAAGTTTGAGGCCCCCCCCCCTTCTGGAAAGGAGGGGTCCAATACAAATGAAACATAAATTTCTGCACAACTCAAGGACAAACCAAGCAAATGAAACCGAATTTGGCATGTGGATGCTTCAAAGGGTAACAAATATGTCCACAATGATTCGACGCCCCTTCCTCTTCTGGAAGCACATGTTTCTGCACAAATTTCTGCACATCTCGTGAACTAGTCAACTAAATGGGACCATATTTGGCAGGTAAATGATTTTAGTGTTAACAAATATGTTCCATAATCGACCTCAGCCAACACTTTGGATTGTAAGATGGCAACTTCCGGTTTCTGGAAAAAAGCCAAAAATGGACGATTTCCACCCAATGTAATAATATTCGGATAAAGAATGATACACAGGAGCTAAAATGGACCACAGATACCATTTTGAATTCTAAGATGGCGACTTCCGATTTCGGAAAAACAGCGGCAAACGACCAAATACCATCCAATATGGGTATTTCTGGAATCGTAATGATTATGAATTGTAGGATGGCAACTTGTGATTTCTGGAAAACAGCCAAAAATGGCCGATTTCCGTCTAACATGAGTATCTCCGGATCTAGAATGATACATAGCCACTGAAATCGACCGCAGACCTCATTTTAGATTCTAGGTTGGCGACTTCCGGTTCCTGGGAAATAGCCGAAAATGATCGAATTACACCCAATATGGGTGTTTCTTCAGCCAGAATGACGCTCAGGGGCCAAAAATTATCTTAAATACCAGTTTGAATCCAAGATGGCGACTTCCGGTTTGTGAAAAACAGTCTAAAATAACCAAATACCATCCAATATGAGTATCTCTGGAACCAGAATGATGCAATGAGCTAACAATTGACCTCAGGCACCATTTTGAATCGATGAATGGCAACTTAAAGAAAACAGTCGAAAATGACCAATTAATACTCAATATGGATATTTCCGTAATCGAGAGGATGCATAGGAGCCAAACATTGACCCTTGACACCATTTTGAATTTAAAGACGATCACTTTTAGTTTCTGGAAAACACCCAAAATAACTAAATACCTCCCAATATGAGTATTTCCGGTGTCAGATTGATGCCAGAAAATCTGCTGAAAATGACCGAATACCACCCAATATGAACACGCAAAACTTTTCCTTATTACTTTAGAAGCAATAGCGCAAAATTGCCTTTTAGGTAACAAACCTATTACTTAAAAGGCAATAAAATTCTTCCCCATTCAAGTAACAACACATACTGCATATATATTCAGCACGTGTTACGGGAGTACGACTATCTAATAATGGTCGTTTCAACCACATGCAGGATTTTTTTCTGTCGAAAACTGCTCCCTTTCCATCTCAAGTCAAAAAAACAATCACACACCGTCGCATATGTTGCACATGTTACAAGTTTCTACTATCTCCAATTCATCCGGTGTGCGTGTATTAGTTCGCTCGTTGTATGCATACGGAGTAGAGAAAAAATATGACAAAAGCTGCCAAGCAGCATTTTCCCCGTCATAGAGTATGCAAACGATGATGATTTCAAAGACTTGAAATGCGTCTTGAAATGACATCACGATATGTAAACTGCGTTAGAGAAAAACAAAAACATTCGCTTTCCTGCAAGATATCTAAAACACATACTCATTGGTTCTTTTGCACCCGTTTGAAAATATAAAACTCGTGCCCATCCAGAACAATATTCGCAACTTTGGCAACTCTGGTCAGACAGTATTACATATTCCCATTTCAAGTAAACACTGGGGGACGAAACGAAAGTGTTTCTAATTAGACATTTGAGGTTGACGGTTGAGATTCTAATTATGTGTGGATGAAGGGGACAAAAATGAGCGTGATCGTTGCATCAGTACAAATGCAGCGAGTGAAGTCTTGCTAACACATGCATTGCGGTGCTTGGCTGTATGTTCTCCTGCAGAACACATACAAGCGTGTGCCGTCATAATTTTTATTACTTTTTGGTTATTACTCTTTATGTATAATGCGCAGTCATAAGAGACAATAAGTAATAAAAAATTGCCCTAAAGTAATAAAATGTTCCCCGTTTGCGTTGGGTGAATATATTCAGAATTAAGGTGATGTACAGAATCCAAAAGTCGAGGATGTTGTCATTTTGATAAAACCAATCATTTCAAACGATTTGTTATTAGACTTTGATCATATCCTATGGCCGATTCGTCGTGCATTTTCAGACTTTAAACACATCGCAAGGCATCAATGAATTTGGAACATTCAAATAGTACGATACCACATTTAATTTATGTTGAGGCCACATATATCGATCAAAGCAGGTATAGTTTTAAATAGCCTTTGAATTTCTTTTCTTTTCATAACTTTTGAGCCACATATCAAATTGTTGAAGTTTGTTATTTGTAAGTTCGAGAGATGACTCGTTCGTATGACACTAGTTATGTATAAATAAGCCATGTTATCTTTGTGATAATAGACTTTCGTTGTTTTATTAACAATTTAATACATAACGGTTGTTTAAGTTTGATTACAATCAAATGAAATGGGAACGAATAAGGCAGCCAAACTTTGAAACCACGTGTTCAATCATAATTAATTAGTTAACCCTTAACTAGCCCGCTCATCTCATAATAATATTGATCAAATCGGTTGTGTAGCTACTGAGATGATGAAGTTTCGTGATTTTCACAATTCGGTACTTTACAGACGAAGTTACATATTGATTACAGTAAAATTCAATAGGGTGTTACGAGGCAGCTAGACTTATTAGTTGACACTAATTTTGTGGAAATCGGGTCAGCCATCTCTGAGAGTTCAAGTAGTCTTCGGAATATGTTCCTTCTCATAGCTGGATTTCACATTTTTAAACATAACAGGCAAAGTAATAGTCTGATCGCAAAACAAATCAATAGGGTCTTATGGGGCAACTAGACCTTCCATTTGACACTGATATTTTTAAAATCGGTTCAGCCATCTCTGAGAAACATGAGTGAGATTAAACAGTCTTCAAAACACGTTTCTTGTCATAACTTTTACACCACAAGTCTAATCTATATGAAATTCAAAAGTTAAGGGTATTTCAGGTAGCCCGTTCATTTGAATAATTTTGTTCAAATCGGTTGTGTAGTTTTTTGAGATAATGATGTTTCATGATTTTTACATTTTGATAAATAACCTCTAAACTAAAAATCCGATTACAATGAAATTTAATAAGGTATTATGGTACAACGAGACCTTTCATTTGCAATTAATTTCATGAAAATCGGTCCAGCCATCTCTGAGAAAAGTGACTGAGAATAAAAATCTGCACATACACACACACACACACACACACACACACACACACACACACACACTCACACATACACACACACGCACATACAGAAAATGCTCAGCTCGTCGAGCTGAGACGAGTGATATATGCCATTCGGCCCTTTGGAGCACTTTTATACTTTCGGTTTTGCAAGTGATTGCTATACCTTTCTAGGAGAAAGGCAAAAATATTGTAGGGCTAAAGCGGTTTGTTTGATCGGTGTGATGTCTTCGGCAAAGTTGTAGATAATCATTTTGTTTTCCCGAAAAAAAAACAAAACAATTGTTTTATCAATTTGAAAGAAAATTTAAAGATAATTATTTAAAAAAGCTCAACTTTACAAAATCTATATTTATTTTTCATAAAAACTGACTGTTCGATCATGAAGAAATCAGGGAAAAAAAAGTAATATTTTTTGGAGGAAGACATATTTTTTTATTTTTTATTTTCACAGGACATATTTTTTTCTTGGGAGAACAAAACTATTATCTACAACTTTATCAAAGGCACTATGCCAATCAAATAAACCGTTTTGGTTGTAAAACTTTTTAATTAAAAAAATTTTAACAGTCAAAACGGTTTGTTTGATTGGCATAGTGCCTTTGACAAAGTTGTAGATAAAAATTTTAACCTTCCAAAAAAATACACTCTGTGAAAAAAATTGAATTGTTTCCAAAAATTCACAACTTTTCTTTCTTTGATTTCTCCATGATCTTACAGTCTCCATTGTTTAGTTAATCTTTTGTAGTTTTGAAATAAAAAAAATCAAATGTTTTAAAATTTAGCTTTTATTAGATCATAAATTTATAATTTTTCTTTCAACTTTTTTCGAAACTTTTTTCGAAAATTTAAAATTTTGATTTTAGTAATTTATTGTGCACGATAAAATGTATTTTTAATGCATGTACTTGTGTGTTAACTATGTAATCCACTTCGTAGAAAGATGCCGGGTTTATATGCCGAGTTGGAAGTTCCATGGCCCCTCAGGAAGCTCCATAGCCCCTCAGTGTTTTTCCAGTCATGTATATACACTAAGGTCGTTTTTTACGCGGGGAATGCGTTCCAAATTTGTATTCGCCCGCGTTAAAAACGACTTTTTTGAGTTGCAAATATAACTTATGTGGATGCTTATCGACTGTGACGTTCAACTCGGGGGGAGGATTTTCGGCTATTCAGTCTATTTAGAGCAGCTAAACGATGTTTCGCTTCAACTATCCGACGTTTCGATGATTTATTTCATCTTTTTCAAGGATTAGAGGCTATACGATATAGCCATTTTTGGCGGTTTTTTAGAAACCGGAAGTTGCCATCTTACAATTCATAATGGTGTCTGAGGTCAATTTTTGCACCATTCTGGTTCCGGAGATACTCATATTGGGTGGTATTTGGTCACTTTAGGCTGTTTTTCGGACACCGGAAGTCGCCATCTTGGATTTCAAAATAATTTCGGGCCTCCGTGCGTCAATCTGGTTAAAGAAACGCTCATATTGAGTGGTATTTGATCATTTTAGGCTGTATTCCAGACACCGGAAGTCGCCAACTTACAATTCAAAATATTGTCTGGGTCGATTTGTGGCTTCAGTGCATCATAACAATCCCGGAAACACCCATATTGAAGAATCACTCATATTGGGTGGTATTTGGTCATTTTCGGCTGTTTTTCAGACACCGGAAGTCGCCTTCATACAATTCAAAATATTGTCTGAGGTTGATAGGTCGATTTGTGACTTCAGTGCATCATAACAATCCCGGAAATACCCATATTGGGTGGTATTTGGTCATTTGCCGCTGTTTTTCAGAAACCGGAACTCGCCATCTTGGATTTCAGAATGGCATTAGGAGACAATTTTTGGCCTCTGAGCGTCATTCTGGTTGAAATGGTCTGGTTCTGGTCTGAGGTCGATTTGTGGCTTCAGTGCATCATAACAATCCCGGAAATACCCATATTGGGTGTATTTGGTGATTTTCGGCTGTTTTCCAGACACCGGAAGTCGCCATCTTACAATTCGAAATGTTGTCTGAGGTCGATTTGTGGCTTCAGTGCATCATAACAATTCCGGCAACACCCATGTTGGATGGTATAAGGTCATTTGCCCCTATTTTTCAGAAACGGGAAGTCGCCATCTTGGATTTCAAAATGGCATTTGTTAACAATTTCTGGCCTCTGAGCGTCAATCTGGTTGAAGAAACACTCATATTGGGTTGTATTTGGTCATTTTCGGCTGTTTTCCAGACACTCCGGCAGCTAAACGATGTTTCGCTTCAACTATCCGACGTTTCGATGATTTATTTCATCTTTTTCAAGGATTAGAGGCTATACGATATAGCCATTTTTGGCGGTTTTTTAGAAACCGGAAGTTGCCATCTTACAATTCATAATGGTGTCTGAGGTCAATTTTTGCACCATTCTGGTTCCGGAGATACTCATATTGGGTGGTATTTGGTCACTTTAGGCTGTTTTTCGGACACCGGAAGTCGCCATCTTGGATTTCAAAATAATTTCGGGCCTCCGTGCGTCAATCTGGTTAAAGAAACGCTCATATTGAGTGGTATTTGATCATTTTAGGCTGTATTCCAGACACCGGAAGTCGCCAACTTACAATTCAAAATATTGTCTGGGTCGATTTGTGGCTTCAGTGCATCATAACAATCCCGGAAACACCCATATTGAAGAATCACTCATATTGGGTGGTATTTGGTCATTTTCGGCTGTTTTTCAGACACCGGAAGTCGCCACCTTACAATTCAAAATGTTGTCTAAGGTCGATTTGTGGCTTCAGTGCACCAAAACAGTCCCGGAAATACCTATATTGGGTGGTATTTGGTCATTTGCCGCTGTTTTTCAGAAACCGGAAGTCGCCATCTTCGATTTCAAAATGGCATTTGGGAACAATTTCTGGCCTCTGAGCGTCAATCTAGTTGAAGAAACATTTATATTGGGTGGTATTTGGTCATTTTCGGCTGTTAGCCAGACACCGGAAGTCGCCATCTTACAATTCGAAATGTTGTCTGAGGTCGATTTGTGGCTTCAGTGCATCATAACAATTCCGGCAACACCCATGTTGGGTGGTATAAGGTCATTTGCCCCTATTTTTCAGAAACGGGAAGTCGCCATCTTGGATTTCAAAATGGCATTTGTTAACAATTTCTGGCCTCTGAGCGTCAATCTGGTTGAAGAAACACTCATATTGGGTTGTATTTGGTCATTTTCGTCTGTTTTCCAGACACCGGAAGTCGCCACCTTACAATTCAAAATGTTGTCTAAGGTCGATTTGTGGCTTCAGTGCATCATAACAATCCCGGAAATACCCATATTGGGTATGTGGTCATTTGCCGCTGATTTTCAGAAACCGGAAGTCGCCATCTTGGATTTCGAAATGGTATTTGGAGACATGCCAGAAGAAGGAAGGGTGTCGAAACATTATGGCCATGTTTGTTACACCTTAAAACATTCACCTGCCAAATTTGGTTGTATTTGCTTGATTGGTTCTCGAGCTGTGCGAAATTCGTATTTCATTTGTATGGGACCCCTCCCTTGTAGAAGAGGGAGGGGTGTCAAACCATTATGGATATATTTGTTACCTTAGGGGTAACATCCACCTACCAAATTTGGTTCCATTTGCTTGGTTAGTTTTCGAGATGTGCAGAAATTTGTGTTTCATTTGTATGGGACCCCTCCCTGGCAGAAGGGGGAGGGGTCTCGAACTATCTTAGTCACCTTTCCCGGCCCCTAAAACCCCTATATAAAAATTTTCACGCCGATCGGTTCGGTAGTTTCCAAGCCTATATGAATCAGACAGACAGACAGACAGAGCTGCATTTTTATATGTTTAGATTAAACAATAATAATAACAATAACAATAACAATAACAATAACAATAACAATAACAATAACAATAACAATAACAATAACAATAACAATAACAATAACAATAACAATAACAATAACAATAACAATAACAATAACAATAACAATAACAATAACAATAACAATAACAATAACAATAACAATAACAATAACAATAACAATAACAATAACAATAACAATAACAATAACAATAACAATAACAATAACAATAACAATAACAATAACAATAACAATAACAATAACAATAACAATAACAATAACAATAACAATAACAATAACAATAACAATAACAATAACAATAACAATAACAATAACAATAACAATAACAATAACAATAACAATAACAATAACAATAACAATAACAATAACAATAACAATAACAATAACAATAACAATAACAATAACAATAACAATAACAATAACAATAACAATAACAATAACAATAACAATAACAATAACAATAACAATAACAATAACAATAACAATAACAATAACAATAACAATAACAATAACAATAACAATAACAATAACAATAACAATAACAATAACAATAACAATAACAATAACAATAACAATAACAATAACAATAACAATAACAATAACAATAACAATAACAATAACAATAACAATAACAATAACAATAACAATAACAATAACAATAACAATAACAATAACAATAACGATAACAATAACAATAACAATAACAATAACAATAACAATAAGAATAGTAATAGTAATAGTAATAGTAATAATAATAATAATAATGATAATAATAATAATAATAATAATAATAATAATAATAATAATAATAATAATAATAATAATAATAATAATAATAAACACAAATGGTCAGTTTTAAAATAGTTTATTTGACACGGCACGATACAATTTAGTTTAACTTAGCCACGTACATTTTTTTTAAATTCTAAATTAGCAGGGAAAAGAGGGGGGCACATTTTTTATATCTCGCGGCCGACTACGAGCTAGTGGGGATTTGAGGTGAGAGGAGGGGAGTTAAAATTTTGTTTTTAACTATTTATATTACAGAATGTACTCATTTGTACGTGGCTAACCAGTGAATCACAAATGGTTGATCTGGATAGATTTGAGAACATGCATGGAACGAATCATCCGTCTTTTGCGTGGACCGAAATTCATTTTTGTACACATATATTTTCCAGTGTATGTGACCATTAATGGCGCAGTGGCATCACAAAACAACAACAATCGTACGTGCTTCATGTTAGTTTTGCTTTTGAATGAATTTGAAGCGGCTATGTGTGTATCGCGCCGGTTTCAGTCAGTCAGTAGACTTCAACGCGTGCGGAAGTTTGTAACGGTGTAGTTTCGTGCTCTCTCCCTCTTTATCATTTTCGTCGCTGGTGTTGAACGGTTTGCTTGGGCGAAATCAATTAATTTGAATCGAAGCAAAATTTTCATACTATTGGGAATGATCTCGGTTTACTTTGATACACAATTTGGATTAAGTGTTATATGTGTAGCAGGCGTTTACTTGTGAACAGCTTTAGTATTTGATCAAGTGGCGAACTGTTCTGGAAATGGCTAGATATTTGATGCATAGTTGAAAAAAAATTGGAGGAGATCCGAAATAGAAAAAAGTGCCTTTATGTGAAGGTGAAATCAATCAGTCCAAAAAATATGTTGATAAGTCAACAACCGTCGTGGTGCCTCATATTCAAAGTGAAAAAGTGATTATTTAACGGTTGGCTTGCTCTGTTTGCTGTCTGGATGAATACTGCAAAATATCCATATAATATAAGTGAATAATGCACATGATATGGCGTACATCCGTTGATTATCTAGTTTCCAGTTTGGTTTAGGAAATAACATCAGTCTAATAGGTATGTAATATTTATCCTGCATGTTTTCTTGAAACATTGGGAATGTATTTGTCGCGTACATTTCTAACAAAGCCAATATTGATAAATTATCGACAACTACAAGATGCAAACATCGATTAGTGAACCCTTCAACGTTCCTAAAAGTATACTTGATACGTCGAAAACAGTTTTTATCGAGCACCATTTGGCACATACAGTTCAATTTTATCATGACCCTGCGAACTTTAAGCTGGTATATTCGAAAGAATGACAAAATGGGGACAACTTTTTTTTCGAATTAATTTCAAAATCATCCAATATCACGTAATAATTAATCTGGCTTAACAAAATCGGAAGATAGCAAAATGAAAACACTACACCAATAAATATATTCAACATTTTTTTGAGCTACCTAATGCCATTAAAAACAACACCGTGGGATCATAATATTACCCCGTAATTGTCCGGTCCATTGGAAATGGTCATGAAAATCATTGCTGATATTTGATAAATGCAAATTACTTTTGAGTGTCTCAGCATAGTCTGAGCTTTCTTGAGCAAAAATGCTCTCTCTCTAAACCAACTTTTAATAAAAAATCGTAAAAACCATATTTGATACTGACACATTGTATTTTTGAAGTTGTATTAGCTTTTTGTTACTGTGAATATTGAAATAGCGAAACAATTGTGGATGCTTCATTCGTCTTTAAACAATTAATTGGCATTGTTCAAATCGCATTTCCGAGTTGCCTTGATAGGTTAATTTTGGCCAAATTCACTGAATATCGACTGTAGCACATGGAAGGTATACTTTTCTCAATGCACTCTTACATTTTATTCTTGAGTCGCACTTCACACGCCCATCCGGCCTAGACAATACATAGGTATATACGCGAGTCGATTGCAACTTTAATGAAACACAGCAGCTATTGAATGTTAGAGAAGTCTATTCGACTTAGTGAACCTATATATTAGAGAAATGACAAGACACTCACCGTTAAGGCAACTGTCAACATCAAAACGGATAACGGCAATGTTAAATTATACCGCTCGCCCGTTTTGATGTTGACAGTTGCCTTAACGGTGAGTGTCTCGGCGTCTCTCTGGTGTATAGGCTGACTAATTCGACTGAATAGCCTCCATCATCATCATCATCACCAATATCACCATAACCTCCAGCCGCAAAGTTAATGTGAATGGTAAAGCAACGGTTAAACCTAGGAACAACATATTACATGACGGGGTTCTACATTCATTTCCGCTACAGTCTCAACGAATTATGAACTGAAAGAAGGGAAGAAGATCCCCTTGTTTTCAAAATTCCCATTGTGTGCATCACTGGATTCGACCTAATATTCTGCGCTTGTTCATGAGCATGATAGATTCTTTTCTACACCATATGGATAGAAAAATCCAAATAAAAACCTTATCTATTCGCTAACGTGGTTGTACCCTATTAAATCTAATTTATGCATTTACGATAATAACACTTGGATGTTTTTTATTGATGAATAAAAAACAAACAATAATAATCAATTAACCAACATAACCTAGAAAATATTTGAGACGATGGTTAATGAAATTTCGCACAATGGAAAGTGTGTGATTCGAGAGTTCATTTGTTTGGATTGAAGAAACAAAAAAGCAGAGCAATAATTATGGAAATAATATTTGTCCATCTATCCGATTCGATGCAGACCATTTATAGGTTATGGATAGTTAAATTAGGATTTTCTTTGTGAAGCATCACTGTTTAGAGTTCCGGGTCAATTGGATATTCAAACTCAGATCGTGATTTTTTTATGTATTTATGATACTCTTGGAAGTTTTCACCTACCAATTTACCAATCTACAAACATAAGCAAAAAGTTGTGAATTACACCACTAACTAACGCCTAGAAAGCGGTGCTTCCAATCTAGCAGTAGATCTGCTCTTTACGCAATTACTGATGAATGTATAACTCATTGGAAACTAGATTATTGTGTCATTTTTCGATGGCAACTCTGATCCGAACAATTTTTCCATTCTCTTGCTTGGTCAATTTTGGTTTGCTGCACACTTTTTTGTTTGCTTCGTGAGGTGCACTGCGCAAACTGAGCATTTCTTATAATTGGAGTATTTTGCTGGTGATTTGGTTGCTCAATGTAAGGCAAGTTTTTGTTGAGCTTTCCTTCAGATTCGACTTTGGTTTTTTTTGCTTTGTCTTATCGAAAGCTTGCAAAATATGAAATAATTGACTTTTATTTTATTTCTCATATTTGAAATTTGACTATTTTTTTCATAAAACCGTGACGCTCATTTTTGATAAACTCGGTGCTTTTAGTTCACCGCGCGAAGAAGACATTGTTGTATTTAATACTATGATCAAAGAGTAGAATAAATTTTTACTTTAGATTTTGCGGGCTAACCGAATTGAATAAAATACTTCTATCGGGCCACACTATTGATAAACAGCACTTTTCAAGTGTTGTACTGTTGTACGTTGTTTGCGTGAAGTTATTTATTTGGATAAGCCAGAATCAAGGCCAGTGTTCTGACTACAAAAATACTATCAATATGCGAAGAGGAAGAAAACCAAAATTTCATTCTAGCATTTATCCCGCAAATCCCATGAATCGTACATGTCCAAAGTGCCTGCGTTATTTGCTATCTATTTTTTATTGATTTCTAATGCTTCTAAATTCTTTATGCTAAATGTATGCCAATTTTTACACTCATTGTACATTCTCGTTCAGATTTATTGAGTACGTGATGTTATGGTTAGATTTCCAAATGTGTCTCATGGTAGTCTGATGTTCAAAGATTTTATCTGCGTTCGTTTTAACCCTTTACATTTCGCGCTATTCCGATTTTCACGAAATGTAATAGAAAGAATAATCTAGAAATAATTGCTATGAATAAGGACAGATCACACTGCCATGCTGCACTGTTCTCTGCAATTGTCAAACCGCACTTGAGCTGCATAGAGTGGGTGCAGACGAAATTTTTCGCATGCATAGAATACTGCGTTCCTCCGCATGTGTGTCGTGCTAGGGCGTCGTTTCGTCGACGGATTGGTTCCATTTGATTTGTTTGACTAACTTTTTAACTTGAACTAGAGTAATTTCATTTATGTCGGATATTTAGGTTTTGTTGTTAGTTAAATGTTCGGTGCATTTATGTGCACCAAAGATTTTTTTCCTTTGTGTAAAAACTGTCAATTAATATTGTGTTAACTGGGCAATCAATATAAAAAAATGTTAATATACAACAGCGGTTCTCAACCTGGGGTAGGGGGGTACAATTAATTTAGAAAATATTGCCAAGGGGTACGCGGACAAAAAAAGGTTGAGAACCGATGCTCTAAACTTTGATGAGTTGTGGAATGGTCATGGCGAAATTCAAACTGTTCATCTGCAAAATTTGTATATTCATTGATTGGTGACTTCGCACACTGGGGCAGCCTCATACAAAAGCTTGGACAAAACCTTTCTTTCACGGAATTAGATTCTAAAACAAAATTCTGCAGAAACTTGAATGCCAACAGACCGAGAATCAAGCATAGGTTGTAAGTAATTCGCATGTTTTAGCGCAGTAGTGAAAGTTGGGGTTTAACATTTGATAAAATAAAAAAAAAATCGACCATCTTTACCACTCTACAAAATGCAGGTTCTTCCAAATAATAATGATAATATGCAAGAAAACTTTTCAATATCAGTTATGTTAAAGGAAAAAAAGTCTTGATAGATAAATATATGTTTTTGCCTTTCTCCTAGAAAGGTATAGCAATCACTGAAAAAACCAAAGGTATTAAAGTGCTCCAACGGGCCGAATCTCGTATATCAATTGACTTAGTTCGACGAGCTGAGCATTTTCTGTATGTGTGTGTGTATGTATGTAACCTAAATGTGTATGTCTCCTAATCTCACTCCATTTTCTCAGAGATGGCTAGACCGATTTCCATGAAATTAACTGCAAATGAAAGGTCTAGTTGCCCCATAAGACCCTATTGAACTTTATTGTAATCGGATTTTTAGTTTCGAGGTTATGTATCAAAATGTGAAAATCACGAAACTTCATTATCTCAGAAACTACACCACCGATTTGAGCAAAATTGGTATCAAAAGAACGGGCTTGTTTTTTTAACCATTTGTGAAATAATTTTATAATGATTGGACATGTAGTTCAAAAGTTATGCAAAGAAACGTGTTTCAAACACTGTTTAAACTCACTCACTTTTCTCAGAAATGGCTGGACTGATTTTCACAAAATTAGTGTCATATGGAAGGTCTTGTTACCCCATAAAACCCTATTGAATTTTATTGTTATTGGACTTTTACTTCGTCCGTTATGTGTAATGGGAAATCATGCTATGACAAGAAACATGTTTCTAAGACTGTGTGAACTCACCCACTTTTCTCAGAGATGGATGGACCGATTTTCACAAAATAGGTTGCAATAGAAAGGTCAAGTTGCCTTATGAGACCCTATTGAATTTTATTATAATCGAACTGTAACTTTGTCCGTTATGTATCAAAATGTAAAAGTTATGAAATTCAATTATCTCAGAAACTACACAACCGATTTGAATAAAATAGGTATCAAATGAACGGGCTGTCTTTAAAACCCCTAAACAACGAATTTTATGATGATTGAACATGTAGTTCGAAGGTTATGAAAAGAAACGTGTTCAGAAAACTTTTTAAATTCACTCGTTTTACCAAAGATGGCATGACTGATTTCAACAGTCTTAGTTTTAAATTGAAGGTTTAGTTGCTTTATTGGTACCCATTCAATTTGATTATAACACTGGTTGACAAAATCGAAAAAAATGCTGCTCTAAAGCTCATAATAGTTGCCCTAGCAAGAAAAAAATTCACAGGAAAAGCTACAATTTTTCATTTTCTCTTAGTTTGACCTACGGGACAACACTTGTGTTGACCAGTGTAATCGGACTTTTATTTTAACCGTTATGTGTTAAATTGTAAAAATATTGAAAGTCTATTCTCTCAAAGATTACACGACTTATTTGAAGAAAACTGGTGTCAAACAAACAGGGTGTTCCTCAAACTTGCAAAGAATCAAAACCTACGTGCTGTTTAAAACTAGCTGCATAGAACAGAGTTCAAAATTAGGAGTCATTAAGATAGAAAAACTATTTATTCATTACAAATATTATGTCAAATTTCAAATACTATGCTCCAATTATTCCTTCAAATACAAAATCAACATTCTAGAATCCAAAGAGTTGATATACCTTTATTGGATTGTATTTGGCAATTGAAGGATGTTTTCCATATATCGGAAGTCGCGAATTCGGATTTCAAATGAAGTATGAAGTTGATTCCTGGCCTCTGAGCATCATCCCGGGTACTGAAAAACTCACATTGGGTAATGTTTGTCCCTTTTAGACTGATTTCCAGAAACCGGAAGCTACTGTCTAGAAATTTAAAATGCCGTCTGAAGATGATTTTTGACCTCAGGGTATCATACCGCTTTCCCAAATCGTATTGGATGATATTTGTCACTTTAGGCTGTTGATCGGAAACTGTCGCCATTTTTGCATAGAAATACCCAGATTAGGCAGTTCATCTGGTCATTTGGTTTAAAAATTGGGTTTGAGGTCGGATTCTAGCCACTGAGTATAATCCAGGTTTCAAAAACCCATATTGATTGGTATTTGGTCATTCATTGGATGCCCCTCAGAAACGATCAGTAATATCAACTGCGTTAAAGAATTTCATTTTCACTGATAAGATCATTCAAATTAATGTATAAGGAACAACATTTAATTATACATTATTTGAAATCTACTGACTAACGTTGACTTAAAGAATCTGAATATTTATACGCAGTATATGAGTACATCTCGATTATACCACGATCAAAAACAAAATCGCATGATATAGTTGAAAGAATTTAATGTTGTTTGCATGTATATGTGTTAATTTATGTTCATATGTTATATTTTAAATGTTCGGTATAGTTGTGTACGTTTCACACACACGGTACGTTTCACACACATAGAAAAACCTAATTTTACGCTAATTTCTAACATTTGAAAACGTGATTTGCCAGCGAGTACCATCTCTATATATACTCCTCAAATTTAAAGATTTCAGTCTCAGCTATTGAAAAAAGTAGGAGGTTGTATCCAAGACACGACCGCATAACTGACGTAGAACTACGCACACTATTAACAAATGCATTGTTGTAGGTGTTTCATTAATGAGTCATAAAGTCTACTAATGCTTGCTTTGTGCTGCCTCAACAGTGGGGTTATAAAGACACTGAAAACACGAGCTGTAAAAGCTGTTTCACATTCGGTAAATTAGACGGCTGCTACAGATTTAAATTGCTACTATCCAGCACAGATTGCTCGCTTGAGTTGTCAAAAAATTATTAACCTTCAAATATTTGTTTATTTGCCTTGAGAAATACATTTTGCTGCTCAAAATTGGATTAGCTGATGGCAACATTTATGCTGCCTCAGTAGTGGGGCAATAACGGCAGTCTGACGACACACGCTGAGAAGCGAGAACAACCGCGCTGCACTGAGATATGGTGACCAACCACCGGGCAAGTTATTTGTTCAGTTTTATTGATTTTTGTTCACAGCGAATAAACACCGATTGTGCTCTCACACACACAACTATTTTAACCCGTATTGTGTTGCGGTTTGTAACCATCAAACGATTTCGTTTGCTTGCTGTTGCGTGTTGCATCGTGTTGCAACTGAGCAGCTGAGAGACGACGAAATTCTGTTCATTCTGATTGATTGAATCGACTTCAAATCATTCCTGTAAAGTCGAATTAATCACCTTTTTAAGGCGTTCAAATAGAACAGGACAGTTTGTTGTTCAAAATTGGTAATGCTGATCGCAGCCTTTGTGCTGCCACAACAGTGGGGGAACTAACTAAATATAGTAGAAATTAGACAACTACAACAGAACTCGATTGCTCGGATCCCGCACAGAATGTCTGCTTGTGTTGATGCCAGAAAATTATTAACCTTCAATTACTTGTTTATTTGCCTTGAAAAAGGCATTTTGCTGTTCCAAATCGATTGCTGATCGCAACCTTTGTGCTGTTCTGATAGTGATGAATAAGGCACTCTGACAACACGCTCTTTGAAAGCTGTTTTCACATTCAGTAAAATAGAAGGCCGCGACAAAATTTGATTGTTTAGATCCAGCACAGAATGCTGGCTTGTGTTTTATAAAAATATTACCCTTTAATTACTTATTTATTTGCCTTGAAAAAGGCATTTTGCTTTTCCAAATCGGATATGCTGATGGGGGAATAACGGCACTCTGACCACACACGTTAAGAGGTAACGAACTGTTGTGACCAACCGTTCAAGTAGTATGTTCAATCCGAATGCAAATTCGGAAACCCAGCTACTAGCGCAACCCGCTGCAGCTGCTACTGCTGCCGCTACTATCAGTCAATGTTGTGTAGACTGTCCATCCGGTTCGCCTTCCGCCTCAAAAATGTAGCTACTTTTCCCAGAAACACTCTTTTATAGCCGAAGGGTGCTACGTAATAGCACAGAACAGATATGCAACTTCGAACAAACCTCTGCAGTAAATTGGTGCCCAAGCTTTCGCATTCATTTTTTGCTGTTCCATCCTACATTGATTTTACAGTGCATCGTTCGAACAGTTCGCTCCAATAGTTTGAACATGCACCAGATAACTATTTTTTTTGCTTTAATAACCAGGCAAAAAGGTGAACTTGAATAGTTGAATCTATCAAATTCAAGTTCACTGGACCGACCGCACTTCACACAGGACCGCATTCAAGAGATCTTTGAAGTGGAAATTCAGTAACAATTCACAATCGACGTCAATAGAACAAATTAAACTAAAAATCTTTCAACCATTCAAACATTGTCTAACAAATTTTCTTGGATCGTACACCTCACAACTGTTGAAACTATTTTAACCTGTTAGCTGATTTACTTGAATATTTTCGTTGGGCTTGGAAACCGAATTTCTCGATCAACGACAATATTTTTTTCTCGTACCGTTTTTTATACCTAACATTGCTAGAATTGCAAATCAGACGCGCTGTACCAGCACTGCTTACGACATTAGGTACAATGTAAAAAAATAATTGTCGTTAGTCAAGATAATCAGTTTTCAACTTGAGCAACAATGAAATTCATTAAAAATATATCTACATAAAAACCGTTGCACGTATGCGGGTGGCACTGTACGTTTATCATGAAAAGGCACCCTCGCTATACCAGCACCGGGGAGAACAAAGGATTCTCTCGACGAAAAAGCGGCGAGAGCTCATACGGTCCTTTTGTTGAATGAATGGAATATAAGCGTGATGAAATTTCGAGTGTAAAATGCATTCTCTCCACCGCTAGATGTCGATACTTAAAATAAAGAGATTCTGTCTCGTTTTTGGTTCTTCAGTTGAACAGATGTGGTAATAGGCCACGCCTTTCTGTTCAGTTGTCTAATTCTCTAATATTCTTTAGACGAATTATTCCACAATTCGCATTCGATATTTGTTTCCAGCGAATAAACACCGATGGTGCCCTCACACACGCAACGGTTTTAACCCGTATTTTATTGCGGTTTGTAACATCAAACGATTTCGTTTGCTCGTTGTTGCGTGTTGCATCATGTTGCAACTTGGCAGCTGGGAGACGACGAAATTCTGTTAATGCTGATTGATTGAATCGACTTCATATTAGCTCTGCATAGTCGAACTAACTGTCTTTGTAAATGCATTCTAACAGGGCAGTTTGTTATTCAAAATCGGTTATGTTGATCGCAGCCTTTGTGCTGTCCCAACAGTGGGGGTATTAACTAAATAAACTACAACAGAATTTGATTGCTAGGATCCCGCGAAGAATTTTTTACTTGTGTTGATACTAGGAAATTTTCCTCCTTCAATTACTTGTTTATTTGCCTTGAAAAAAGGCATTTTGCTGTTCAAAATCGGTTGCTGATCGCAACCTTTGTGCTGCCCCAACAGTGGGGGAGTTAAGATACACGGACAACATGCACTGTGGAAGCTATTTCACCTTCTGTAAATTAGACGGCCGCGACAGATGTAACTGCTAGAATCCGCACAGAATGCTTGCTTACGTTGTCAAGGCATTTTACTGTTCAAAATTGGATTTGGTGATGACGATCTTCATGCTGCCCTAACACGGGGGAATAATGGCAGTCTGGCGACACACGCTGAGAAGAACCGCGCTGCTCCTGAGACGTGGTGACCAACCACAGGGCTAGTGCTGCTGCTAAGGAAGGACGACTACTGTTGACAACTTGTCGCTGTCCAGAACAATTATGAGCGGCTTCGGCTGAAAGAGGCTCTTATATAGGCCAAATAGCATGTTTTCAATTGCAAGGTATATGATTCTGTCGACCGTGCTTGGGAAGCAATCATATAACGACCAATCAGAGGACGTTATTTTCGTTTAAACAAGACTTGACAATTATCAATAGTACAATAGTTTGCATAATCAATCAACAATTTTCTACATTTGGGTGGATGCGTGTATAATTTTCCAAACAATTGCTGCAAAAATGAAGGAAATCGGTTGAAAACAAACCGATTTATTAGCATTTAAAAAGGGACATATTTCGTCCCCTTTTCGTTAATAGTTTTCCTATTTACATCCCTATGTGGTAGGCTAAAGAAAAACGTAGTTCTACGTCAAAAAACAACTTTAGCTGCCTCTTTCTGCCGCTTCAATAGTTATTTGATTTTTTGTACAGCATGTTTTTACGTATAAATCATGCGTTTCGCGGCAGCTTTCTATGACGACATCACGTTTTCACAAATTCGTGAAGCGCACAGCCAAAATTTTAGCAGAATTGAAACCATGTAGGATGTGTTGAGCGGTATTTTGGTCACGTCGGATCCTTTTTTGTCCAGTTTGAGAACAAACTTCGATTTAACTGATATCCGCGAAACAAAAAAGCTGCCGTAAATCGTAAGCGAAAATGATTTGGAAGACGATGAATAAACGTTCCTGTCATCTATTTAAATTCAATCATCTTTGTTGTATATCATGATCATGAATCATGATCAATACGTTTAGAATGTATATGTGTATTAGACTGAGAAACGGTTATATGGGAAAACAGGATGGTGTTATTTTTTCGCTCCAATGCTTTTTTCGTGTTCCGTATGGGTCAACGGTGTAAATTTTCAGATCGATCGGTGGATCAATTAGTAATCTAGAGCAATACATGTCAATGAATGTACAAGAAATACTGTCGAAAAATTTCCTTGAAAACATCAAACCTTCTTGACTTGAATTTAAGAAGATTATATTCCACCAAAATGAACTTTTCTAGTTAAAAAAGTGCTCTACTGATCAACCTCGCGTGACAAGTAAGACCTCTATAACATGAACTTAAAAAGTTATTGGGCATTTTTTCTGGAATATACTGATTTAGATCAGTAAAAACTTATCTAGACCGAACATTAAAGGTAGATTACAATCATTCGAACAACTTTGCCAAAGACACCAATATTCTAAAGGTACCGCCTCACGGACGCTAATTCACCATTGTAGTGCACTGCAATAGTTTCTAAGTTATAGTTGATCGTATAGAGCATTTTTTCATCACGGAATAGTGGGCTATGAACTATTCCGTCATGACGGGTTAGTTTAGAGTCTCTATGTTATAGCTCTTGACAGTACAATCCCGTGCTATACCGCTCTAGCGCATACTTTCAAGCCATAGATAAGTGTCATAGGGAACTATGATATAGTTTTCGTGCTTCATGTGACAGCACCTTAAGAGTTGATTTTGAGAAGTTATGGGGTTTTGTTCATCAATTTTTATGATCCGCCCCAGTGCGCGCCGGTCCGTCAATCAACGGGTTGTAAGTTAAGGGTCTGGGTGTAGTCGCTTCCCCAGACGTCGGAGATTGAAACATTCACTTTGGGTTTATGAATAGTGAAAATGATAATATCTCGTTAACGGTCAATCCTACAATTTTAATAATTTTACAACTTCATGTTAATTTAAATTGATGATATAAACAACTTTTACGAAAAAATTAAAGCTACCTGAATACATTTTTCTTAGAGATATTTTTATGTTGAACAACATTTCCAAAGACATGAACACTGTGGAAACAACCGTTCAGGAGTTATGAGGTTTCGTCGCTCCAATGTACCGATTTGTCCCATTATGCGTCGCCCTGTTGGTTGATAAATTTAAGCGCCTGTTGGATTCATACCCGGTTTTTAAATTGGTCTATTTTGTGCATTTTGCTTAGGAAAAGTTGGTAAAAGTTTGCCATATAATTGCCGTTATAGCTGACATTACGAAAATTTAGATTCTCCTTCAATGGACATGTGTCGTTTTTGCGAGAAGAATTTCTACAATTCAAACATTTTGAATGCATGGGACAAAATTTTGACCCGTGGCCATACAACATTAGTGACATGTTTTTCAGCTACGCCAAAATTTTGATAATATTCTAAAATTTGAATTTATCAACTTCATTGCAGTTAAAATGTACTTAACAATAATTCACTGGGAAAATATAAGTGAGACTTTATTTGAAATTTCGTTTCCATCAACGGTTTAATGATTGGTGATACCTTTCAAGATATCTCCCAGATGGTCTCGAGGTACGATGCTCGCCTAACAAGCCAGATGTCGTAGTTTCGAGTCTCGGCTCGGGAGAGACTGAGTGTCAGTAGGATCGTAGCGCTTGCCCCGCAATTGTCCTGTACATTAAACATCTGGTGGCGAAGTCTGTGTATAAAAAACAGAAGATCGAGTTTTTCGAATTGGAATGTAGCACCAAGGCTTTGCTTTGCTTTGCGTTCATGGTATGAAGAATTTTCTTATTGATCCGGTCAACATGCGGTATTCGCATTTATGATGAATTTGCTATGTAACTTTAACTTCAGCAACAAGTTTTTTTGGAAAATATTAAATTCAGAAGAAATAGCTACCACGTGTAGAAAACCTATTGAAAACATCTGTAAAAAGGCTTATAATTTTTCATTTATATTGATATTAATTTTTTTAAAGTTTAACCTTCATTTTGTAGTTTTTGATCAGCCTTTTTGTGTCAGGGCTGAAATGTTTACCGCGACCCTCTGCCGGTAAACAAAAAGCAAAATTATAAACCCAACGTATGAAAAATTAGTTTATCAGAACAGACTTACTGTTTCCACTCACAGAAAACCGTAAATCAATATTTTTCAATGAGCAAATTGCATTAGCAGTCACGTCAAAATGTATAGTTTACTTTACACCTATTATTTTTTTCACTTAAAATAATGGTCAATAGAAGTGTTGTTTTTTCGCTCACGGACAAAATACCATAAATTTTGACAGATAGCATTTTCCTATTCATTGCCCATAATGTAAGCAATCTCACACAGATATTGCGTTCAAATATGCCTTATACATGATAGGTTAAAATGCAGATGACTTTGTAAGCAATGCTCATACCTATTAATTTTTCCATCACTGTAATAAATATTGATTACTTATGTGTGTTCGGTGTTGCGTAGAAACATCTATATTTATTTTGTTCAGTATCGAGAAATTATTCTCGAAGACTAAACCAGATAGAAAGTTGGTGTCAAAGAACAAACTGTAAAGCGGTTTAAAACGTTCAATTTAAAAACAATGTAAACCACGTTTTGTTGTGAGAAACATTACTTTTTTTGAAACAGTACGTCTATCGAATATTTTTGCTTCCAAAATGTTATTTTTCACATTTATTTAGACATGTGTCTCAAAGGAAATTTTCCCAGCTTGAAACCAATAGAGTTGTTCTATTCGGTATACATTCAAAAAAAGTGTTCAGGAAATTTAAAATTTGAATAACTTTGAGTAGATTAACTTTAGGGCAAATGCGTAGGAGAGAGTTTTTTATCAAATGTGGTCCTATATCAGTCCCCGGAATACTTACAACAAGGGACCAACCACCCTGTATATGTATACTGTGGGATGATCTAAAGGATTACAAGCTACTCTAGAGTAACGCACTAAATGGATTATAGCAGTGGTATGATTATATTATTATTATTAAAAGCTCTTCAGTTTTTTGCCTTCTGCATCAAGCTGATTATACGGCACTTTTTCTTTGATTGATTTTCATCTCCCAGTTCGAGGTGAATGGAATTTATACTCAGGGTATACGATCGGGAAAGAGAAACACGACGGGTACATTTTATGAAGAGGGCAGCTAATGAAAGATAATCGATCGTTTTGCTGAAACCACTGAGACGACGTCATCCGGTGAATACATCATTATTTTATCCGTCAATAGATGCTAATGATAACTTTGGAAAATGCGCTCTTCCTCAACTGGTTTATAAATCATTGATAATTGTTTTAATTAAATTATCAGGCCCGAGAAATCTTGTTTAATGCTCTCGTCGACGCAAATAAAAAACTCAGGTGTCTGCCATGGAACAAAAATAAAAATTTAAAGTAGGAACGCTTCTTTGACATACATATTTGTTGAAATTATATCAAATAAATTATACAGTTACATTAATTTAGGCCCTAATGGAAATATTGATGTGAAATAATCAATACATTTTAAATTAAACGGTTCATGTTAAAAGTTAATTCAACTTTTACTAGTTATTCATTCCATATACAAACCGTTTTTGTTTAAACAAAATATTTCAACGTTTGACGAAAGTACTTACATTCACTTATAGTGGAAACAAGATATATTGAAAAAATGTTACCTGGCTTACTCATTTGCAGCTCGTAATCTGGCATGGGTCTGAATCTAATATTATACAATTATTGAAACGAAATTCGTATTTCTGCTTATGGCCAGTACATGCAATCATTGTCTTCCAGGTAAGGCAGTCTAATGACTAGCCTATGCAACAATTTGTAATTAATTAAAATCATACTAATTATAATTATAACAAGTTGTATCGGTAGTTAGTATTAATACGATATCAAAAAACTAAGGCCGCACCATATGAACAACATCATGAGGGGTTCTTGAGTTATGATTTGAGATCAATGTAAGGCCAAACAATAAATGATCGCTACACTAACCAATTATTGTGTAGTTTTGATAGGGAGACCAGCCATATGCTCAATAGATAATTTTACTGAAATAGTACTGATTGCATCGAGTTCAAACTAAACAACATCTGGTTTGTAGTCGAGCTTATCAATAATTGAAATTTCTTTTCAAAATGATGAGCGATCTTATATAAGCCTTATTACGAAATAAAAAACTAAGTGGAAAAGGCAATCATATTGGATTGCGTGAATGAGAGTGAAGCAAATTTAGTGTGCCGGGCAACGTAGTATTTTCTGGTGGGTAAACGACTGATGAATTTGATTAAAACAAACTTGTAAGCGGTTGGCGTGCATAAGGTGAATTAAATTTGCTCTTCGAAGAATTAAATTAATTAACTATTTATAACTAAATGTGCTTTTCGTACCTAATATGTATACAAATTTTGCGGTAATAATGCTTCAACGATTTTGTTATGCTGGACAACGTTCCACCGCAGTGTGTCAAACCAACGCAAATTCGAGGTAGAACTTCAAATTGAAAAAATACAACATTTTCAACTTTAACTTGAACTACGAGATACTCTTGCGCCCAGTCCTCATTATTTTAAAACTCTGACAAAAAATTCTGATACTTCGAAAAATTATTCAAGAGTTACATGTACTAACATATCAATATAACCGCTTTACAAAAACATGTGGCTGATGTTATTCCAATTTTAGTTAACTGACTTAAACTGAATAAAATATAAAATACTGTTTGATGAAAATCTAGAACAAGTGCAGAATTGAGATATGAAAATGCCATCAATAATTTGTTTGTAGGGAGTGTGTGTACGTATGTGCATGTTGACTGAAGAAAGAGAACCGACAATGGCAGGGGCGAAATAGTAAATTACTGTACCGCCAACATAACGTTTTCGCACGCGATTCAGATCGAGACCAATACCAATTTGAAAAAAAAATGCTCTTTATGAGTTAAGTTCAGAGTCTAATTGTATGTTTTTACAGTATAAAACTACGACTTCTTAAACGCAAAGAAGAAAAGCATCATGTAACATAAATCACCTCATGTACCTTTCTGTGTGTTTCTACCCTGGGAGGTTATTGTCTAGCAATATGCATCGGTGCGTCACTGTGCGTTCGGCTGTGAAGTGCCGACAGACATCCTGTAAACCTTTGTACACAATAGGAAGCATATTTTGGATCTAGTCATTAGTTTGGTGTAATAGTGCTTGTGCTTAATGTACGACTGGTGTTGGTATGCTACATATGCATTGAAGAGATAGCAAACCCTAAATTAAATTGATACAGAATTTTGAATGCTTGACTGGTTTTGGGCGGATGCTTAACGTTCCTGTTGGCTGAGGAGGGTGACTGCAATTTACAGCAATTATTATTGACCAGCTTTCGGTCCCGACCAACTTTTAGTTGATTACAATGCGGTTTAGTACACAGTAGAGTAGACATGACTGATGATCTGAATCACGGATTCTATTCAAGGTTCGTGGTAATTAACATCTATCATCGGTGCTGTTGATTGGGTCGATTGCAATCATGCATCCATTGTAATACGATGTGTCCCGTCATGTGGAACGGATAATGGTTATGGTTTTCCTCTAGCTGCTTTGCTAACCACCGTATAGCTTGTCATGCTTGCAGCTTCAGCGCGTTGCCGACGGTCAAGTTTAAGGGTAATTCTCATATCGCTTGTTAGCAGTTATTTCCGTTGGTGGTAGTGACTTGTAATGCGGAAGAGCCATCGGAGTCTATAGCTTGGAAACATTGGTCCTTCGAAACTATCTCTTGATTTGAAAAAACCGTTGGTAAATAAATAAAAAGAATAGTGAAAAATTTAAGCATAATTATACTGGTAACGTTGTATCATATTATCGAATACGGAGGCAAAAAACAAATAATAAAATTCAATAACTGATCTTCGTATTCGCCCTTGCCGTTTTTTTCAAATAAATACTTTAATAATAGAATACATACTTGTGTAGAAAACCAGAAAAAAAAAAAAACAAAGTTGAACTAATACGTGTGAAGCTTTGTGCTGGTATATAATAAAAGTGAAAAAATGCTTTAACCCTTAAATGCGCAATGTGGTTTTAAAACAACATTATTAATAATGTTTTAAAATATATGTATTTTAGTTTTTTTTAGAAATATAATTCATTAGAACAGCTCTCTACGGGCTCTAACGAAGAAAACTTAACAGTTGGAAGTACTGTATTTGAATGTTTTGTTTTTATTGCTGCTGTCAAAATCTCTGAAACGAAAACAAAAACATGGTGAGATTTCCGACTGGTGCTGACAGTCTTTGAAAATAAATTTTAAAATAGGGTTAGTGGTAAGTGAAAATGTCTGAATTATCAGAAATCATTCTAACAAAAGGTCAATTTTGAAGTTACTGTTAGCAAAAGTAATTGTTTCGACTTTATTATGTGATAAAGTCGCAGTGTTGTTTAAAAAAAACATGGCCATATTTCCACATTGAAAAGTAAATCTTTCAATTTTTTAATGCATATTGGTAAGTTATAGAGCAGTAAACCTGTTGAACAAAGATTTTATGCTTTTAGATGATTTTTTAACGTCGTGCGCATTTAAGGGTTAAAACGTCTGTTGAACGCATTCCACAAATAATGTTGGTGACTGTGAGCAATTATAATAACAGTCACATTTCCCCCCATGCTAGTCGTACAGTTGTCTGTCTATAGAGCGTTGAACATCTAACTCCGGCACATTTTATTCCGTTTCTCTTTTCAGAAAATAAGTTTACATTCTTGAAAATATAGTAAGAGGTTTTATGAAAAAAAAAACAGACCAGCTAATAGATGGTAATAATGAATTACAAATATAAATCTCATTGGCTAACTCCCGTATAAAAGCAAAATCAAAAAGGGTTACCCAGTATATCGAGATAATTTCTGTGAAAAATTAGTACTGAGTAAAAGTGGCTTGTTCCTCAAAAGCCTCACCATATGCGACTCGACTTTTTCGCAGCTAAATATTCAAAGCCTACCATATTATGTTAATCTTCTAATACCTTTTATCGAGTTCTACTTTATGGTAGACACCTTTTACATTCCGCTCACTCATCAAAGACAAACCTTTCGGAGGTCATAAGGTGATATAAAATTGAGTTATTTCTGCTTCTTTCTTCGAGTTAAAGCGCTATTGAATAATCTACATATGTATGTATGGCCAAACTATTTTGCTGTATTGTTAGTGCTAAAGCTACACTCCCTGGCCTTGATGCTGGTGGTAACCGACATAATATATAATTTAAAGTGTAACCAAGCCAGACAATGGGTAGAACTGTCGTTGCTCTCCAGTGCGTATCGCCGCTGAGAGGATGTTATTACTCGGTTCAGGTTCTTATTTTTTTTTCTTCGCAAGGGGCATTTTTCGAATATTAAATGAAACTCATTTCTATTACATCCAAACATTTACCAACTCAGCTTAAAAATATCTCCCGACGTTTGTTATATGAATTTTATCACACTAATAGGAAAACATGAATAAACAATAAATGACAAAAAAAAAATACAAATACATATTCTAATTCAAATGTCAAAAACAGAAGTCAATTTAAAAGATAGGTTTAGAGGCTTGGAATTGGAAGGAATAAGTCGTTCGTCAACATTTCGTTATCGAACTATTGAATAATCACAAGTTGAATCTTTATCAACAACGGCTGGTTGATCAAAGTTTTCAGTTAGGTTTGTCCGCGTTAAACGTTAATCTATCATCAAGAATATTGTGTATTGTATCGACAACGATGTGTAGGCCTATCGAAATATTGTAGTGCAGGAATAAAGGCAAAACCATCCAAAAACCAAGAAAAACAGCTTCTGATCATAGGCGATAGCATTATCATCCTATATACGAAAAGTGATTTTTTTGTATGCCTGAAAAGCATTCGCAAAATAGGCCACTGCGTCAAGTATATAGTCACAGATTACAAAATGCTCGAACTCATTGATGGAGTAAAGCTTGTTGGTTGCAAACCTGTGCCTAATTTGGTACTACAGAAGCAGAGCAAATGCGGCAAGTGTCAATTAGGGTCTTGCCGATTTTTTCAAATGATAAAACCGAAAAATGATACTCCGTCGTTTGGACTAATACACCAATTTTCACTCGGAAGTCTCATAACTGCCGATACCAAATAAGATTCGGGAACGTTGTAAGATGAAGGGAATGTTCATTGGATATACCACAGTAAGGCCGGGGAGACCCCCCCTTCAAAAATGTTGAAAATTGAAAGGGGAAGAAAAAAGTTCAAGCCGTTTTGTTAATGTTATTAACTTTTCGACAGCGTATATGCTTAATTTAGCAACAAACAAGTCCAGTGGCAGTGAAAGTGTCATCAAGAGGCAAGCCAAATGATTAATAATGATAATAATGTGATATCTTTCAACACACTTTTGCACGCAAGTTACAAACCTTGGAACCTCCACATAATTTTTTATGAAAGCTATTCCTTTTTTTCTCAGTGTTATTTATTTTGGTTGCCCTCCCCTTAAATAACTTTGAAAACCGTGGTCATACAAACTATTCAAAATTTGTATCAGCCTAATTGATGATTCGCGAAAAATCAAATTAATTGAAATTTTCACTTTTTTCCCTTGTAGAAGACTGAACCACTGCGACCATTGTTTGATCTATTGTGGTATGCTTCAACTTACTCTAAGTGCGTACGAGCAGGTATATCACTTTGGCGAGTTGATGTCTTTGCTACATTGCACATTTATCCCAGTTGGGCAACGCACTTCGTATAAAGTTTATTACCTCACCAAGTCTTTCCCTCCAAATTTCGGTAGGTTCTAAGTGTCCCTTGCCGAAGATACGCAATCTGCGTTGTATTAATACTCGGCATTCGCAGAGTAGATGCTCTGAAGTTTCGCTTTCGATGCCACACAGGCGACATTTATCATCATCAAGTTTGCCTATCTTCTTGAGATGATACTTACTCGGACAGTGCCCTGTAATAAGACCTGTGAATGTCCTCAAGTCTTTCTTACTCAACCTGAGCAACACGAGGCTCTTCTCGCGATTTGGCTCTATGAATCTTTTCGATTGTCGTAATCCGCTTATGACATCCCAGTTTGCTTTGATGGTCGCTTTCTCCCATTCACCGAGTTCAGCTTTTAGAGCGCTCGGGGAGACTCTACAGGAAGGTTCTGGGCCAGTGGATGACCCTTGTCTGGCTAGTAAATCGGCCTTCTCATTTCCTTCGATTCCACAATGATTCCCACACTAGTTTGGAGTGGCAGAAAGGAGAATTCAGGCCTTTAAGTGCTGCCTGACTATCACAGAAAATGCAAATATTTGCGTGTCGATAATTTCTTTTCAAACACGTATTCGTTGGCCAATGTCCCATGGCAAAAAATTTTCACTTTACTCATCTGTGAGCAGATAAGATTTTTCGTATCTACTTACAGATGTGTAAGGTGAAAAGTGATAGAATTAAAAAGTGAAGGGCAATTTATAGTGAAGTAGTGACTAATCTTTGCCCCGAAAAAGTTTCAGTTTGGGTTCAATAGATCTGCTGACAAATGTTATTAATGAGATCAATGAGTAGCTGCAACTGCAATCTAAACATTCGTTTAATCTCCATAAAACATTACGGATTTTACCTAGCTAGCTTTCAGTTAGTAGAAATGAAACAACGAACAAATTATACCAATTACACCGCACTAAGATCTGCGATACTCGTTCGCTAAGACTGTTTGGTGAGCGGTAGGTAGTCATGCCGCTCAAAGATCTCGTTGCTCACTAAAAGCTAAGCGCTGCCTTTCTTTTGCATGAAAGAAATAGTAATTAGTTGTCGCATTCATAAAAACCTTCGTCGCCATGAGAAAAAAGCATCCTAACAAAATGCAGACTTATGAGATTTTAATAGATTAACTGTGTAAATTATATAATAGAACAAGAAGGCGCAGCCGCAAATGACAGAGGGTTGTTCGAATAACCGGGTATGGCACATTTGTCTTTTTAGGTAAAAATCTCAGTTCACTATCTTTTTGTTCATGTTTTTATTTCCTCTACCTATTCAATATATGACATGACATAACAGTCATAAGAAATTTTAAGGTTAGTTTATGTCATGATATTTTTATATTGCCTATCGCAGAAATCTAATCTTTATTGGTTATCTAAAAATTGCATTGGATAATCTATTTTTGATATTCTATCATCTATTCTAATACGTTTTTGTTAATTGAGCTATTATTTCATTATTTTCAGAAGTTTGCCGAATGAAGTTTCAAACATCATGACAACCCCGTAATGGAAAAGGAAAACGTTGTCAACGACTCACAGAATTGTACAGTAGGATTTCCCATAGAGAAATCTGCTTCAATGGTAAGAATTCTAAAAAAATACCATGACCAAAGTAAATAAACTTGAGGTGTTATTAGGCAATCCCGATGCCGCAAACGATATATTTATTTGGCGTGAAATGATCAAAATTGGTTCAGCTGATCCAATGCACAACAAGAGAACCGATTAATTCGAAGCACGTCTCGCACTGTTGTGTACAGAAGGCTATTACAACATAAAACGATAGAGAATGGTATTCACACCTGTTCATCTTAGCGGTGTATATTACACTTATAATTGATGTTTTCTTGCGCTTCTTAATTTGTAAATAGACGTTCAGATGAGTAATCGTAGATGCAATCAATGTGTATTATAAATAACTGTTCACCGCCAATATTCTATTCGAAGTACAATTGATTATTATTATTTATTTATAGGTATATCTTTAGATTTGTGACAGTTAAACAGTTAAACGTTAAATATATAAAAAAATGGTTTTAATTTTTGTCTGCGACTATACTTTATGTTTATCAAAGCAGGCAGTGAATGTAATTTTCAAAAATGCGAAAAATAAAAGAAAGAGGTTCATCTTTCGTGAAACTAAACCACAGCTTCAGTTCTAACTACTTCATTTTTTGCTATTTAATAATTTATATACACTGTCTGCTTTGCAAAAAATTGGTTTTGTTTTCATGTTTGTCTCGCGGTTGATACAAAAATGGGCGTGAGAAGATTAATCGATTTCCTAGCGATCCAACTATCCCAGTATGTCAATCAACGGAAACGAATGATTTTTCTCACTCTTGCTCGATAGTTCATTAATCTGAAATCCGTTATCCGCCACCGGTTTAGTTTACAGCAGTCTTGAAAGCTGATATTGCACGCATAGAAGCAACTCCGGAGTCATTATTGTTATGGCCGTTGATTCATCAAGCAGGCCAACAAGCTGCAATTAAATCGAAATTATCACGCGTAAACATGCAGGCGCAACTGCGCTGCTGTAGAAGACATGCTTTTGATTGATTGTGAGCAGCTATTATTTATGTAAGTTAGCCGATCCTTTTCATCCACATACGATATGCTTTCATTTGTGTCGAGTTTTCTCTTCCGGTTCAAAATACGGGGGTTACTAATATTGCTACCCTATTGGTTTGGAACTCACATGCATATACTTTTAAATTTCTCATAGAAAGGTGTTACAATCATGATCGAATTTCATCTAAGTAAAAGTGCAATACAAATGAAAGTTCTTGTGATCAAACAGTTTTTTGTTTCATTTTTTGACTTTATATTTAAAAGTATAGAGTATTACAGGATTAGGTTGTGCAATTTTCTGCTGCATGCTCACCTGAATAAGTGACAAATATTTTTTTCTGTGTAAAGAATATCTTGTCACACTGTTAGGAGGATATACCACTATCGTACGATAAAATAAAAGATTGCCGATGGCTTGATTCACACGAATTGAGAAGTTAGTGTCAATATGATAATGAAGCAGGGAATAATTTGCATTTATAATTTTCAATACAGTTATAATTTATTCTTAGAATTTAAACATTAGTAATTAGATCAAAGAGCTCATTGAAAGTATTCAAGCAAGATATATTAAATATGCAAGAAAAACATCTTATAAAAAATAATTCAATAACAAAAGATTCTTAACTTTTAATTTAAAAACAAATTATTAGAGCAGCAATACTGTATGCTGTACTGATCTAATCAAGCTCTGCTTTAACAAAGAGGGAAACGCTTCAAAAGAATCAGAATAATTCTGAAAATAGTTTTAAAGCGCCCTCCTTGGTTTAGTAAATTCGAATATTTTACCGTAACTTTAGAAGTTATGTAAAATAAAATTATTACCAACTTTCGACAAAATATTGTGTTTTCCTGGGCATTTGAAAAAAAACATTTGATAATGATTTTCATAGTCGAAACGTATGTTTCAAACTTTAAAAAATTTGTATAATGTATTTCTTGTTCATTTTGAAACCTTTGCAAAATACTACAAGGTATACTACCCTAGGGTTGTATGAAATGGTGACGTGAGACAAAACACTGTAATTGAGGGGTTTTTTGTTCCAAATAATACAGAGTCCGCAATTTGTTTGCTCGGTGACTTACGTACTGTTATTTTCAGCTTTCCCTGGAAATCTATTTTTAGAAATATATTCAACAACACTCGAAAAAATATCGTTTATATTTAGCGATATTATGCCTGTAGAATTTTTTGTGCAGTTAGAGAAAAAAATATTTTTTCTAATTTTCAATATACCAGATAGCTTCCTTCAGCAAACTTGTGTAAAATTTTGAAAGAAAAACAATTGCTAAATACTGCGATGTCCTATCTGTCCGTTGGACACGACAAAATAGAGTTTTTTGTGGAACATCCCTCCTTAAAATCAGTTTTTTGTTTATAATCCTGGTGGTCCTTTCCATTAGATTTTGCTCATACAAATTTTGAGCATAGTTTATCATCAGACCCGTTCTCTTTTTAGTAGTTTACGTTTTTCGTCGATTAATCCAAGAAAGGCTATCCACGTTCTTCGTTGGTGTAGGGTTTTGGTGATTTTTTTAATTTTATTTGATGATTTATGGGGCTGTATGAAAATTTTGGATATTATTTAGAACAATGCAAATTTAAGTCACATATTCGCGAGTGGCAACAGACTGAGGGGGGTTCCTTCCGTAATTGTAATATCAAAACACGTAGACTTACGAGATCTCGGAGATATTATAATTTTCCTGGAATAAATTGCATATTGTAGTACATTGTTGCCTATTTTAATCTGTTTAACGGTGTGTCGTGTATAACCTAAATCTACAAAAGTTTTCATTTTATTTCTATGTGATGTTTATTGGTGAAGATTTTAGTTTTTAATAAGGTAATGATTAGGCTATTAAGTTTAGTTGTACTCACGTTTAGTCCTCTTTTATAATTTTTAACCGTAATTTTAGAATCAGGAAACATAGATTCTTCTAGGTTAAGTTTTAGATTAATTGGTGGTTAAGTTTTAGGTTAATTGGTGGGCTCTAGAAGCACTCTAGAATAACGATTTTTTAGGTTAAGAAACTATATTGTAATGCTCTTTGGGTTAGTTTTACAAGAAATATGTGATTGTTTGTTGTTAATGTTGCTCTTTGGGTTAGTTTTACGAGAAATATGTGATTGTTTGTGTGCCTTAGAAAATTGTTCCTAATCACAACTTACACACTTAGTTTCTTTTACCGAACTCAGCAAACTTTTTACTGAGTTTTCAACAGCTGAGCCATCAGTAATCTGTTCGGTAATTCATTTGCTTGACGAGCGTACGGTATTTTTTCAGTGTTGCTGAAACGTCAAATAAAGAAGATAGCTCAGCAAAAATTTACAAAGCGTTCATCAAAAGTTGCTGCATGAGTTGGCATTTACAAAGCTGATGATTCGTCACTTATTTACAAGTGTTCCGCAAAGGGCAAGGTAAGCTTTTTCGCGGTTATAATAATATAGATAAATATGAATGTAACTATTCCTATAGCTGCTATTGTAACCGATGACTAATTTTATACTGGTATTTCGGATTGTTCAGACCATTATACTGATGTTTCATGCACATTCGACTAAAACTAGATATAAAACGATATAAAACTAGATAATCATGGCGAATATAAACTTTTTATTTAAGACTTCATGTAAATTAATCTATTGTGGTGGGAAATTTGAAAGCACGATACCGCTTTTAGAGTTTTTTGTCCAAATGGCTCGTAGAACACTTCAAATAACACGGGCACGAAACTCTTCTGAAAATCTTAAAATGGCAGACTTCTGATGTGCGATTCTGTTATGGCAGATGCAGAAAAATTACCGAACAGTATAGTAAAAAAGCAAAAGTACAGTAAAACAATTAGAGATTTTTCAGCAACATCTGGATATGTGCTGATAGATCGTTAAATATTTACTGAACTATAAAAAAGTGCAAAAAATATTCTAGTTTACTGAAGAGGTCAGCAATGTTTTTTGCTGAACTCGTCAAGTGAATTTTATTAAACAGTATTTCGGCAAAAAAGTTAACCGACATCAGTAATTTTTCAGGAAATTACAGAATAATCAGTAAAATTTCAAGTTTACTGAACGCGACCGTAATAAAAATTACCGAACAATCAAGGCGGAAATAAGTGTGTAAGTTTTCTCGGTTTCTGGAACACACTATAACGCTAACAGCATAAACTTCAAACTTAATACAAACAGTTATACCTAAACCACTAAATAGTAGTGAATTAGCTATTTTTAAAATAACGAGACAATCACTAGTTTTTAGTTTTTTAGTTAATGTTCATTGTGAACTTGTTCTAGTTGAGCAATCGCGCAGACAATAGTTTACGCGATTTAGAAGTGGAAATTCTGACCTAGAAGACGAAGTACGTCGGAGACAAAGTATTGGTGCGACGAAAGTGGGTCCGGTACGACAATACTAAGCACAAAAATTCGTGGGGTTTGTTCGGCCATGCATCGACACCAACGCTCCAGTGAGATATTCATGGAAGCAGTTCATGCTGTGCATATGATGGGATTAGATACGCGTAATCTATTACGAACTGCGTCAAACGAGCGAAACCATTACTATATACACACTAAGGTCGCTTTTTACGCGGTTTTTTTTACGCGGATTCCAGAATTTACGCGTTTTTTTCGCGCGGATTCCGGAGATTACGCGTTTTTTTACGCGGATTCCGGAATTTACGCGGTTTTTTTTGCGCGGATTTCGGTTTCTCTTCGGATTGCAGAAATAACGCTGGTTTTTTTACGCGGATTCCGGAATTAACGCGGTTTTTTACGCGGATTCCGGAATTTACGCGGTTTTGCTTACGCGGCACGTATCCCCCGCGTAAAAAGTGACTTTAGTGTACGTCAATTGATGCGTTTGAGTTGGCCATTGAGCCGTAAAAAATATTCAGAAACGCTTAAATTGGAAGTTCTGTCACACCCGCCTAATTCAGCAGATATCGCTCCATCCATTTGTCATTTGGTTTGGTCCATAGAGCCTGTCTTGTCAGAGAAACACATCGAAACTGAAGCAAAAACGAAATTTCTCTGGTATGCACCCGTTTCACCTTAACAATGGCGCCATTTTGAATTTTTAAGAAATCGAAAATTTTTAATGTTTTTTCGACGCCATTTTGATTTGAAGCCAAATATCTGAATTCTGAGAGTTTGGCCCCATATTAGCATTTTCTTACCCATCTTTTACAAAAACGGATCTCAAATCGGACAAAAACCTCAAAATAACGATTCTACGCAAACAGCTACGGCATGGCTTTAATATATTTCGCAAAGCAAAACTAAATCACATATATGTAGATTTTTAGGTTCTAACCAGTCCTGGATAAGACGAGTAAACGTATATCGCGTAACTCTTTTATAATTGGACCAACTTTACGCATAAATTAGTTAGTGTTAAATTCAAATCATTCAATATTTATCATATGATATAATTTCTCCATTTCAAGCTTATATATCAAATTCAAATCGAACCTTGATAGCAATTTGAACTGGAGTAATAATTTCAAAACATTTTTGTTAAGCCGTTCCCGGGAAACTATTTTTTTACCGATTGTTTTATTGTTCTTTTCCTGCAGACCATTCTATCACCCCAGGGAAAAACACACCAACATCATCTGCAAGCATACCAGCCACCGAGGGTGGCGCAGCTGGAAACGCTGGAAGCAAAGGTGAGACAAAGGTGAACAGAGCACCAGTAGATAAAATTACACTCGCGAAGCAATGAATAGGTTACTCTGGTTCAGCGAGCACAATAAAGCTCTGGAAAAATAAATGATTTTCACGATGCTCATCAGACCATTTCACTAATTTTCTACCTCTTTGGCTTCCTTTTGTGCAGATGGCCAGCATAGAAGTTTCACTGAGTACAGCCACACCACGACGGCGTAAGGGGACCTCGCTGGGTGGTGGTTCCCTATCGGCTAGATCGTCACCACGGCCGGATGCATCGACAGGTAGGGAACTGCGATCAGCACTTCAGGACCGAGAAGCGGTTATACAAAAGTAAGAATAACATTGTTGAGTCTACTGTCTACCAAAAAAATAACTCTGCTATTATTTTTAGTCTACGCTTGCAGTTGGGACTGGGCAAACTACCGCGGCCTGCTGGACCTGCTTTTGACGACGTAGAACGTCCGGTAGCTGAGCAAAGATTAATGAAACTGCGTTCTGATGCAGATAATAAAAAAGTAGCAATTCGAAATCTGAAGGGAGCGCTAGAGAAGCTGGACATTACAGAGTAAGTTAAGCCTTCGTCAAAAATCAGGGAAATTACTTTTGCAAACTTTCCCGCCACTCTGGGTTACTGAATCGGCTCGACGAATGATGCATTGAGAGAACATACTGATTAAAAGTTAACTGAGGGAAACGTTCGCAAACCCTTCACCAGACTAACGCTTGGAAACCGAAAATCGATGGCCGAAAATATTTATCTAGAATTTTACGAAAATCCAATCAAATGTAATATGGGTATTTTTTGAATTTGAATGACGTCCAAACATCAAATTCAAAATGGGTGACTTTCGCTTTCATAAAATCCACGAAAACTGATCATATATCCTGCCAATTGGATAAATCGGAGTCGGGACGACGTCCAGATACCGAATATTGATGCCTGCCGTTATTTTTCAATCCAAGATGACGACTTCCGTTTTCTATAAAGTATGATGTGAAACTGAGAAAAATTTTCGAATACTTCCTAATATTAATATTTCTCTAACCTGGCTTATGTCCAAAAACTGAAAATCAGTGTTCACTGCCATTTTGAAATCCAAGATAGCGACTTCTGGTTTCTGAAAAACTGTGAAAAGCTCACGAAAATATTCGAATACTGCCTAATATTAGTGATTCCAGAACCGGGATGATGCCCTAAAACCGAATAAGTTTGGTCAGGTTATAGTTGTTTTGCTACATGGAATGTGCTTCAAAGTTTGAAGCAAAATGTGACGATGGCAGTCCACAAAATCTGTAATGTTTCATAATGCATCTTAAACTCATGTCCAGAATGAATCTGTACATAACATGACTGTGGAATGTTTCAACCGGTTTCATTCAAACTTGGTATTCGAGATGGTTATAAAAATATTGTAAAAGGAAAGGGCTCCTAGATAATAAAAAAGTTAACGTTCCTTTTGAGAAGTTTCTGAATGCATTGGACGATTTCTAGGTTTTTAGTGAAGTAGATATCTGAAGACCGGAACATGACGTTCGACGCTATATTCAAGTTTGATTTGCTGAGAAGCAGAATTAAATCAAGAAAACTATTCAAAAACATTTTTGAACCAGAATAATCGGGAATCGATATCCAACATTACTTGAAAATCGATATGGCTACATCCAACATCAGGAAATCTTTCACACTACATCAACTCATCGAATTCGTTTTTTTTACCGACTTTTCAACAGCTGAGCGCTAAGTAAAATGTTCGGTAATATAAACAACTACCGACCGATCAGTAACCAAATTTTCGTTGCTTTCTGTCATAATTACCAAGCTAATTTGTGAAAACGGCGAATGGAATTAGTTGCCAGAACCAACGATCAAATCTGTAAGTTGTGTTGTGTACAGTACCAAAAGATCTGTGATGTTTATTATTTGTTTATTTTTAAATATTTAAGAAAGCCAGAAATTTGATGAAAAATATTTTTTTAAATATTATTAAAAATTTTAACTGTTAAAAATTGAAAAAATCAATAATCGACGTTTGCCGCACCGAGTTTGTCCGAGCGAAAATCAATTAAACGTTCTTTTACTGCTGTAGACTGTGCATGAGCTTCATGCCAGTTGTACGCATCGATATCGTTTGAAATCTGTCCACGTGGTATATGGATGGCCCTTAGCTCTATTTTATCCTGTAAAATAAAGCAAGGTAGTGCCTAAAAGGGCACAGGGCAAAAGTAGGCTCAGGGACAAACCCCTGAGGAATAAACCCACTCGCCTAAGAACTTAGCACGAGTAATATCCGTTCGAACAACCAAAACCGCTAACAGGACCCAGCTTCCAATGAGGAGACCAAAAATCCAAAAGGCAGACTACAAAACTTTCCAATAATGGCAATTCGGAGCTAGCAGTAAAAAGGCACTTTTCAAGTTGACTGTTAGAATACTAATGACGGTACCGACCGTCTCTTTATTGAGCTTAGTGAAATTCCTAATACGATAGTGTGAGTTCTATCGAATGTGCTTAGGTTTGTTTGTAACATACGTTACCCGTTTGAATATGTCGATAATTCTGTTATTCCGATATGGCGTATGCCATAGCCGATAGCACCGGAAACGATTCGAGAAGGTCAGACATTGATGAAAAATTGTTGCGAATAGTTGGTCCAATAGTTTTTACCAATATTCGGTAAAAGTTGAATTTACCGAGCAGTTCAGCAGAAATTATAGCAGTATTCAGTAAAATTATTTACTGAATACAGGAAATATGTAAAGTTATATCAATTTTACAAACTACTCTGTATTTTCTCAAACTTACCGATCGAAATTGTAATAATAACTAGACACCAAACTTTTATTTTCTGATTGAGTGTGTTCGATCGGTTTTTTAACTGCCACGACTTAGAATAATATAATTAGAATATATAGAGTCCAAAATACGTTACGAAAACTTTCTAAAGCTGGTGTATTGATAAATGGAAATTTGATCAAGAACATAGATGGAATAAGATAAAAGCTTCAGAAATCAATGTATTCAAAAGTGGAACTGTATTTTAATCCCAAGTACCCAATTTTTAATTCATGATACTCTTGAAGACTCTCTTGAGGCTTATTTTGTACTTCTAATACACTTTAAAACCTGAAATGTTACTTCGGAATGTACGATCCAACATCACAGTGTAGCAGCTAGATCTGTCTCTACCAAACTTGGTACGTGTGACACGAGAATGGTTATAAGAAGATAAACCAAAGATTGGCCCCTGATTGACAAAATGATTTCCTACAATCTGGTTCTGAATTAAAGGTTTAATAATAACATAGAAGACCTCAGTAACTTATAAGCCGCCATAGCAGTTGACATTGAAACCCGAACAGGTATTTAGCTAGTATTATTACAAGACTCGGTGCAATAGCTCGGCATATTATATATCGTATGAAAAATTTCCCTCCTAAAATAATTTATATATTCTTCCTCTTTGACTGTGATGAATATAGGAGAACATAATGTTATATTACCACATGGTTTGCAAGTAAAATTTCTACATTATTTGGCCTTCCTATAGTTTTGGTCTGATGTTCAACAATTTGTAATAAAAGTGCACAAGTGAGCGCAGTCAATCTCAGTGGCTCTAAGTGAGGTGATTTTTATGCCTTTCATTTTATATATGAATCACGGTGAACCTTATGAGTTTCTTGAAAATTGCGAATGAAAATTCTAACATCTGGAGTTAAATGACATGTTTATTGGTAAAACCTTCCAGTTGGTCTTGAGGTACGATGCAGACCTAACAGGCCAGTCGTCGTAGGTTCGAGTCTCAGCTCGGTGTAATTATTAAAAATAATTATATAAACAGAAAATTGCCACATTCCATTCCATTGCAATAATAATACATGATTATTTTAACATAAACTCTTGTTCATTCTTTGTAATCTTTTCTGTTCCTTTTGTACGAAATCAGGATTCCAGAACTAGAAAACTAGAATCAAAATACATAATCTAATTGAAAATCAATGAAACTGCAACTGTGATATTTATTTCAAAAGTGTGTAATCATTATATTTTACTCTTAATTATATAATATTCATATAGATATTAAAGCTAAAAATTAATGGATTCTTAAGAAGTTTCGCAAAACAAAAAACAATTTGACAGAAGTAAACTGCTTCCTAGTTTCTTTCTTTCAAGATTCAATATATTTTTTCGTCTTTTTTATCAAACCGTTATTTCAAGATTCGAAGACAAAGAAATACTTTCTATTAGTATTCCACCTACCTTTTATAAAAAGTTAGTTGTTTTCACGCGAAAATCACAAAAATCAATTTGTAAAAATCCACTGAAATATATTCGAGCTCTAAGCTGACCATATTTCGTGATGGTCGCATTTTAAGACTTAACCATTTTACTCACTGGTCTTCGGATCCAGAAAACATGAAATCGATAATATTGAATTAAAAACCCTGTCTTCTATCGGTTAAACCGATCAAAAAATACTACAAGGTATACAGCCCAGCCTCATTAGGGGACTTTAGTAACAAAATATACAGAGTCCGCAGACAGAATCAATGTGTTTGCTCAGTGATTTACGTATTTTTATTTTCAGCCTTCCCTGGAAATCTATTTTTAGAAATATATTCAATAACACTCGAAAGAATATCGATTATATTTGGCGATATTATGCCTGCAGTATTTTTTTGTGCAAACAACATGTATTTGACAAGGCACAAACATATCGTGCTTGTTGAAAAAGTACCAAGAATTTCTCGTAATGCGTCAAAGTCAAAATTAACTCTGTATACTCCAAAACCAAATACAATAATACTAACGTTATCATAGTGAATGGTTTTGTCTTCTTTAACTCTGATTAAATTAAATTTATAACATAGATCTTATTTTCAAAATAATATGGAAGCCCTCACAAAGGTTCATTAATTGGCAAACATAAGAAGTAGTTAAAAAAATTATCAACAAGTTCCAACAAAAAATCGTAGCAATCAACAATTCTATTTTTGTTTTTTGCTTGATAATTTTTTTCATTTGCCTACAACTACATTCGCTGTATTACAAAAACAGCTAATATGGTGAAGTTTAAAATAAAAATATATCATCTAACAATTTTGACATGTAAAAAAAGATTCTGAACGAATCTTAGTGAATGGACCAAAAATTCACAAGCATTCGCCGGCTCTTACACTTCTATAAATTTGTATATTTGGAAATCCACTCTTTCGATACTATCCGGTCACGATTATTTAGTGAATATCGAAGATAAAATTAAACAAATATCCGTTGCAAAAATGTACAATTCTTGTTGAGTAATTTATGGTAATCATATTCAAGAGATAAACTTTCAATCACCATCAGTAGCAGCATCGCAGTTTTTCCTCGATTGCACACAAATAGAAATGTACGAACAGAAGTGTACCACTGCAATACGAATAGCCTACCGCTGCTGTACGAATAGAAGTGTACAGTAGAGATGGTCGGGTTTGGCATTTTTCAAACCCGTACCCGACCCGTACCCGACCCGTACCCGAATTTTTTTTTCGGTTGAAACCCGAACCCGACCCGAACCCGAAACTTTTTTTTTCGATCAAACCCGAACCCGAAAATTTTATTTTTGTGAAACCCGAACCCGAGTTTTTTTTTGAATGGTAGATTTTTTGTACCAACTTGAGGCTGCCCTGAAGCTTTGGGCCTCGAATGGTATTGAAATGCTAGTGTTTTTGCAGTTGCATGAAATAAGACATCATCATCTTACAAAAATGCTCATTTGATATAGTCTGGTTTCGTGTTTTCAGACCTAAACCCGACCTTTTTTAAACCCGAACCCGACCCGAACCCGAAAATTTTTTTCCCTCCAAACCCGAACTCGACCCGTACCCGACGCCTTCAAAAATTTTCAAACCCGAACCCGACCCGAACCCGACACTTTCAAAAATTTACAAACCCGAACCCGACCCGAACCCGACCATCTCTAGTGTACAGCTGAAATGTACGAATAGAAGAGCACCGCTGCAATCATAGATGACAAGAGACCTGTGGCTCTCTGCTACACTGGTACTGTTGCTTTTACAGGCATGTTTTCTTCCAAGACATCAGTTTTTATTAAGTTCGAACTGCAGGTTTAGAAATTGTTCAAGAATGGGGATTGTTTCAAACTTTTCGGAAAACTTTTACCTTCGAGATATCATATTGGTCTAAGCTCATGGAAGCATAAATAAATTGACCTATTGGCACGGGAGCCTCTGTCAATTTTTTTTTTCGATATTAATACAGAGAATATCACAGGGAACGGATGGTTCCATCCACGTCGTCTGTGCTAGGAATGCTCGCATGTAATTGGTTCATTGTTCGCGTAAATTTGTCATTGAAACTCTTATCAATTTTACCGCTTAGCAATGAAATTAGAGTGATAACTAGCATATTACAAAATTGTTATACATTTTATCTATCCAACAACATATTGGTTATTGTTATCCATCATGTGGTTATGCTGTTATTAACGTTTGAAATATGACGCAACATTCGCCATTTTCATTTCCAATTTCACAGAATGCATCCCAGTGTAGTAAAAGAAGACGTAGTCCCACGTCAAAATCAGCGTGACTGAAACACACCGAATGATTACAAATTTGGATTCCATAGTTGTTATAATTTTCTCTTGCAAAAGAAAAATCTGAAAAAAATAAATTCTGAACGTAAACGTAATAAACAATAATATTATTTTGCCTTTTTTCAGTAACATCGACATACGAATACGACAAGCGGAACTGGAATACGCGCTAGGCCGGGAAGAGTTACAGCTGCTTTCGTTAGTGGAGGAGGCACGTGCCCTTCACGCACGTTTAGAAAAATCTAAACCAGAGTCCAACACATTATATGGCACGCTACAGTCTGGAACAAATCTTACCCTGCATGCAGTCCAAGCAACTCCAGGTCGGTGGAATGCTAGTATGAAAACGGACTTTCCAGGTTTCTGGGTAGATTGGGTGCTGGAAGGTGAAGGACTACATAGGGGTGATCGGATACTAGAAGTAAATGGAAAAATAATTTCTGGGAAAACTAGGGAGGAGTTACAAAAGATTATGAACACTGCTGAAAAGTGTGAATTAGTTGTCCTGAGAAAGAAGTCTATTCCTTTTTCACAACAGCAACTGCAACAGTCACAAGCAGATAATGTTCGTTTGCAGCACAGGATATCCTACCTGGAAGAGCAGGTTAAAGAGTTGCTATCATCGCGCGATAATAACACGGACAGCGGGAGCTCTCAAGCCAGCATAATAAACGGCAGCGGTGGAGCACATGTCACGTCTATTAGTATCACCTCACCACCATCAACACCTCCCGACAGTAAACCGCAAGTTTATCAACGTGGTTCTTTTATCACCACGATAGTTGACGGTAAAGCTGCGCAGAATCCATCAAACCAAGATACTCCAAAGACAAACCATGGTCACGTAACTACGACCACAATCATCAAAGAATGTGACAAGATTAACGGTGAACTTACAAGTGGAAATGTGCTGCGGCATAATCTAAGAAATGCGATATCGTCTTCGAAAATATCAATTAACGGTGATATGAACAACAGCACAGTTTTGTACTATCAAAAGAAGGAACGCGATAAACGAGAACGAGAGGCTCGTAGATTAGAAAGGGAGAGATATTTGCAGCAGTATGGTTCCAAACTACAAAGAAGTAGCAATGAGTTAGATAGTGATCCCGAGAGACGACATTCGCATTATCATCGAAGCCATGCTCGTAGTGCCGAATATTTAAACGTAACGTCGGAAAAACGGAAGCTTGCGATTGCGAGTGAGTCGTCTAGTTCCCGGCGTGACATGAGGAGTGTCAAAAGCCTCGAACTGGAAAGTGACAACAATGAACAGTACGCTTCAGAACCGACAGGGCCAGTTAAAACTAGACCAGCACCACCAAAGAAACCACTTCGATTATCGTTACAACGAGCTCAAAGTCTCCAAACTGTCGAAGGGATTTTGATCGATGCGGTAGCGGATAAGAAACGTGGTATGAAACGATCCCATCGGAGCGGTAAATGGACCGACATGTCGTCGCAGTACATCGAAAACAAAATTCCGCTACAGACGGCATCGCTTGGCAGACAAAAATATATTTAAGCCTAGAAGTTTGCCATTTAGTAAACAAATCGTTTTACGTACTGACATCATGTTCCATCCAATGACGGGCAATTTTTACCTGTGTGCATTATTAAGAAAACCGCAATCCATGCAGTGTATTTTTCACTAATTCATAATAAAAAATATTTGGAATAGCACAAGACGCATTGATGTTTAGATAGAAAATTCCATTTTTCATTTCAACCGTCTATTTGTAGCAAATAAATGATTTATTTTTTCGACCCTGATTTTAATAATCGAAATACTAAACAAATTAAATTTCTTGATCAATTTTTAAAGACTTGTTTACATCTCAATTACAATTTCGCTGTCAGATTATGGATATTCGTTAGTTAATAACAGCGGCGAGTTATTTTTATTCGACTTTCCGATTATTCGAAAATTCATAACATGAAGTGATGGGGTAATAAATGTCTTCGGCAGTGGTTTTCTTCGGTAGGTGTTCTATAGTAGTCGTATGCATAAACCTACCGAAGACGTTCGATACCCTACACCAGTTTATTTGATCTCAAAACCGGATTCAGTTAGTTTTTCTAAATTTTATTTCATTAGGCTGGCTTCAGCCACAGATAAACACGATACACGTGTTACTTTTGTCGGTATGATAAAAAAACAGTCAAATTGTATCTTGCTCAATGCAAAAATCCAGTTAGTGGATACAATGTCGCTTAAGTTCATTCTTTAAATTTTATGTGTTCAACGATTCGCTAAGACTCGGCATTCCACAGATATTCATCATCCGCAAAGTACATAAAAAAATTTCCGAAACTTTCGCTTTCCCTTTCGCCTCATAATAAAGTTTATAATGCACTAGTGCAGAGTGCACTAGGGTAGAACGAGGCTAGCTGGTCACGCGGTAAGTTGGTCAATGAAGATATCTTCAAATCTACGCATAAAAAATCGTTTTTTATAGGTGGTATGTAGCCAACAGATAACCAACAGATGCCAAATCGGCCATCAATTCTACTAGGTTTCCAAGTTGAATTTTATTTTCTAGCCATAGCTAGCCACATTGGAATGAATCTGGTTCAACGCATAATATGTGATGCAAACTTTCGCCGAAATTTTATTTTTACATCTTTCAGGTCATTTCTAGATTATATAGGGGCTGGCTGATGACATGCTAGTGAGGTTGGATGGTCATATAAAAGCAAAGCCTTGGTGCTACATTGCGATTCGGAACTTGAACTTCTGTTTACTATACACAGACTTCGCAGCCAACTGTTGAGTGTACAGGACAATTGCGGGGCTAGCGCTACGATCCTACTGACAGTAACAGTCTCCCCCGAGCCGAGACTCGAACCTACGACAACTGGCTTGTTAGGCCAGCATCGTACCTGGAGACCAGCTGGGGTGGTCATATGCACATCATCAATGAATTATATAACAAATTATATGCAATTTGATTAACGATTAAATTAAAATGTGTTAAATGTGCTTTGTTTGGGAAATTAACTAAACTGTCCTGCCGTTACAGAGCATTTTAGCCGACACTACTATACGCTACTCATAAAGTTACTCACAATTGAATTGAAGTTTTTCCAAAAATTTATGATATTTTTTGAAAAATATGTATTTACGTTTTCGATCTTGCGTATAATTTTGTCAAATCCCTTCTCCCTAAACTAAGCTTTCTTACGACCTTTTTAACAACTCCCTTCCCATTGAGATTTGACCATTTGAGATGTAATTTATCTATTTAAATTTTTAGTTCCGTTTTTAGCTGACTATTATGCATAACATTTTACAATTAGAGTATAGTGGTAGTGTGAGCTTTCATGATAAGGGCAGTACACATCAATCGCCTGCTTTAGAATATGAATGCATTGTTTGAAATTACGATTATAAAATTCGGAGAGTTTTGTATTGTATTACTTCCTTAACCATAAAAACCTTCTGAATTAGTAGAGTAGAAAAAACGCAACACTTTGAAGGTGAAATAGATGTGAACTACGAAACCTGTCGTTACCGTTGCGCAGTTTCATCATATCACATGACAAACCGGTATACCGCGGTACGTTCTTTGCACCAGGTCTAGTGAAACATTTAATCCGCTGAATGTCATAAGTAATGTTGTTTACCTTGTGAGCCGATGAATCGATTGCGATTTTAAACTGTGTAATATGTAAAATCTGTTCTGTTTATTTTAATTGTATCAATCAATATAAACAAATAGTATCAGTTGAATGTTTCCAATCTCTACTAAAAGATATCGCACTGTGCAATTTCGTTATGTCAGTTACTAAAGACTAAACCACACAATATTTTTCTTTACGAAAGAGATTTTGAGAGATTTAACCATCAACACTTTACTGAAAATAATAGTGGGATGTAATGAGAAGTTTTGTGAAGGAAACATGCATTCACTGGAAGAATACTGTAACAATTGTCGAATTAATATGCAAACTTCGGTTTGTCGTCAACCTTTTAAGAATACATAATCTTGCAAAAAATTCCACATTAGATTTTTTATTGAACTACACAACACATAAATTCCTTTACCGTAATATAAATCAAAATATATTTTTTTGCAGTTTTTAACATTTGGCAATGCTTGAAAAACTAAAGCATGATTATGCTCAACCGGTGATCAAAGTATAGCTGCAAGCTAGCAATCCTTGAATAGTTGCTTCGGGCAATGGGAATGGCTCAGAGTTTTAAATAAAAACAGCGCTTGAACATAACCATGAATGGTCACCTGCGGCCGCGAAAGCAATTTAGTTGACACGAATCGGAAGTATGAAGTTTAATGACTTCTGACCTTCGACCGAGCGCAATCTATTAATAGTGATGACTGGTATACTTGTTTAGCATAAAACACATTTCCATGTTGGCTGTATATACCTTAGCATATAGGTACATTCCGTAAGGTCTGTCATTTAATTTTATTAAATTATCCACTGTAGTAATGCAATAACAGTTTATGCTACATGCAGTTTTAGTATCACGGTATAAATAATATATCAGCCTCACCTTAAGAAGGAATTTTTGTGCGTATTTGTGTGTTCGAAATACAATATTCCTTTTGCAAAGATGATAGAGAGAAATGATTTTTCATGTCCCATCAAAAATTATTATCATAAATTATTAAAAATGATCGTAAACTTAGTTTTTGAAAAAAGGTCATTGTTTTTATTTTTTTTAAATAATATTATAGATTCTTTGAATAGTTGAATATGACAAAAAAATTGTTTATGTCTCAAAAAAGCTCCTGCTCCGTTCAGAGGTGCTCTGGAGCACCTGTCTTCAAAATATTTTGCCTGTATTGTGCCTTTTTAAATAAACGTTTCGTGAAGAAAAGTTATTTGCCTAAATTAACCCGTAAAGTATTTTTAAAACCTCCTGAGCGAAAAAGGGTTTGCGATAGACCAAATACAATGAAACGATGTAGACTCTATAGTTCCTGCATCAAAGGTACAGAAACTTATTTTCTGCACATATTCAATCGATCAAGGTAGAAATGTCCGTGATCATTCAGTAATCAGACTCGACTACGGAATTAATCGCAAAACATTGAAAATTGGTTTGTGTTGCGATTCTTAAACTCTGAGGCAAATTTATAGGGTGGACACGAAGTTATTGCAACACAGAAAACATGGTGTCAAACACCGCATGCTTATCGCATATAATTCAAATCCAGAGAGTATTTTTATACACTAAGGTCGCTTTTTACGCGTTTTTTTACACGGCTTTTTTTACACGGATTCCGGAATTTACGCGGTTTTTTTATCTCTGTGAAAGCGGATTTTTAACTCTTCTGCTTATTAGGCTCAAGACGTGAAATCAAACTTGCAGGACGACATAAGACTGAAATACGCAGTATCTAGTATCTGAAATTCTTTTAGGGGGCCACGAAGCTCTCTGCGCTTTGCAAGGGGAGCCGCGGAGCTCTTTGTGTTTAGCAAAAGCGGTCGCGGAGTCAGAATGTTTGGGAACTACTGGTCTAACGCGGTTTTTTTCTACGCGGATTCCGGAATTTACGCGGTTTTTTTACGCGGACTCCGGAATTTACGCGGTTTTTTTATCTCTGTGAAAGCGGATTTTTAACTCTTCTGCTTATTAGGCTCAAGACGTGAAATCAAACTTGCAGGACGACATAAGACTGAAATACGCAGTATCTTGTATCTGAAATTCTTTTAGGGGGCCACGAAGCTCTCTGCGCTTTGCAAGCGGAGCCGCGGAGCTCTTTGTGTTTAGCAAAAGCGGTCGCGGAGCCAGAATGTTTGGGAACTACTGGTCTACACGTTGTGTGGAGTTGTCTGGTGCTGGTTTTGGTAGTTGTCTGCTGGCATTCATCAATATATAAGAAATTTTGAATCTTGTACGTGTGTAATCCAGTTCTTACCTGGACGTCTTCTGGACGTACGATTTCGAAACTCCAAGCCTTTTGGCCACATTATATAGGGTATCGGCTCTATTATCGTCAGGTTTTACCTATTATCTTCCGGGGGTAAATGATGTCCTAGAGCGGTAATTTCTTGCATGATGGTTCTTCATAATGCAGAGCAGCTTCCTGCAAAAGATTAGTTCTCTATGACTTCATTAGCCCCCCGGACGATAATAGGTAAAACCTAACGATTATAGAGCCGATATCCTATTGAAGTGTTGGGATGACAAGTAAAAATTTTCTTGACATTTCCTTCCATTTTCCTGCCTGTTGATCCCGGTTTTCTTCCAGCTCCACTCTTGCGATCCTACGTCAACTTTTCTTAAATCTTTTAAGAACTCTTGCGACGGTCGAATTACAGATGTGAGACATTATTCCCAACGCATGTTGGGGAAGTTCCGGATTTGCGATGTGTGCGTAAATTTTTTTCTCGCCCTCTCACTTGCATAACTTCCATATTGGCGGCAACAAAACACATAACTTTCAAATTAACAGCATGTAAACAATACATCCTGAAGACAAAAAGTTCGATATTTGCGTAATTTCCTTCGTACAGGAGAAAAGTTACAGTCAAATTGAAGGTGTTGCAATAATTTAGTGTCCACTCTTTAAAATCCAATCGTTAGATAATAATCCAATCGTTAGAATTTCACCCTATTAACCCATTCTCGGCGGGTGATGCCGTATGGCATCCAATTATCACCAATTATCGAATTACCAATTATCAGTGGTGGGCACCATTCCGCTAATTCGCTAATAGCTAATTAGCGACGCTAATATTCAGTTAGCGATTTAGCGATTTCGCTAATTTTTGAGCTGCTTAGCGTCGCTAAAAGTTTGGCCTTCGAAACGCTAATCGCTAATTCGCTAATTTTGTAGAGAAGCGGCGAAAAAAATTATTTAAAAAGAATGTGAGTCGCTGATGGCGTACATTAATTGCTTCGAATGAATGATGAACATACCTTGCCGCAAAAGTTATTTCTAGAAAATATGTTTTATTCAAACAACGTTCAATTTTCTTAGGGGCCATCCACATACCACGTGGACAGATTTTTAACGATTTTGACCCCTGTATGGACCGTGGACATTAGCCAACCCCCCCCCCCCCCAAAGCTGTCCACGTGGTATGTGGATGGCCCCTTAATTGTCTAGAATTTCTCTGTTTACGACACAAGTGCAAGTCAGTCTCTTTACCCTAGAATGGGGTTCCAGTTATCGTTTAAGTCATAGAAGTATTCTGGAGAACAAGCTCGGAGTGATCTAGATAAAATTTTTGGAACGCCAAAAATTGCTGCATATTACAATGCGCTAGAAATTACGGCAGCTTCGGTTCTACTTTTTCGATGCGGATAATATTTGAGTTTAAAAAAAAAAATACCTAAAAGCATTTATATTACATGCAAGCAGAATGACTTTTGTTGCTCACAAAATTCAAATGTTGCTTAACGAAATCCTTTAGTATGACTGTTTTGTGAAATTTTCAACCTCTTATTGTAAATAGCACTCAAAAGTAATTATTTTCGTTTATTTTTGAGCAATAAACATATCCATATGACGGTCTACGTAACAATAAGTTAGCGATTAGCGAAAGATTTGCTAATATGGGTTTAGCGTTTAGCGATTATCGAACTAATTTTTCCAGTTAGCGGATTAGCGATTATTGTCGATAAAGTTTCAGTTAGCGGTGCCCATCACTGCCAATTATACTTCCAGTTTGGAACAAAGAAACTATTCAATACGGTCAGAGAAAAGATCGATCTACAATATCGATACAGTTTGTGTCAATTGTGCATAAAGTTTTTTGAGGTAAGAACTGATTTCTCTCCGCCGGGAATGGATTAAGATACAAATTCATACAAATTCAATAAAAATCTTAAATAACTTTTAAAAATACTTGCGAAAAAAATTACAAGGAAAATCACATTAAAAAGCAATTTTAGTGTTTTTCTAAACGAAACCATGACGGTTTTTGCGAATTATAGATCTAACGCGTTTTTACGCGCTTATTCTAGGAAAGTTCTATTCACGCGGTAGGTTTTTTATGGTTTTTTATTCTCAGATCATTTATCCAGAGTGTCGGATGAGTTTCCTTAATGCAGTTACCAGATATTCTCCGTTCCGCTCCGGTCTGAAATTAAATCGGACTTTGGAGGTTCCAGTCTGATCCCAGTCCGTACCGGACTTTCTGGATTCTACCCGTTCCAACACAGGGGAGCTCGTAACCTCAAGGTTTTTTTTTTGGTAGGGAATAAGAATTACGTTGTCCTTTGTTGTAAACTTTTGAAATACAGGTCGGACTCGATTATCCGGAGACTCGATTATCCGGCGGCTCGATTATCCGGGGCCCGATTATCCGGAAAAAATGGTTCGATTATTCGGAGTATTTTTTTCTTCTGTATTTCTATAACGTACTTTTGTCTTGCGGGTCATTGGGAGGTTTGAGGTTTTTCAAGATTATAACGATGCAAACCCTGTTTTGTTTAGGCAGGTTGTTTTTGGTAGTTTTCTCGTCGTTCCTTTAACCAATTCTTATCTACCAACCGATGAGGACATCCGCTTTTGATTAACCGGTATAGCAAAGGCCGATAAACAGTTTAAAGACAATTTTCAATTTCATTCGTACAATATATATAAATAGAAATCTCACTGTTCTAGATGAGAAATATTAAAAAATTAACAAAAAAATTGCTCGATCATCCGGAGGGCTCGATTATCCGGAGCGAAATGTTTTTAAAAACTCCGGATAACCGAGTCCGACCTGTATATCCCAGTCAATTGCTATACAATGACTACTATTGTTGAGTGATCAGGTTACTGCACCGACACGCTCCCAGTCAGGTAAAGTATGGTTTATGGAACCAATCACCTTCCCAGGATTCAAAGACCAAATCTACAAGACCAAATGTTTCGCTGTCTAAAGCGACAGATCCTGATCACGGCCAATGTTCTAGTGATGGGAACTATCATTAAAAATTCTTACTGATAACTATCAGTAATTTCTAGCTCGTTACTGATTACTATCAGTAAATATCAGTAATTTGCATTTAAGTTTTAAGCAAATTATCAACGCTACCTACATTTGTTGTTGCGTTGCTTGATTCGGCTGTACTTTTAGTTCAAGCACTTTCGGCTCGACATTGTTTTTCACTGACGGTATTGCATATGTTTGGTGATTTAGGTTTACATTACAGAAATCCAATCCAATCTGTATTGTTCATTTGCAACGACTTCTAAATTTGTTTGGTAGTTGGTGTATGAGAAATTGCTTGTTTATGACTGTGGAGAAATCCGCTTCGACTACGAAATCTCTGGAGTGAAACTGGATAGAGTAGTCCAGGTAAAAGATCTCGCAGTTATACTTGACGAGAAGCTAACTATGAAGTCTCACATTTCGGCTACGATCGATTAGGCAAATCGAAGTCTTGGCTTAATTTTCAAGACGAAAATTGACGATCCACTTTGTTTTAAAGCGCTGATTGCTCCATCGTTCGTTCGACACTAGAATTCCAAATGTTGTTTGGTGTCCTCACGAGACAATGTGGTCAAACAGAATTGAACGTGTTTAACGTAAATTCGTCCGTTATGCGCTAAGGCAGCTTTTTAACACCGTTTGAAGATCGCTGTCGGTTACTGGGCATAGATACGCTAGACAAACGGAGGCATGTGTCCCAGGTCATTTTTATCTCCAAATTGCTGACTGGCGAGTACGATGCACCAGATCTACTGTCACAGATTGGTTTTTATGCTCCCACGCGAGCTTTGCGACCGAGAATGATGCTGCAGAAAGGAAATTATTCGACACAATATGCTGCCAGCTCGCCTTTAGCTTCGATGGTTCGCCAGTTTAACCGACATGCACATTTATTTAGTTTTAACGAGCCGTCCTATTTGTTCCGACAACGTGTAACTGCATCTGCCAACCAAATTGTATTTAGTTAATTAATATTAAGCATTCATTTAGACACATTCAGTCCGATGAATAAATAATAATAATAATAAAAAGATAAAAGTTAGTCAATCGATGACGGGGGGTTTGTCAAAAAACCACGAAAGACCACGCACGGGGGGGGGGGGGGGGGGGGTTAACGAAATGACCAGGAAGTCTTCTTTCCTGACTTATAATTTATTGTTTGTCAAGAATGAAGCTTTTGCATTTTAGAAATATAGAATGTACTGAAAGTTCAATACTAAAAGTGTAAAAATTTAAGTGAAATTTTGGCACTTGAAAAATGAAAAGGCCACGTGGTTAAAGTCGTAAGGGGGGGCCAAAGTCGTAAGGGAGTTGTTTGGCTAAAAGACCAGGTCCATAGGTTCGTTTCATACTTCTTCTCAACCTGCGGAGAGAAGCTTTTCAGTAATACGGCGATTAAAAACGGGGCTTAGTAAGGTCAGCACGCAGAATAGATTCTCATATCTAGCTCTACTTAATACTGAATCAGCTAGGCTGAAAGAGGTTGGCGTTGACGCTTCAATCCATTAGTTCGGAGAGTCAATCCCGTTTGAAGTGATCTTTTTTATTGTATTGTTTTTTTTGTTACCATACTTTGTTACACAATATTTAATTGAAAAATAAATTAAGCTTTTATCGAAATTTTTTTCAATCGTTATGTCATCGACATTTTTTCCATGACAAGTTAGGAAAAATAGCCCCCCTAAAAATTTTCCTTAGTTGCGCCTATGTGAAAATTATATGACTAATAGAGTACCTACCTCTCGTACAGAAAAAAAAAAAAACAGACAATACCAGTAAAAGAAAAACTTTACTGATAGTTAATGATATTTTTTCTTACTGATAACTATCAGTAGCTACTGATAGTTTTCCCATCCCTAACACTTATAATACTACAAGTAAATCTTTCAGTGCATAAAAACCTGATTCGGCCAGGTTCAACGATTTCCTGATCTTGATTCAATGTTTCCGGTGAATAACTGGCAGACACGCGTTCTCATCATTATAAGATGTAACGACGAGCAGGGCCACGGCAAAATTCATTGCTCGGTTGCCGTCCAGACGCGCTAGCAGACAGCAATTTTATCGTCTTTCACTCTGAGGGTACGCACTTCTGACGCCTCCAAATGACACAATAAGCCTGAGGAGTCTCAATCCCTCGCATTTCAATCTAGCTTGTTGCAGTGGCGCACCTCTACAATAGTTTATAGCAGCCTGGGCTGAGAGATCACGAGATTCATGAGATAGGATTTAAATTGAATATGTTCTCGACCGCTACTCGGACGGCAGTTAAAATCATTCGTGCTCCAGACTTCGTGGTGTTCAGTTGTGTACTTCAATTTTATCTGTATAGTATAGTAGCGTTTTATTAGAACTCACTCTATCTCTCTCTTTCCTCTTATATGAGATTGTGTTCAACAAGTGACTATGAAGGTGCTAATTGCTTTGGCGTTATTGGGATATACATCGCTGATTAAAGCGGTGAGTTATTTTTATTTAGGCATATTTGTGAACTTTATTGTGTTTGCCACCATTCTTTTTTGAGATTCAATACGTAAACGTGCTGCTGATATGATAACAACTGATAAAAAGTTACATGTTTGTGGATAGTTGTAAATACTGGCGTACTCGCTCCGATGCATATCACTGCTGTGTGAAAGTGTGAATATTGTCAACGCAATTTGGCTCAATTGTAGCGCAAGCCGTTTCCGAACTCAAAGTGTGATTTCCGATGTAAGCTCTACTTTTTGTGACCGGTTATAATCATCAAATGGGGAAGGGTATTTTTTATCCGCCAGGCAAAGTTTTTCGCATTTGTGCCGATGGAACACATTTAATAGTGCCATGAAATGTAATTGTATAAGAAAAATAATTGTCACAATTTTTTACTTGATTTTAGCAGATTGATTTTTAGAACAGAATAGTCTTTGGCTTTATAATACACCACAGTGGTCTAATATACTGTTACCTATATTACCTATCAGAAACAAAATAATTCTTTTTTCTGAAAAATTAATCATATTTTCATGTGAAGTATAAATCCGGTTTTAATGAACAAACCATCGTTCTCATTGCGGAACAAAAGGCTTCCATTTTTCAAACAGCGAGGATTTTTGTAAAATTTAATTATTTAGGGTATAGAACGTCTTCGGCAGGGTTTCTGCAGGGTTTCTGCAGCAGCCTTATGCAAAAACTAGCCGAAAAAAACCACTGCAGAATACGTTCGATACCCTACTATCATTTATTCTGAGTTTATATTGCGTGTTCTGCCACGAATCGTGACATATCAACACTATCCTCTTATATTTTTTTTATGATATAGAAAAATGGAATTCCGTAAGACAGTGTATCTTATTGAAGTTATTTCCTTCGTTTTGAGCATAGTAATCAGCATAGTAGATGTCGAAGGACCATATTTATGAGCAAGTTTGTTAATACTAAACCTTGTAATATCATTAACAAAACATCGTGAAACATAAAAACTCATGACTCTTTATGTTTAATTCATCCATAACTGAAAATTAGAAACGATTACATATGATTTTTTAAGTAATTTTAGAGGGGAAGTAATTGTAATATATTAGCTAAAAATCGAAATTATTGACAAAACTACGTAAAATTATTGACAAAACTACGTAAAATTATTGACAAAACTACGTAAAATATGAAAAGTTAAGACTTCTTATGCAAAAATCTAAACGGATGACAACTGGTTTTCACAATAAAATGTTCGTTGATGTTCAGAAAATTTTACCTCTAAATTAAAATCTAAAGCGATGAGATATGTTTTTTTACATTAACATGTTCGTTAATGCTCAAGAAAGACAAATGAGCACAAAAAGTGAAGTTTTGAAATATCCATATTTGGTGTAGGAAGTAATAGTACGTCATACAAATCCCGTTAGGCAAATCCCGTTGCTGAAGACTTTATACCTAGTAGCTCGTTTGACTTAAACTCAAGAACGATTAAGAGAACCTAGAATGTCTGAATATGTATAATGATATATGTAAAATGATTGTATACCATTTATCTTACTACAAATATTTTAGTTATCGTGATTGATCTTGCAAATTCTTAACCTTGAACTCATGAATGATTTGAAGAACCGTAACCTTGAACATCTGATATGCAAGAGCTTACTTTTACTATTACTATTATTATTCGATATTTACATAGCAAACGATGCTTTTGAACTAAATTTTATCAATTACAGACACTTCGTAAACGAAAATAGCGATGAGACAAAATTTGCTCGTTTTACTCTTATTTGATCATCGTTTGACTGATTTCAATCTGGTTTGTTTCAAAATGTAAAAAAATTTACTAAGAAAATAAAATTTTTGTAATTTCCTGATAAATTTTTTTCAGTACATTAATGCATGGCACAATTATCGAAGGAAACTGCATTTTTTGGGCTTTTATTAAACCATACTCAGTTCTTCGAATTTAACAAAATTTGTTATAAATTAGAGAAATTTTATGCAAGTATACAAAATTGGTTCAGACATTTAAAATTTAGTTTTGACAGGTTCTTGAATCTCAAAAAAACGTATTCGAGAGCACGTAAGCATTATCTAGTGATGTCGAAGTCAGAAGTCACGAATTTTCATGTGATCAATTTCATTCCCATACCACACTACGTTTAAATAGTATTTCTAAAGTCGTTGTCATAACTTGAAATCGATGACATTGTTAAACTACGCAGATATGTCATATGTCAACACGGTCCCATAACGTTACGAATAGGTTTTTAAACTTTTATTATTACAGTAAAATAGAAAGAGACCGGCAAGAATATATCTACTAATGTAGTGAAATTATATTATTCAACAGGACCAGGCAAAGAAAGCATTCGCTTTCCTACAAGGTACTTCCGGTGTAACAGGTAATGTTACACTCTCTCAACCATCCTGCACCGAACCTGTGTTCATAGAGGTTAACGTCGTTGGACTTACACCCGGCAAGCATGGCTTTCACGTTCACGAGAAGGGTGATCTGAGCGACGGTTGTGCGAGCACTGGTGGCCACTACAATCCTGATAAAGTCAGTGGATATAAACTTTACTGTTACAAATGATGACTTCAACTTGTTCTTTCAGGTTACACATGGTGCCCCCAATGATCAAGTACGTCACGTTGGTGACCTTGGCAATATTTTAACCGACGAGAATGGAATTGCAAAAACATCCTTTTCCGACACTGTAGTTTCTCTATATGGCAGCCGAAGCATTATTGGACGGGCTATCGTGGTACACTCAGGTGTCGATGACTTCGGCAAAACGAATCATCCCGACTCTCTGAAAACAGGAAATGCCGGTGGAAGAGTTGTCTGCGGAGTAATTGGAATCCTGTAAATATTTGTTTTTGATACTTTTCGTTTCGTTTGTGTTTTGTTGACGTGCTACTTTGGAAAATTAAAAATTGGCCGAATATGGCCCATTGATATACTCATCTAATTGTTTCGCATCACATCACCTGTTAAACCAGTTTTTGTTGCGTCGTACGTTTCATGTTCATTGATAGTAGTGTTGTGTTGGTTATCTGGAGGAGTTTTATATCTGCTGTTGCATGTGGTAGGGGTTTTTTATTACATTAACCTTTATAGCTAGTGCGCTTTTTAAAAACAATGCATTTTATACATTCGATTTTCAACATACGTATGAGATTTAACTGTTGCATCCCAATAGTTGGGTTGGGGGACGCAACGTAAAAGTTACAGTTGTAGAATAAATTAATTGGTTTTTTTATCAAATTAAATATATATACTATTTGAAGCGATAATTAACCCTGGAAAGATATTCTGTGTCAATCTGACTTCACACTTTCAGCAATATCACCCACTTTTTTGCTAACGTTATGTCGCTTTTAAATCAATAAATAAATATAAAAACTTAAATTTTGTTGTTTGTAAGTTATCGATGTGTTAACACCGTAATGACCATTTATCGATAGTTTACGAAGAAACACTTGCATTTTCAATTAGGTATTTAAAAGTTAATGCGTCAGTTTGACGCATGATTATCTTTCTACACACATCAAAATTCGATTATCTTTCCAAGGTTGAATCTAAGTTCACTATATTGAAGACGTATTGCTGGCTTTGGTGTGCGGTATGATTAAACATCATATTCGGACCTATTCTCGTGATATGTATTCAGTTTGTATGCATTTACTGCTTTGTATATCTCATTGTTTGTTTTCTTTCAATAATAATTACAGTAAACGTCTGAAAATTGGGTTTGTTAGAGTCGAAATTTTTGAGCGAAAAATTTGGCACAGTATTTAATTAATTGCATAGTTACGATAGTTACGATTTGGTTATATTCACTTTCACCGTAGTAAACAAGAAATCGTTTGCTTCCAAACCAGAAATTGAACCTGGAGTCGTCCAACTTGCACTTGAAATTCATATATGAACTGAGGTCTTATGAAGTAACACTAGATTTCAATAATTTACTAGAAAACAAAAAATAATTTCAAAATTAAAAATGGTAACAAAATTCTAGAGTAATACAATATTTTAAAAAATGTTCTGCTTATTTTCTACCCACAAAATAACAAAAGAAGAACAATTGAATCATAAGAACGTCAGCATTAATCACTAATAAATGAAGTGATGTTACGCCACAAAGTGAAATTTCATTGTAATAATTTCCGCCCACAGGTGTACGACAATCTTGTTGTCGAAAAGTTTTATGTTTGACTAAAAAAACAAAGCAAGCTCCAAATGTAGACTAAAAGATAGATTTAAATATATTTTTTTCTTTTTTTATTAGATTGCCCGATCCGATCAGTCAAAAATATCAGGATTATAACAAATCTTGATATTTCGTTACGAACTTTTTGTGTCAACTTGTGTTCTAAACTTGGTCTCGTAAATAGTTATAATTTCAAAATTTTTATCAAAATTACTTACTGATTATTACGAATTTTAGCAAGCTTTGTGAGGTTTTTGGCAGAAAATGATCAGAATTAGTTAGAATGTTAAAAATTTTGTTATAAATATGTTTTATAAAACACACTTTTAAAAATTCAAGCGTAAAATGACCGAATTTGATATAATTCTGTATTTTTATCATTCTGGTATATCAAGAATATTACAGGCTTTGTTGTTTCTATAAAGTTTAAATATATTTGTGTTACCCGTTTGTTGTAATCATTTGATCGGGTGGAAGTTACAACAAACGTCTTGGTGGAAAGACTACGGGGCGAACCAGCCTGTGGTTGAAAGCCACCTTAATAAAGCAATAGAAAAAGTCTTAGTGCAAAGTCCAGAATAGAGAGATGTGAGAGATAATTTTTCGTTAAGGCTTTTAAACCAATTATTTATTTCACTTTTTAAAGACTTAGTGCATTCGTAGGATGTTGAGTGATTCTAGGGACCATTTCAAATATTCTAAAGTAAAAACATAGAAAAGTAAGATTCAGTTGTTTTGCTTTTCTTCTGTTTTCTTTCTCTTTTGTTCTAAATACTAAAAATACACCGTCGTTTGAGTTTTCAAACGAAAAACTTTTCAATAAATTGTACAGGGTGTTACACTTCATTTAAACCTTAAGAGTAAAGCAGATGAATATGTCTCTTCTGATTCTTTTCTGTTTTCATAGTAGTAAAGTTGAAGTAGAATTAGTTCAGTTCAAATCTTTTGCCTTTGTACAAGTCGACTTCGATCGGAACTTTATCCCAGATTTTAATCAAACGGTTCCTAAAAGTGTCCAAAGTCATATGTTTTACTTCATTCAGCTTTTTAGCATGTATCCACAAATGCTGAAGTCCAATGGATTCAAATCGGGTGAAGATGTGGGCCATTCAGAGATGCTGATAAAACAAGGTAAATTTTCCTTGAGCAACTTCTGAACAACCTATGCCTTATGCTCTGGTGCTGAATCCTGTTGAAAGCAGATCTTTTCCAAATAATTCTTTGGCACAAGACAGTAGATGATCTTTGATGACGTATTGTAGAGAGTACCCTTTGTTGATTTTCACACACTAACTTTATGACTTATAACTTACTTACTTACTTTTTTGGCTACCGGACCGTTTGCCGGTCTAGGGCCGAACGAATTAGAGATGTCCAGCTTCTTCTGTCTTGGGCAGCCGTTCTCCAGTCTCCCCGTACACCAGCAGATCGTGCATCTTCTTCCACCGCGCACATCCACCGCGTGCGAGGCCTACCACGGAGTCGACGGCCTCTTCCTGGTTCTCTACTGAAGATAGTTTTGGCGGCTCTCTCGTCAGGCATCCTGGCTACATGTTCAGCCCACTGAAGCCTGCCCCGCTGTATTACCTTCACTATATCAGCATGTTTGTATACCTGGTACAACTCGTGATTCATGCGTCTGCGCCACACTCCATCTTCCAGTTTACCGCCAAGTATCGATCGCAGAACTTTACGCTCAAAAACTCCGAGCACTCGTCGATCAGCGTCCATGCTTCATGTCCGTAAAGGGTCACCGGGAGTATCAGCGTCCTATACAGCGCTAGTTTTGTGCGAGTTTGCAAACTACGGGACCTTAGCTGGTTACGCAGACCGTAGAAAGCCCTGTTCGCAGCTGCAACTCGTCGTTTCACTTCACGGCTCATATCGTTGTCACATGTCACAAGCGTACCAAGATAAACGAATTCGTCAACCACTTCAAATCGTTCCCCATCTATCTCCACCTCAGCACCAACACCACGTGAACTCCCACGCTCTCTGCCAGCTACCATGTACTTCGTTTTGGCAGAGTTAATGACAAGTCCCAATCTCGCTGCTTCTCTCTTAAAAGGTACGAAGGCCTCCTTCACGGCCTTACGGTTGATACCGATGATATCGATGTCGTCCGCAAAGCCAAGAAGCATGTGAGATTTCGTGATGATCGTACCGTTTCTTTCGACGTTTGCTCTTCGTACTGCACCCTCAAGAGCGATGTTAAACAGTAGGTTGGAGAGCGCATCCCCCTGCTTCAGTCCATCCAACGTTACGAACGCGGCTGATGTCTCGCCAGCTATCCGCACGCACGATTTTGATCCCTCCAGTGTCATACGACTCAGCTTTATTAGTTTCGTAGGGAAACCGTGTTCCAGCATGATCTGCCACAGCTCGTTTCTTTTCACTGAGTCCTATGCCGCCCTGAAGTCCACAAACAGATGGTGAGTCGGTAAGTTGTACTCGCGGAACTTATCGAGGATCTGTCGCAGGGTGAAAATTTGATCCGTCGTGGAACGCCCTTGTCGAAAACCAGCCTGGTATTCGCCATAAAGGATTCCGTTAACGGTCTCAATCTGTTGAACAGGATACGGGAGAGCACTTTATATGCGGAGTTGAGCAACGTTATCCCTCGATAGTTGCCACAATCCAACCGATGGCCCTTCTTATAGATAGGGCATATGAGGCCTTCCAACCAGTCGTTCGGCATTTGTTCATCCACCCAGATCCTTAGTATTATCTGGTGGATCGCATAATACAGCCGCTCGCTTCCCGCTTTTAGAAGTTCGGCCGGGATACCGTCCTTCCCAGCGGCCTTGCCGTTTTTCAGCTCACTAATCGCCTTTTTCACCTGCTCCTGTGTTGGTGGCTCCACAGCTTGTTCGTCACTCATAATCGTCATCCTGTTCCTGCTCTGCTCATCCGGCTCCTTACCGTTTGATAGCGCCTGAAAATGCTCCTTCCACCTGGCTGCAACCGTCGGTTTATCAGTAAGCAGGTTGCCGTGCTTGTCATTACACATGACCGGCACCGGGAAATTCCTGCTTCTGACTCTGTTGACAGTTCTATAGAATCTCCGCACGTCGTTTTGAGCATAGCTGTCCTCTGCACTGGCGAGCACCTGCTCCTCGTACTCGCGCTTCTTCCGACGGGGGGTTCTATTTTCAGCAGCTCTTGCCACCCTGTACCACTCTCTGTTCTGACGCGTAGCCGCAGTGAGCATGCGGCTCCTGGCACAGTTCTTCTCATCTGGCGCTCTCTGGCACTCGACATCGAACCAGCCGTTAGGCTGTCTTCCACGCGTCATACCTACCACCTCTCTCGCAGTCGTTTCGATGGCGCCGTGAATACTGCTCCACAGCCCATTTATGTCTCCCATCGATCTGGGAGCAGGCTTCTCCATTTGGATGCCTCCAGGTGTGTTTCCGAATATTCAAACGTGAAAAATAGGAGCTACATATGGCCATTCCTCTGGCCGCGGCAAAGTTTATCAGCCTCAGGCCGTTTTCATTGGTTGACGAGTGGAGGCTATGCCTTCCAATGACCGGACGGAAGAATTCCTCCCTCCCAACCTGTGCGTTTGCGTCTCCGATGACGACTTTTACGTCGTGTTTTGGGCACTCGTCATAGATTCGCTCAAGCTTGTCATAGAACTCATCTTTGACTTCATCGGATTTGTCGTTTGTCGGTGCGTAGGTGTTGATTAAACTGTAGTTAAAGAATTTGCCCTTAATCCTCAACACGCATATACGGTCATCTACGGGCCTCCACCGGATGACTCTTGTTTTCTGATTTCCCAGCACTACGAAACCGACGCCCCGTTCCGCTGCTTTGCCGCCACTGTAGTAGATGTGGTTCTTGAAAGAAGTGCGTGCAATAGGGTCTACTGCACGGAATTCCCTTTCTCCGGAATGTGGCCACCGAACCTCCTAAATCGCTGCGATTTCAACTCCCTGCCGCTGTAGTTCTCGAGCAAGAAAGCCAGCCCGCGCCGGTTCATTGAGAGATCGGACGTTCCAAGTACCCAATTTCCAATCGTTTACCTTAATCTTTTTCCGTGTTCGTAGCCTAGGTCTTTGCCGATTGATCCGTTCCGTATTTCTAAATTCGTTGTTCGTGGTTGATGAAAGGTTTCGGTATGCTACCTTACCAGGGTCGCGATACCTACATCCTGCTGATGGGGCTGCCATCTTAGGTGTAGCTGGCGAGATACAGCATTCCATAATTCAGCCGCCCGCTCCGGGTCAGACGCTGTTGTACGCCGCCCCTTTGGGGATACAGCCGCGTACGACCCCCTTCCCAGTCAGCATACGACCAAAGTTTCCACCGGGGTTGGTTACCCGATCTCCGCTAAGGTTACTCTTATTCCGGTCGGCACCACGTGGAGGTTGGGATAGGAGTTGCTGGACAGAGGTGAATGGCCACATTAGGGTCTCAAGTTACACGTGTCCAGCCATTTGCCAACCTTTATGACTTATAAGTAAACTATAAATAAACTGACAAGCTCTTGGAGCTCTAACCACTCCAACGCTGGACACCTATTTATTTCTGTGATGAGCAGTGGGGGGCGGGGGTGGTATCGAAATAAGGGGTTTGGTTGAGTAGTTCTCTTCGAAATAGTCAAAAAGTTAGAAGGTATTTGCCTAAGTACACAAACGTAGGCTTGAAGTGGGACTACGGTGGGTGTAAAAATTTTATTCTGCTATACCCAAACTATACAACACACACCATACACTATACCATGCTGATACACATACCATACACACCACAAACGCTATACACACGAACATACACACTGTAAACACACTCGCTATACACATACTCGCTATACATACACAAGCTATACACACACGCACACACACGCGTTATACACACACACGCTATACATACACACTTAATATATACCAAATCCTATACCTACACAACTTACTATTGGCAGTATCCAAACTGCTTCCAAGTCTTTCAGTTCAGTTTTCAGTTTCAGGTTTATTCCAACGATATCATAATTGGATTACCACTGGTTAGGTCCAACTTAGATCGAAGGGAAGCTGAACTGTTCGCCACGATGGACGACCAGGGAAGTAGCTTCTCTCTATGCTAAACCATGCTAAATGTCCTTTTATAGCGACACTTAATATGAAGAACTTAGGAAATTGGGGGAAGAACCAATCACGTGGAAGCATCGCTACTACCTGTCCACGTCGCTTACGTCGGGTGATGAATGCGATGCCAATTGGCTGGCATTGGCTAAATGACTGAACGCGCGGAATGATTTCGTCTACCTCTCTGATGTCTGCGTTATGGAAATAAGCCAACCGTATGGAAAATGCAGGTGGATATTTGACATTGAAACTTTTCCGTAAGTTTCACCAAGTATTATACAAATCTTGAATATTTTGGCTATCCGACGGTATATTAACTGTTGATTTGTTTGAGAGCTATTCGCATTTGAAAACTTCCATTCCGCCAACCAAAAACGTTACATTGTCATTTCGGTCTCCACAGAATGGACCCCAGTATAGTGAGTCCCACGTCAACATGTGAATGGTTTAAAAAGTCGATCTTATTTTACATTTTGCCTTTCTCCTAGAAAGGTATAGCAATCACTGGGAAAACCAAAGGTATAAAAGTGGTTCCAATGGCCGAATGTCATATACCACTCGACCCCTTTCGACGAACTGAGCATTTTCTGTATGTATGTATGTATGTGTGTATGTGTGTGTGTGTGTATGTGCAACTTTCTTTTCTCACTCACTTTTCTCAGAGATGGCTGGACCGATTTTCATAAAATTGATTGCAAATGAATTAATTGCGCCATAGGTTGCTATTGAATTTCATTGTAATTGGATTTTTAGTTTAGAGGTTATGTATCAAAATGTAAAAATCACGAAACATCAATATCTCAGAAACCACATAACCGATTTCAATAAAACTGGTTTCAAATGATCGGGCTGTCTTCAAAACCCTTAACTTTTAAATTTCGTTATGATTGAACATATGGTTCAAAAGTTATGTAAAGAAAAGTTATCCCGAGGTTGTTTAAACTCACTCATTTTTCTCAGAGATGGCTGAACCGATTTCACAAAATTAGAGTCGAATGAAAGGTCTAGTTGCCCCATAGATTGCTATTGAATTTCATTGTATTCGGATTGTAACTTAGTCCGTTGTTTATAAAAATGTGAAATCACATAATAAAAAACATATTGACTTTCTCCTAACGATCACTGGCCAATTAAAAGGTAGAAAAGTGATCCAAAAGGCCAAATGTCATATACTACTCGACTCAGTTCGACGAATCGAGCATTTTCTGCATATATGCATGTATAGGTGTATATGTTTGTGTGTGAGTGTGTACGTGTGTATGTGCACCTTTTTTTCGCACTCACTTTTCTCAGAGATGGTCTGACCGATTCTTTCTATCTTGGTGTCAAATGAAGGGTCTATTTGACGCTTGGGTAGCTATTGAATTTCATTGTAATCAAACTTTTAGCTATGAAGCTATGAACAGTGAGTGGTTTGAAAGTTATAGAAAGAAATGAAACCCGCAGACTGTTTAAAACTATAGCTACGATCGAAATATTTTGTTTTTGATATTGTACTATTTCAATGTTTGCGGCCTTGCTCAGGATTGAAGTTGAAATAAAAAGTCATTTCTATCATTTCACTTTTTGCCTTTCTCCTATTGCCTTTCTCCGAGAAAGGTATAGCAATCACTGCAAAAACTAGGGGTATAAAAGTGCTCAAAAGGGCCGAATGTCGCATATCACTCGATTCAGTTCGACGAGCTGAGCATTTTCTGTATGTGTGTGTGTGTGTGTGTGTGTATGTGTGTGTGTGTGTAACGCTCTCCCAATCTCACTCGATTTTCTCAGAGATGGCTGAGCCGATTTCAATGAAATTGATTGCAAATGAAAAGTCTAGTTGCCCTATAAGACCCTATTGAATTTTATTGTAATCTGATTTCTAGTTTAGAGATTATGTATCAAAATGTAAAAATCACGAAACATCAATATCTCAGAAACTACACAACCGATTTGAACAAACTTGGTTTCAAATAAACGGGCTACCTAAAAAAACATTAACTTTTGAATTTTATTAAGATTGAACTTGTGGTTCAAAAGTTATGGGAAGAAACGTGTTCTGGAGACCGTTTAATCTCACTCATGTTTCTCAGAGATGGATGGACCGATTTTCATAAAATCAGTGTCATATGGAAAGTCTTGTTGCCCCATAAGACCCTAATGATTTTTTTTGCGAACGGATTATTACTTTTCCTGTTATGTTTAAAAATGTGAAATCCAGCTATGAAAAGAAACATATTCTGATGACTTCTTGGGCTCACTCACTTTTCTCAGAGATGGTTGACCCGATTTCCACAGAATTAGTATCAAATGGAAGGTCTAGCTGCCTCATAACACCCTATTGAATTTTGCTGTAATTGGAATGTAACTTCGTCTGTAATGTATCGAAATGTGAAAATCACGAAACTTCATTACCTTAGAAACTACACAACCGATTTGAACAATATTGATATCAGATGAACGGGCTAGTTAAGGGTTAACTGATGAATTATGATTGGACACGTAGTTTCAAAGTGTGGCTGCCCTATACGTTCCCTTTTCATTTGATTGTAATCAAACTTAAGCAACCGTTATGTATCAAATTGTTAAAACAACGAAAGCCTATTATCTCAAGTATTACATGACTTATTTGAACATAACTAGTGTCATACAAACGAGTCATCTCTCAAACTTACAAATAACAAACTTCATAACAATTTGATATGCTGTTCGAAAGTTTTGGAAAGGAAAGAAATTCAAAGACTATTCAACACTATACCTGCTTTGATCAGTATATATGGCCTCAACATGATTTAAATGCGGTATCGTACTATTTGAACGTTCCCGGTATCGCTCGTGATTAAATTGAAATTGTTTTAAATTAAGAGTCATTTCTTTTATTTCGCTATTTCTTAAGCACTAACATTACGTCAAATTTCATATTTTATACTTCAATTAGAACATCAATATTTAAGAACCCAATCAGTGAATAATCCTTTATTGGATTTAAGCATTCATGTGAATATATTTTTACAAATAATAAGTTTGAATGAGAAAGGCTGAGTCTGACCGCTAGGTGGATTAATTTGGGTTTTTTACGAAACATTGATTCGATGCATATTTTCAGCAATGTATGCTTTGTGTAGAAGTGTCACATTTTTACTCACCTATTTACTTCCCATCTTTTTTCAAAATTAATTTTGAAATTTTAATGCCCGGGGAGTTTGTCGAGAAAATCAGTCAAATTCACTCGACACCACGATTGTACGATATTCGCCGTGTAGGCCGATGCGCCGTACTGCTGAAAAACGTTATGATCCTTTCCGTATAGGTCCTGAAGTACCGGAACCACAACCTTCTCCAGAACATCGGCCGTGAAGTTCGCGGCCTTCACGTTTTTTTCTCGATAAACACCAGTGCTTTCCACGCCTGGATATGTCCTCCAAACCATCATCGACGCGGCGCTCTGGAACCGCGGGCATTTTTATGTGGGACGAGGCGATGCTGGCCAATGTTGGCGTCGTATCCAGATTACAATATTTTGACTGGTGTCTATCGTAGCTACCTGGGAAGTGCAGAAGCTCTAAACAGAAAAAAATACAAGGAACCCGATCGAAATTGCCGTTTTCGTTCTGTGACATTGTTGATTATTTGATGTTATACTCTGCCAAATATAGGAAAGGGCATTACCTCGAAAACAACAACCATAGGGTCACAGAGATGTGTGATCAATGTTACACAATTCACTCTTCGACAAAACATCATCTTGTTAAAGTGTTTACGTACCAATAAATCCATCTTTCACACAAAATCCAAAAATGGTTACAATTAGGAATATTTGACGTAGAACTACGTCTCTCAGGAAGTTCAGAAATATAGCACAATGGTTTAAAAGTAAAAATTCTTGGCCCTAACTGTTTTCCGACGTGTGTGTACCTTTTAGCCTTTTGAAATGTTCCAATAATTTGTATCATTTTCAACATAGAACGAGCATGTTGTAATCCCCATGGTTTGCGCATCGCAAATTAAGTCTGCGGTAGAAAGGATAGAAAGGATAGCTTTGCTACGAGCAGGCAGACACCAACTGTCAACAAGACAAATTGGTTTTATACCGTATGCAAGATGGTACAACCGATGTTATGACGGCTTTCGTTTAGTACAGAAAATAACAAGTGAAAAGTGACGTACATATTTATATTATTTACCCTATCAGAGAATTGAATCCAATGGTAGTTCGTTGCCTACTTAATAGATATGTTAGGGGCCGTTCACATTTCATGTGGACAGGAAAATCGTCGTTTTAGATCCCCCCCGTGCCCCCTCGTGGACAACCTTGGACATCGCCTCTTTGTCCAATGTTGCTGGAAATTGAACTCATATTGGTTGATGTAAAAAATTTCATAACTTCTCTTCAAACCAGCGACGAAATCCAAATAGGTACTTGCAAACGCCTTTTAAGTCTAGGAGAAACTAAAAGAAATATAATCACAATTCTTGCTTTGAATGATTGATAACACTTCTAAACGCGAGAAAACAACACAATAGACCTCAAAATCTACTCTAAAATGACTCTTAGCAAAACAAAATTTAAAGCCTAACAGGAAATAGTAAAAACATAATTCAAAAAATTGATGAAACCATGAAATAGCTAAAATAAAGTTAATTTCTAACAAATTGGTAAACCGCTCGAAGAATAAAAGATAAAAATCTTGACACGTTGAGGAAAAAATCAAAAATTCTAAAAACGCATCGAAGGTAAGGTAAATCGAGAATAAAGGGATTATAAATTTTCCTCGAACCCGTAAAAAACTTTTCTAAACAAAAAAAAAGGTCTGAATGATTAAAATTCAGCCTAATGGTTAAAAGAAGATACCGAAGCAAAAATAATTAAAAGTGGTTTTATAGAAAGATGAGACTCATGACGAAACTTAATCCAAATTTAGCTTTGAACTTAGTTTAAAGTGCCAAAAAAAACAAAGTTTATGAAAAATGGTTTCAAATTATCCAACAAAAACTTGAAAGTACCTCTGCTAACTAGAGAAAACAAGAAAATCATAATTCTTGAAATGTTCTCAACATGTCTTAAACATGTCTGAAGAATCTTTCCAAATATACGAAAAGGCCACAAATAAAATGATTACAAATTTATCTCAATTAATCTAGTTGACAACGACTCTAAAAACCAGAATATCTGTAAATGTTTTTAATAAGCCAATGTATTTTTTGGCCCCCCATAAATTGACCACGCGGAATGTCCCTTAGTTCTTCTCACCACCGCCGCGCCGGTATGAAACTTTGGAGAGATAATGACTAATTAAGTTTTACATGAAGAGATTATTTACGACAGAGGAAACAAGGCGATCACAATCCTAATCATGTCCCTGGTCACAATCATAACAATTTAGCAATCTCTAATTGAGTCAATCGCATATAAAATGTATGGAGGTAGGGTAAGGGAGGGTAATTTCGGCGTACTGGTATTTTCGACCCATTCTCAACTTTTCAGTCACATTTACCTGCACAAATAATTTACCGCCAAAAAACAGATGCAACAGCATTTTTACCATTGTTGGCTACAAGTTTTGAAAGTTTTCATCCGGAAAATAACATTATGTAACTGGTTTTGGCAAGTTTTACAAATCAATATCACGTTGATAAGTAATTTTATGCAGCATCCTGCAAAATTGGAAGCTATTGCATACGAAGAATCACCAAGGGACATGAAAACTTCGTTGGTATATTATTATTTTACTAGCGGTTTTTTATTTGTAGACAAAAACTACAAGACTTTTGAAGAATGTTTAAGGAGAAGTTTTACTGTTCACTGTTTGCGTAAGACAACTATGCATTAATGAAATACATTGCTGAAACAGTCGTGTAGAAAGTGTGAGGTTCCACACACACATATGTATGTGAATGACCAATCACACGTACGCTGAAAATACCAAACTCTATAGTTTTTGCATACAGTCAGGTTTTTTTTACGACGTATTTTTAAGCGGATTTTTGAATTAACGCGGTTTGTTTACGCGGATTTTTGAATTAACACGGGTTTTTATGCGAATTTTTGAATTAACGCGGTTTTTTACGCGATACCGCGCTAATTCAAAAAAAAAATCGCGAATTTCCGGATTAACGTGGGTTTGGAACCAGAAACGTTCAAGTGTTTATCTAATAAAAGACTTAGTCCAAAAAATACCCTCCGCCCTCCGAAAGATCCGGAATGACCGTCAAAGAGGACAATTTCAAATACTGGTTCTAGAGTGTCTCGGTTTTTTTTCTAAAGTCCTTATTGCTGGACTACTTTACGCGGATTTTTGAATTACCGCGGTTTTTTTACGCGGATTTTGGAATTAGCGCGGTTTTTAACGCGGATTTCCGAATTAACGCGGTTTTTCTTACGAAGTACATATCCCCGCGTAAAAAAGCTGACTGTAACTGTGTTTTGCGTTTGAAGGCATTTTTTACGTACCCAAAAGCACCAGGCTATTTAAAAAAGCTTAACAGTCTAAACAATGAGCAACATTTAAGGAGCTTCATTGTCTCCGATCAATAATTCAGGAAAATGTTTATGACGGTCGCCTAATTGGCCGGAAATAGGTCGCGTACCCTATTCGATTCTAAAACTTTCTCCTAATTTTAAACTTGTTTCGTGAAAAAACTTTGACTCGCTCGAGCCATGATTACTTAAAATTCCTATCAAAGCTTTAAGAAATCTAATGTCTACTAAAGTGTTCTGTTAAACAATAATAACTTTCACAATCGCCTGCTGTATGCGGATTTTTTTGGATAATAGGTATGTGTGCGGTACTATGTATTTCTTTTGTATCCTACGCCGAGGATAATCTGCAATTCTTGGTCTATGATTGTTTATGTATGTAATGAGCGTTTTGTACAGCTCTACACTGCCGCTCCAAGCATAGTTGTCTCAGCGTGCATAAGGTTTGTGTAGAACATGGGACTACCATGATTGCACAGTGGTACAGAACGACAATTTAGGCGGAAATGGAGTTTTCGATACATTTTTGTGATTTTAGAGCCATACTTTATATGGCGAAGTTGCTTATTATAATTTGGTCTACATTTAAACTGAGGTGAAAATTAGGGTGGTCCTAGAACCAACGAAATAAACCAACTAAAATTTTTATTTGTGGAAAAATTAATTTTTTATTTTCAGTAAAGTTGTAGATCACTTGATTTAAAGCAGCTTTGTTGAAGACTACTTTCTTGTAGCTCTTAAATTGACTGAATTAGAGCAATTTTGCCTAGGGTGGCTCTTAAAAAACGGTTTTTTCGCTCTACTTTGTTTAATTCAATTTTCTCAGTAAAATTATGTTCAGACAATATCTTTTATGGGTGAAAAGCTATTAAGCTTTTAATTTTTAAAATACGCCCTTTTCAACTGTTGATATCTCTGAATGGGGCAGATGAAAAAAATATCTTCTGGTTTCATTTGAAAGAGCAACTTTTGTACTTTATCATAAAAAAAAATGGAGATAAGTTATTTCTTAAAATCGAATAAAATAAGTTTGAATATGATCATTTTCAGTCGAAAAAGTAAGGTTTTTACAGCCTAGTTTTTTATTTGATAAAACTGATGTACATATTCTCCGGTAAAATTAAAGATAAGCTAATTTTCGAAACTTTTTACGTAGAATTACGTCTCATTTGATTTTCAATAAAATTTGTATACGTATCTTCAATTAAAAAAATTTCAAAATATTAAAATTTATATACGACACAATCTTTAAAATAACTTTCGGCAGTTACAAAACGATGAAATTGCTGTAAGCAATGGAAAAAAACCCTTTTCTCTTCCGTTTATGCATAATTGGTAAAATTTAATGTTCGTTATTTTGAAAAAAAAAGTTTTAATATTTAATCAATTTTCGTGCTTCTGTTGGTAGATGTGACAAACTTTCGCATTGGGCAGTACGTCGGTTGTTTAGCGAAATGACGGGATCGGATGTTAGCAGAAGCCTCTTGAAAACTTTCTGATGCACTTGTTGCGGGTCTCCTGGGCTTCTTCACTCAACATTCCCAGTGGCAATGCAGCGGTTTTCATTATATTACTACTGTGTAATAAAAGTTTATGCACTTTAGGAGAAAGTACATACCAATCATATAATTCACGATAAATTTCGTGAGTTTCCCTGGCAAAAGCTTCGCAAGCCTCAATGTCGATTTCTCTGTTGCTATTGACTACTGTGAGAAGGATCCCAAATCTGAACAAAATATTTTTATTTAGTCCTGTTATTTCAGCAACTGCGTCAACCTCGCTAAAAAAGCGACGGGCAGTGTTACCGTCGTTCGAGTTACCTCCCCCCGGAAGCGGTTCGTTTAGCCTCAGCCCTAACTGCTCTTTAAGAGCCAGTCGGATAGAAGCCTGACGGTCTTTCAGTATGGTATTACTCTTGCTGACGCGTCATGAAGGCTTTGGCAGTGTCAAACGATAGCTGATATTTAATAAAAGCTCCATAGTTCGAATTCGAGCGTGGAGTGGTGAAAAGATATACTTCAATACATCGGGAACGTTGAAAGCTTGAGCACCAACAGCGTTGTTCAACAACTTTCCTGATCGTAGGCAAATGTAACACTGCTGTGGGTGAGTTCGTGCCACGTCATTGACCACCTTCGTATCAACCATTGATAAAACGAGCTTTGCTGCAATTTTCAAATCCACTCCTTTAACACTGAGTTTTGTTGGTACCAGCTTTTGAATTTCTGCTTCTATTTTGAAAAAAAAAATGGCGCTTGGTTCGGTTTGGTCGCACGCCGACCAAATGTCATACACCAAATTTCCCGTGAAAACTAGATGTATGGATTCTGATTTCAAGATATGCGATATCACATGTCATCGGTTATACTGCCTATAATCGCATATCAGTCCCATCTAAAAATTCATCGATTTGAGAAAACAGCGCTTGAAGATATTTTTCGTGTTTTGGATATTTCACCTGTTTGGGGTGTTTTGTTCTTATTTTTTCGACATAGTATAATGAGATAGACCTTTATAATAACTTCTTTGTGAAAAAATAGCATTTTTATATTGCAATGAAAAATAACGTAGGGACTGATATGCGATTAGACCATCGAGTGGTAAAATAATCGCATACCTACCAGTCTCACTCACAACCGCTCTGTCTAGTAGTAATATTTTTCTCAAGTATTTTTGGGTACATATTTATGTTCGCAGACAGTTCCTTTGCTGCAGTACGAGGAAGAAGGCAGAAAAGTCCACTTATTATTTACCCCGACTTTCAGGCCGGCGTTGAAAAAGCAAAATCTAAGGTTAAAGTCTTGGATATGCTGCCTGACAACTTCTGAAAGCTGTTTACAGCTAAGCACCTAAAAACTATTTTTTCTGAATTATAACAATTTCAATTTGAATGATCATTTGAAGCGAGTAGATCATCCACAGGGAATTAACACCTCACAGAAAGGAGCATTGCTCAAGGCTATTATTCGCCTGATTGAGGCAGCCAAGAAGCCTTTCTTAAACGAGCTACAAGACGATGCTGCAGTTTCAGTGTCTATTTAACATTAAGTTTCGTGTGGAATTTCTTTGAAACAACCTTGTATTCATTAATAAACTGGTGAGAAATAACATCAAATATATATTAGGGGCAATCCACATTCCACGTGGCAGATTTTAAACGATTTTGACCAAACCCCCCCCCCCCCCCCCTGGAAAACTGCCCATATAAATTCTAAAAATTTTGTATGGACCGTGGACATTACACAGACTCCCCCCCCCCCTCTCAAACTGGCCCCTTATATGAATTGAAGAAAAAAATGATAAAACATTCGATGAGACTGATATGCGATTTTTCCTGACTTTTTCGAATAAAACCAACATCATTTTTTTTATTCTCCATCGATAGTAAAGCAAGAAATAGATGGAATCTGATATTTAACACAAAACTGATGAAAATCTGTATGAGACTGATATGCGATTGTAGGCAGTATAGTTTAAACACGGTATTACACAATTGGCCGACGTGCAACCAGACCGAACCATGCGTCTCTTTTTAAAGTGTTCTTAAAACAAGTGGACTCCGAAAATAACCATCTGTCTTTCATGAAAAAACGAGATCATTTGAACATTTCAATACGATATTATACCTAACCAATATTCTTTGTATCAGCTTGTAGAAAACATACGGGGTGGTCAAACTAATAATGTTTTAGACGTTTGGTCCGGTTTGACTGCACGCCGATCAATTAGTCTTTTTCTAGACGGAACAATTTACTAATCCGTACCTATACGCTGGTTCAACTGGTCTTTTGTCACATATGCCTCCATATCCTGATGTGCCGAATCAATGGCAATCCGTGTTAGCTTCGCATTTCTTGGTGATTTTTAAGGGAGAGTTACGCTATCTAACAACTGCTATTTAAGGTAGCGTTCGAGAACTGTTTTCGAGTTGGACACAGTATAAGAAATAAGCTCAACAACTTTTATAGCAATTATAGCAATATATTTTTAGTTTTTTTTCTGAAATGAATGAAACGTCGTTTTAACAAATTTCAACATTCTTTTTTATTATTAATTTTAGTAACGTAAACAAGAAATCAATTATGTCTTATTATCTAATTTCCAAGGCAAACACGCTTTAATCAGAAAAGCTGATTTAGCAATTGTTAATACTGTGCGGATTATTTTATTATTCTAAAAATAAAATTTGCATCACTGTATAGCACTTATTATAAATGGTAATTACTTTTTAGGGTGTTATTTCACAGTTTCGAAAATAAGCAAATTAATCGCTTGGAAAAATGGTTTATTTTTCGTGTAGGCATTGCATATAATAATATTCATTGTTAATCGACAATTTATTTTTATTTCCTTAAATTTCATTTCAGATACCCGTTTGAAGAACCAGACGAACCCTGCAGTAATCGCCAATCGGCGTTGTTCGATCGTACTCGTATTGCTGTGTCTTTACTAATTGGCATCATCACCGTGAAAGTACTCGGGAATTATTGTTCTGTACAATAACGGGGCAATCAATTTTTCGGCTGTCATTGTGCCCTCTACCTGTGGCACTATCGACGGCAAACACCGGTAGTTCATTGAACTGTGTGGTTTCTTAAAATTCATTAGCGTTCAGGATATTTCTACATAGATATAGACTTATATACATCGTCAAAATAAGTATACACCCTTGGAAGAAAAATAGAGCGTTTTTTCGCGTGACAAAACTTGTTCAGATTTGATATTCTTTATTTATTTGTATATTGGGGAGACAAAGAACACTTGATGCTTGCTTATGTATTATATTTACTCTAATATACTATAGCTTATTTATGAAATAAGTATGTTAAACAATAATGAATTGTATATGAAGTGCTTAAGTAAAAAATGCATAATTTAAAAAATGGAAGCATTTGGATATTGCTTAAAATAATATGTTCCTTTCGCTTCAATAAACGATCATTTAAAAAAGAAATGTTTTCATTTTAATGTTCTTTAATAGTTATTGCACAAATGACCATGAATCTTTTTTGATATTTTTGTCATAAAGTAGCCTAGTCCTTGGCCCGTGTCTCTCCAAATAATGCTAGGTATTTGCACACAGCTTAACCGGATTCTGTTTGCTTTATTTATTAAATTTGTAAATATTCATTGTCGCTATATCTATATCTTTACTGATACAACGGTATTTGAAACAATAAAAGCGTCTAGTCAGAATATAATATATAGCGTCTGATAGATGTGAGCAACTCTATTACGAATAGGCGCATTTGATTGCGTGACTGGCGGCTAAGTCTAGCTATTTTCAGTTCCCTCAAAGGTCAAGGCCAGCCATATTTCCCTGGTTTAGTTATTTCGAAAAGTAATACACTTAGTTTTAATAAACAATATATAAGTATCTAACAACAAGTATTATTTGAACATCTGAGGCACTGGTTACAATTCTCTGAAAAAACAAAAAAATAGATTAATTTACTGCCGCTATTCGCATAATAGTCCTATGTTAAAGTTGCGAGTCCTATGTAAATTTTGCGAAAATGGGTCCATTTTGGCATGTTTTTCAAGAATAACCATTAAAAAGTAAGGTTTGATTTCCACAACCGCGATTTTAATGGCTACTCTTGTAGAGCATGCCAAAATGGAACCATTTCCGCAAAAAAACAAGAAAACATAGGACTTCTACTTAGGACTGTTATGCGAATAGTGGCAGTTTACCTCTGTGTAATTTTAGGAAAGCGAAAAACAGTTCTTTGAGCTCGAATATATGTTTTCTAATCAACTGTTTATATGAACAGGTTATATGAATATGTTTATATGAAATTAAACGTTTAAATACGATTTATTTTACCGTTTTACCATAGCGAAAAGTACTTCTTTGTATTATTGAATTTGTTAATGGAATATTTAAAGGATATGTAGAGAAAAAAAGATCTGCCACTGCGTATTCCCGTATTCGTTTTTGAGGTGTACTCGACTAGAGAATCGCCAAATCTACGTTGATATTTTTTGAATTTTTTGATCGGGATGATGCTCAGAGGCTGGAAATCATGATGGCGGCATCCGGTTTCTGGAAAAACAACCTAAAATAATAACTCCATCTAAAATGATTTTTTTTGTAACCAAAGTCATTCTCAGAGGCCAGTAATCAACTGCAGATACCATTTGGAATTTCAAGATGGCGACTTTTAGTTGTATGAAAAACAGCCTAAAATGGGCAAATACCACCGAGAATGTACGTTTTCAGAACCAGGATGATACCAATGGGCCGTCCGCATTCCACGTGGCCAATTTAGGGAAGGGAGGGAGGGGGTTGGTTACGATAATGTTCTCTTGGACGCGATATTCATTTCTAGAACATGGAAATTTGTCAAAAAATGCATTGGCTTATTATTAAAATTCTACAGATATTCTGGTTTTTGGAGTCGTTCTTAGCTATATTTGGAGGAAATATGAAATCTTTTTTTTTTTTTGGGCCTCCTAGTTTTTCTTTTGGGAAGGTTCTCCAGACATATTGAGGACATGTTGAGATGTTATTTTTTTTTTGTTTTCTCTTGTTAGAAGAACTTTTAATCTAATTTGGTATCATGCATTTATTTTCGTTTCTAGTCTCAGCTTTTTTTTTCAAAATAATTTCCTCTTTTTGGACTAAACTTAGTACTTTTTTGGAAAAGTTTGAGCCGGTTGGATTTGATTTTTTTGCCTTCCGATACGGTTTTTGAATTACTGTTTCTGTGTTTTAGTCACTTGAAGTTATATTCAAAATTATTAAATTTTCGACTTCTTCTGTATTTTAGGGATGTTTTTCAGTATAAACTATGCTATGTATGATTTCTTTTTACATTTAAAATACGTTTTAATGTTTTCGAGGTTAATTTGGGTTCAATTTTTGATAGTAACTGTTGGCCTTTTTCCTGAAAATTTTTAGGATTTTCCTATTTTCCTAAGAAACTGTTGAACAGAATTTGAAATAGTTTTTGCCTTTCTCCTAGAAAGGGATAGCAATCACTTGCAAAACCGAAAGTATAAAAGTGCTCCAAAGGGCCAAATGGCATATATCACACGACTCAGCTCGACGAGCTGAGCATTTTCTGTATGTGTGTGTGTGTATGTGCAGATTTTTATTCTCACTCACTTTTCTCAGAGATGGCTGGACCGATTTTCATGAAATTAATTGCAAATGAAAGGTCTAGTTGCCCCATAAGACCGTATTGAATTTCATTGTAATCGAATTTTTAGTTTAGAGGTTGTGTTTAAAAATGTGAAAATCATGAAACATCAATATCTCAGAAACTACACAACCGATTTGAACAGAATTACCTACCTAGAAAACCCTTAAGTTTTGAATTTCATAAAGATTGAACTTGTGGTTCAAAAGTTATGAAAAGAAACGTGTTCTGAAAACTGTTTAATCTCACTCATGTTTCTCAAAGATGGCTGTACCGATTTTCATAGAATCAGTGTCAAATGGAAATCAAAGAAATAGTTATCGGTTTCCGTTATACTCTACTAATTTTTTTTGGAAATAAATATTGAAATTCAGTCCGCAAATATATATTTCGACGTACAGCCCAAGTAACAAAATAGGTTATATCTAAGTTTTCTAGCGCTAGATACAACCAAAACATAAAACCTTCACTGCCGACCACGCAGTTATAACAACCAGCCAACAACAGCTATAAACATGTGTCACGGCTAGTTGGCCCAGCTTTATTGAAGTCATCAAAGCTTCATGTGCGCTCTACCATAGGACCAGATGTTTTCAACAGGCCGACTTGTTCGCCATAGAGTGACCTAGAAATTTTAACTAAGATATATTCTCCAAATTTAGTGTCAAGCAATAAATCTTATCTTGGCTCTCTTTTCTCAATGACAACTTCAATTTCCGACAGTGTCGTGAGAACAGAAATGTGTGAGTTCTCTCCCTATAATGAATAAATATTATAATCATTCAACACATGCCGTGAAATATTTATGGTAAAACCAGCCACAAATTTTATCAAAATTACTGCGCACCGCCGTAATTTTGTAAAAAAAAAATTATCAAATTTAATTCCTGTGAACTAGGGTGATAAATAAATAAATGCCATGATTTGTCATATTTTGGTAAATGTATGACTTTATTTATCATGCGAATTTCAAAACTGCTCTGTGGTATAGGTGATATTGTAAAATAAAATGCTGATAAAGGATTGAATTTCATAATTTTGCATTATATTATTCAAGACGACATATTGTTTTCAAATAAACCCTCGAACGCACTCTAAGTTCTTGATCATAACTCATTCTCTTAATTTGATCAAGATAAAGCATATATAAAACCAAGCAAGCCTATCATGGTATTAATTTGCCTAAGTTACGATCATCAAGTTATATTTTATCCACAGTTATAGTCTGCAGGTTTTTAGTTTTATTCTGTCATCAAAGGGACTATCATACAACTTCATGTATATAACGGTTGGCATAGTATGGCTGTAAATGATACTTGCGGATCACATTTCATGGCTATCAAATAAAACCAACATATAATTAATGACTTTAATTCAAGTCGATATAAAACAAAAACAAAACAATCCTAAGTCTTTGAAGCATTTAGATTGTTACTTGGGAGTCTTCCTCAGTGCTTATGTACTGGTAAAGAGCAAAGCGTAAATCCTGTTTTTTATTTGTAGTAGGTAAAATGAAAATTTAGCACTCTTAATTGGAGTTAGGTAGGGAATTATGCGGTCGATTGTTTACCGTACCATGTCTGGGGTTTTTGGGAAGCAGATTGAATAGCCATGAGGGGTGATTGCCTGCGTCTTTATTGAGAAGCGTGCATGAGTGTTGTTTATAAATTTCTAAACTTTCAGCTACGTCTAGTTTCCATAAATTATTAACGGGGCGGAGGAGGTGAATGTTATCCGAAGTTAGTGGATGTTCCTCGTTAAAAATATGTTCAGCAACTTTTGATTTGAAAAGGTATGGTGGGGCATTTTTTGAAACTTTTCTTGCTTTTGTCACTTCTGCGAAATGTTCTTTGAAACGTATCCCTAGGTTACGTTTAGTTTGTCCAATGTAAACCATGTCACAGTGACTGCATGCAATTTTATAAATTCCAGCTTTGTTCAGGGTATCAATAGTCAAATGGAAGGTCTAATTGCCCCATAAGACCCTATTGATTTGTTTTGCAGTCGGACTATTACTTTGCCTGTTATGTTTAAAAATGTGAACATATTCCGAAGACTACTTGGACTCACTCACTTTTCTCAGAGATGGCCGACCCGATTTCCACAAAATTAGTGTCAAATGAATGGTCTAGCTGCCTCAAAAGACCCTATTGAATTTTGCTGTAATCGAACTGTAACTTCATTTGTAATGTGCTGACTTGTGAAAATCACGAAACTTCATTATCTCAGAAACTACACAACCGATTTGATTATTATTATCAGATGAGCGGGCTAGTTAAGGGTTAACTGATGAATTATGATTGAACACGTGGTTTCAAAGTTTGGCTGCCCTACACGTTCGCATTTCATTTGATTATAATCGAACTTAAGCAACCGTTATGTATTAAATTGTTAATAAAACAACGAAAGTCGATTATATCAAAGATTAATAAAATAAAAATAAAATTTGCATCACTGTATAGCACTTATTATAAATGGTAATTACTTTTTAGGGTGTTATTTCACAGTTTCGAAAATAAGCAAATTAATCGCTTGGAAAAATGGTTTATTTTTCGTGTAGGCATTGCATATAATAATATTCATTGTTAATCGACAATTTATTTTTATTTCCTTAAATTTCATTTCAGATACCCGTTTGAAGAACCAGACGAACCCTGCAGTAATCGCCAATCGGCGTTGTTCGATCGTACTCGTATTGCTGTGTCTTTACTAATTGGCATCATCACCGTGAAAGTACTCGGGAATTATTGTTCTGTACAATAACGGGGCAATCAATTTTTCGGCTGTCATTGTGCCCTCTACCTGTGGCACTATCGACGGCAAACACCGGTAGTTCATTGAACTGTGTGGTTTCTTAAAATTCATTAGCGTTCAGGATATTTCTACATAGATATAGACTTATATACATCGTCAAAATAAGTATACACCCTTGGAAGAAAAATAGAGCGTTTTTTCGCGTGACAAAACTTGTTCAGATTTGATATTCTTTATTTATTTGTATATTGGGGAGACAAAGAACACTTGATGCTTGCTTATGTATTATATTTACTCTAATATACTATAGCTTATTTATGAAATAAGTATGTTAAACAATAATGAATTGTATATGAAGTGCTTAAGTAAAAAATGCATAATTTAAAAAATGGAAGCATTTGGATATTGCTTAAAATAATATGTTCCTTTCGCTTCAATAAACGATCATTTAAAAAAGAAATGTTTTCATTTTAATGTTCTTTAATAGTTATTGCACAAATGACCATGAATCTTTTTTGATATTTTTGTCATAAAGTAGCCTAGTCCTTGGCCCGTGTCTCTCCAAATAATGCTAGGTATTTGCACACAGCTTAACCGGATTCTGTTTGCTTTATTTATTAAATTTGTAAATATTCATTGTCGCTATATCTATATCTTTACTGATACAACGGTATTTGAAACAATAAAAGCGTCTAGTCAGAATATAATATATAGCGTCTGATAGATGTGAGCAACTCTATTACGAATAGGCGCATTTGATTGCGTGACTGGCGGCTAAGTCTAGCTATTTTCAGTTCCCTCAAAGGTCAAGGCCAGCCATATTTCCCTGGTTTAGTTATTTCGAAAAGTAATACACTTAGTTTTAATAAACAATATATAAGTATCTAACAACAAGTATTATTTGAACATCTGAGGCACTGGTTACAATTCTCTGAAAAAACAAAAAAATAGATTAATTTACTGCCGCTATTCGCATAATAGTCCTATGTTAAAGTTGCGAGTCCTATGTAAATTTTGCGAAAATGGGTCCATTTTGGCATGTTTTTCAAGAATAACCATTAAAAAGTAAGGTTTGATTTCCACAACCGCGATTTTAATGGCTACTCTTGTAGAGCATGCCAAAATGGAACCATTTCCGCAAAAAAACAAGAAAACATAGGACTTCTACTTAGGACTGTTATGCGAATAGTGGCAGTTTACCTCTGTGTAATTTTAGGAAAGCGAAAAACAGTTCTTTGAGCTCGAATATATGTTTTCTAATCAACTGTTTATATGAACAGGTTATATGAATATGTTTATATGAAATTAAACGTTTAAATACGATTTATTTTACCGTTTTACCATAGCGAAAAGTACTTCTTTGTATTATTGAATTTGTTAATGGAATATTTAAAGGATATGTAGAGAAAAAAAGATCTGCCACTGCGTATTCCCGTATTCGTTTTTGAGGTGTACTCGACTAGAGAATCGCCAAATCTACGTTGATATTTTTTGAATTTTTTGATCGGGATGATGCTCAGAGGCTGGAAATCATGATGGCGGCATCCGGTTTCTGGAAAAACAACCTAAAATAATAACTCCATCTAAAATGATTTTTTTTGTAACCAAAGTCATTCTCAGAGGCCAGTAATCAACTGCAGATACCATTTGGAATTTCAAGATGGCGACTTTTAGTTGTATGAAAAACAGCCTAAAATGGGCAAATACCACCGAGAATGTACGTTTTCAGAACCAGGATGATACCAATGGGCCGTCCGCATTCCACGTGGCCAATTTAGGGAAGGGAGGGAGGGGGTTGGTTACGATAATGTTCTCTTGGACGCGATATTCATTTCTAGAACATGGAAATTTGTCAAAAAATGCATTGGCTTATTATTAAAATTCTACAGATATTCTGGTTTTTGGAGTCGTTCTTAGCTATATTTGGAGGAAATATGAAATCTTTTTTTTTTTTTGGGCCTCCTAGTTTTTCTTTTGGGAAGGTTCTCCAGACATATTGAGGACATGTTGAGATGTTATTTTTTTTTTGTTTTCTCTTGTTAGAAGAACTTTTAATCTAATTTGGTATCATGCATTTATTTTCGTTTCTAGTCTCAGCTTTTTTTTTCAAAATAATTTCCTCTTTTTGGACTAAACTTAGTACTTTTTTGGAAAAGTTTGAGCCGGTTGGATTTGATTTTTTTGCCTTCCGATACGGTTTTTGAATTACTGTTTCTGTGTTTTAGTCACTTGAAGTTATATTCAAAATTATTAAATTTTCGACTTCTTCTGTATTTTAGGGATGTTTTTCAGTATAAACTATGCTATGTATGATTTCTTTTTACATTTAAAATACGTTTTAATGTTTTCGAGGTTAATTTGGGTTCAATTTTTGATAGTAACTGTTGGCCTTTTTCCTGAAAATTTTTAGGATTTTCCTATTTTCCTAAGAAACTGTTGAACAGAATTTGAAATAGTTTTTGCCTTTCTCCTAGAAAGGGATAGCAATCACTTGCAAAACCGAAAGTATAAAAGTGCTCCAAAGGGCCAAATGGCATATATCACACGACTCAGCTCGACGAGCTGAGCATTTTCTGTATGTGTGTGTGTGTATGTGCAGATTTTTATTCTCACTCACTTTTCTCAGAGATGGCTGGACCGATTTTCATGAAATTAATTGCAAATGAAAGGTCTAGTTGCCCCATAAGACCGTATTGAATTTCATTGTAATCGAATTTTTAGTTTAGAGGTTGTGTTTAAAAATGTGAAAATCATGAAACATCAATATCTCAGAAACTACACAACCGATTTGAACAGAATTACCTACCTAGAAAACCCTTAAGTTTTGAATTTCATAAAGATTGAACTTGTGGTTCAAAAGTTATGAAAAGAAACGTGTTCTGAAAACTGTTTAATCTCACTCATGTTTCTCAAAGATGGCTGTACCGATTTTCATAGAATCAGTGTCAAATGGAAATCAAAGAAATAGTTATCGGTTTCCGTTATACTCTACTAATTTTTTTTGGAAATAAATATTGAAATTCAGTCCGCAAATATATATTTCGACGTACAGCCCAAGTAACAAAATAGGTTATATCTAAGTTTTCTAGCGCTAGATACAACCAAAACATAAAACCTTCACTGCCGACCACGCAGTTATAACAACCAGCCAACAACAGCTATAAACATGTGTCACGGCTAGTTGGCCCAGCTTTATTGAAGTCATCAAAGCTTCATGTGCGCTCTACCATAGGACCAGATGTTTTCAACAGGCCGACTTGTTCGCCATAGAGTGACCTAGAAATTTTAACTAAGATATATTCTCCAAATTTAGTGTCAAGCAATAAATCTTATCTTGGCTCTCTTTTCTCAATGACAACTTCAATTTCCGACAGTGTCGTGAGAACAGAAATGTGTGAGTTCTCTCCCTATAATGAATAAATATTATAATCATTCAACACATGCCGTGAAATATTTATGGTAAAACCAGCCACAAATTTTATCAAAATTACTGCGCACCGCCGTAATTTTGTAAAAAAAAAATTATCAAATTTAATTCCTGTGAACTAGGGTGATAAATAAATAAATGCCATGATTTGTCATATTTTGGTAAATGTATGACTTTATTTATCATGCGAATTTCAAAACTGCTCTGTGGTATAGGTGATATTGTAAAATAAAATGCTGATAAAGGATTGAATTTCATAATTTTGCATTATATTATTCAAGACGACATATTGTTTTCAAATAAACCCTCGAACGCACTCTAAGTTCTTGATCATTACTCATTCTCTTAATTTGATCAAGATAAAGCATATATAAAACCAAGCAAGCCTATCATGGTATTAATTTGCCTAAGTTACGATCATCAAGTTATATTTTATCCACAGTTATAGTCTGCAGGTTTTTAGTTTTATTCTGTCATCAAAGGGACTATCATACAACTTCATGTATATAACGGTTGGCATAGTATGGCTGTAAATGATACTTGCGGATCACATTTCATGGCTATCAAATAAAACCAACATATAATTAATGACTTTAATTCAAGTCGATATAAAACAAAAACAAAACAATCCTAAGTCTTTGAAGCATTTAGATTGTTACTTGGGAGTCTTCCTCAGTGCTTATGTACTGGTAAAGAGCAAAGCGTAAATCCTGTTTTTTATTTGTAGTAGGTAAAATGAAAATTTAGCACTCTTAATTGGAGTTAGGTAGGGAATTATGCGGTCGATTGTTTACCGTACCATGTCTGGGGTTTTTGGGAAGCAGATTGAATAGCCATGAGGGGTGATTGCCTGCGTCTTTATTGAGAAGCGTGCATGAGTGTTGTTTATAAATTTCTAAACTTTCAGCTACGTCTAGTTTCCATAAATTATTAACGGGGCGGAGGAGGTGAATGTTATCCGAAGTTAGTGGATGTTCCTCGTTAAAAATATGTTCAGCAACTTTTGATTTGAAAAGGTATGGTGGGGCATTTTTTGAAACTTTTCTTGCTTTTGTCACTTCTGCGAAATGTTCTTTGAAACGTATCCCTAGGTTACGTTTAGTTTGTCCAATGTAAACCATGTCACAGTGACTGCATGCAATTTTATAAATTCCAGCTTTGTTCAGGGTATCAATAGTCAAATGGAAGGTCTAATTGCCCCATAAGACCCTATTGATTTGTTTTGCAGTCGGACTATTACTTTGCCTGTTATGTTTAAAAATGTGAACATATTCCGAAGACTACTTGGACTCACTCACTTTTCTCAGAGATGGCCGACCCGATTTCCACAAAATTAGTGTCAAATGAATGGTCTAGCTGCCTCAAAAGACCCTATTGAATTTTGCTGTAATCGAACTGTAACTTCATTTGTAATGTGCTGACTTGTGAAAATCACGAAACTTCATTATCTCAGAAACTACACAACCGATTTGATTATTATTATCAGATGAGCGGGCTAGTTAAGGGTTAACTGATGAATTATGATTGAACACGTGGTTTCAAAGTTTGGCTGCCCTACACGTTCGCATTTCATTTGATTATAATCGAACTTAAGCAACCGTTATGTATTAAATTGTTAATAAAACAACGAAAGTCGATTATATCAAAGATTACATGACTTATTTGAACATAACTAGTGTCATACGAACGAGTCATCTCTCAAACTTACAAATAACAAACATCATAACAATTTGATATGTGGCTCAAAAGCTGTGGAAAGAAGAGTAATTCAAAGACTATTTAAAACTATACCTGCTTTGATCGATATATGTGGCCTCAACATAATTTGAATATGGTGTCGTACTATTTGAACGTTCCAAGTTCATTGATTCCTTGCGGTTTGTTTGAAGTCTGCAAATGCACGACGAATCGGCCATAGGATATGTTCAAAGTCAAATAACAAATCGTTTGAAATGATTGGTTTTATCGAAATGACAACATCCTCGTCTTTTGGCTTCTGTACATCGCCTTAATTCTGAATATATTCATATTGGGTGGTATTCTGTCATTATCAGCAGACTTTCTGGCATCAATCTGACACCGGAAATACCCATATTGGGAGGTATTTTTGGTTGTTTTCCAGAAACTAAAAGTGGTCGTCTTCAAATTCAAAATAGTGTCCAGGGTTAATGTTTGGTTTCTATGCATCATCACGTTTACGGAAATATCCATATTGAGTATTATTCGGTCATTTCCGACTGTTGCCTATAAGTTGCCATTTAGCAATTCAAAATGGTGCCTGAGGTCAATTGTTAGCTCCTTGCATCATTCTGGTTCCAGAGATACTCATATTGGATAGTATTTATTTATTTTAGGCTGTTTTTCACAAACCGGTAGTCGCCATCTTGGATTTCAAAATGGTATTTAGGATACTGGTAAAAGAAAAACTCATATTGGGTGATATTTGGTCACTTTGGACAGATTTTCAGAAGCTGAAAGTCGTCGTTTTGGACTTTAAAATTGCCTGTGGAATCAATTTCTGTCATCTGGGCGTAATTCTGGTACCGAAAACATTCATATTGAATGGTATTTAGTCATTTCCGGCTGTTTGCCAGACACCGGAAGTCACCATCTTAAAATTCAAGATTGTGTCTGTGATCAATTTTTAGCTTCTGTGCATCTTTCTGGTTCCAGAAATACTAATATTTAATGGGAATCGTCCATTTCAGCTGTTTTCCAGAAACCGGAAATTGCTATCTTACAATTCAAAATGTTGTCTGAAGTCGATTTGTGGCTCCAATGCATCATTACGGCTCCGGAAATACCCATATTAGGTGGTATTTGGTCATTTGCCGCTGTTTTTCCGACACCGGAAGTCGCCATTTTGGATTTCATAATGGCATTTGGAGACAATTTCTGGATTTTGAACGGCATACTGGTTAAAGAAAAACTCATATTGGGTGGTATTTGGTCATTTTCTGCTGTTTTCAGAAACCGGAAGTCGCCATCTTAGAATTTAAAATTCTATCTGTGGTCGATTTTAGCTCCTGTGTATTATTCTAGATCCGGATATTATTATATTGGGTGGAAATCGGCCATTTTCGGCTGTTTTCCAGAAACCGGAAGTTGCCATCTTACAATCCAAAATGTTGTCTTAGGTCGATTATGGTACATATTTATTACCACTAAAAACATTCACCTGCCAATATGGTTCCATTTAGTTGATTAGTTCGCGAGATGTGCAAAAATTTGTGAAGAAACATGTACTTCCAGAAGAGGGAGAGGCGTCAAACCATTATGGACATATTTGTTACCTCTAAAGACATTCACATACCAAATTTGGTTGAATTTTCTTGTTTGGTTCTTGAGCTGTGCGAAATTTGTGTTTCATTTTCATGGGATCCCTCCCTTATAGAAGAGGGAGTCGGGTTTCAAACCATTATGTACATATTTGTTACCACTAAAAACATTTACCTGCCAAATTTTGTTCCATTTGGTTGATGAGTTCTCGAGATGTGCACAAATTTGTGTTTCATCCAACTATTATGGACATATTAGTTACTCCTTAAAACATCCACATGCCAAATTCGGTTTCATTTGCTTGGTAACAAACTTGAGTTGTGCAGAAATTTATGTTTCATTTGTATGGGACCCCTCCCTTCCAGAAGAGGGAGGGGTCTCAAACTATCATAGGAACCTTTATCGGCACCAAAGACCCCTACATAAAAATTTTCACGTCGATCGGTTCGGTAGTTTTCGGGCCTATATGGATCAGACAGACAGACAGACTTGACTGCATTTTTATATGTAAAGATTACAACATCAATATTTTAGAACCTAAAGAGTGAATATACATTTATGGGATTGAAGCGTTCATGTAAATCTATTTTTACAAATAATAAATTGAATGAGAAAGGCTGGGTCTGACCGCTAGGTGGATTAATTTAGGTTTTTTACTTTCTGTTTAAAATGGTTTCCATCAGTTTACTTCCCGGAGCGGAGTTTAAATGATGTATTTAATTATCTTTTCTTACTTATTTTTCAAATTCTTTTCTTCTTTTTCTAATCTTTAGTTATTGATGGGACTATTTTTCTTTATGGCTTTTCTGGTCTAGGTGGTTTTGGGTTGAATCTGAAATTATTATTGTTATTCTTTTGCTAACATTTTTAGTTTTTATTTTTTTTTCAATTTTTCTTTGTAAAAACATTTACGTGGACCATGGGGAGGGGAAGGGGATTGTTGATGTCTGCGGTGTTCCTCGGGGAGGTGAATGCGGGCGCTGACTGAATGACGGTTTTTCTGTCCATGTGAAATATCGACGGCTCCAAGATGCTGGAAATCAACAACAGACGCCATTTCATAATCCAAGATGGTAAATTCAGGTTTCTAGAATACATTTAAAAAATGCCAAACACCATCCTTAATGGGTATTTCTGAAATCGGCATGCAGACAATGTTTTACATTCAAGGAGGGCTAAATGGGCAGTGAAATATACGAAATAATTTTAATCTCAAAACATCCTTCAGCTAAATGTTCAAAAAACATGATCTCTTGAAAATAATTCCGGGTGTGTAGTTGGTTTTTATACGACCGGAGTAAGTGTTTTTGGGAGGCAATCTTGACCGTAGAGTCGGAAGTAATGTAAATGGACTATTTTAGTATGTTACATTATTTTATAGAAAAATGAAAATATTAAAAAAAATTATCTAGAATTTTTGTCTCCTACTACGAAAAGTATGCTCTTTATGTGATGAAAAGTGATCATCCGACTATAAGCTTTTGGGTAAACACGCCACAATACAAGTTTTCACGTTTGGTTGAGAAAATCCATTTGCACTAGCACTTTGCTATGTATCAGGGCACGAATATAGATCAAAAGTAAATAGCTTCGGTTCTACCAACAACAGTGTGCCTCTCAGTAAAGTGTGGCGCGGAAATTTCCTTGACGATGAAAGCACTGACCGCTGATGTCGGCAAACCGTTATTGCGTGGCTTGTCGTTTGAGGATCGCTTAGGCAATGAGTTGAAATGTAGCACAACGTGCGGCCGCCTCACTTGACCGGACGTCCCATTGTATGGTGAGGGTGCAAGAGAGCAAGTGGTGAATTTTCCGTTTACAGGACATGCTAGGTGTTGAACTCGGCAAGCAAACTTACATGGAAAAAACCTTTGGCGTACATAATGGAAAACTGGTATATTCAAATGACCGCACGCCAACATTGATTCAGTCTCGTTCAAGTAGTCGAAAGAATTTGTCGGTTATAAAGTGTTACTACAATATTCGCTTTTTTTTTCAAATCAAATTTACCCTCAGAGTGGAGTGATAATATTTGAATGTTTTAGTAGACGAGCGCAGTTATATTCACGAATTTCCAACATGAGATCATTATTGATGGATAATATTCGAGCGCGATTAGGCAGCTGTGGGACAATCACGATAAAATATTTGCTCTTTGTCTTCAACCTTATATTTGCGGTAAGAAATAATAGATCTTCCATTTGAATATACAATTCCTAAAAATTATAGTTGATTGCACATTGATGTTTGAGTTTATATTATATTTTTCAATGATTAACAAAGGGTCATACTAAACTTAATTTTAATTATTTTATACAATCATCATTCATAAGTTATCAATCTTGACAAATATGGGTCACAATAGCAGTAACAGGTCATACCAAAAATAACTTCGCTGTTAAGAGCTTGCGTGTTACCTTCTTGTTGACCCAAAAGACAAGTCCAATCCAATTCAATTAATGATGATTATGCGACTGTTTGGAAATTCCCTTCAAAAATATGTGACGCCACGTGCTATTCATATTTACTATCGAATACGCCTTTCTATTACCTACTCTTACAAGCAGTAGTCGAAAGGACGATGAACCGCTCTATGGTTTTCACTGCATTGAGTTAACTAAGTTTCACTCTCTCCCCTACATTACAATATTAAGAATAATTACAGGTCGAGTGAGATAGGAATCGGACTTCAACCGTGGCAATGTCCTTCATGAAAAGGAAATGACAATAATTCGATAGTTACGAGGGTTACACTAGCTCGGATTTCCACTTTCGCCTTTTCCATCGTTTAAGTAGAACGTACTTATCAACGAGTTATACCATGGAATTCAGAAATCATTTTTACTGTTTTATTTTAAATTTGAAGGGCACTGAATAACTTGCTTGAAAAAATAATTTATGAAGTGGTTCTTATCGGCTTGCGGGTAAAATCTATTCCTTGTGTGATCAAAAGTGAATTATTAAAAAAAAAATTTTGTCTATTGATTTGCCAGATATTGGTAATTTTTTGTTACAATGCTTTTTCAATTTTATCAACATTCGTTTTTATCACTACTCGCCAATTTCACGCTCGTTTTTCTCGCGCTTTCTATTCCGATTTTATCATTTTTTTTCAAAAGAATGCTGAAATAATATTTGTGTCATAATTTTGGGAAAAATGAACCGTAAAAACGTATTTCATTGACTTTGGAGCAAAATTTACGTATTATTCGAGTAGTTCAGAATCCATTCAGAACACAAATTGCCAAGCAGTTTGGTGTTCATAGAACGTCGATTTGAAAATAATTAAATCTAGTGGTTTCACAGTTTCACATAAACAAGCATTAGTCTCTCTTAATTATGCACGAATAGGCAGAATAAAATTAAATTAATATTGCACGCGTAATGCCTTCAGAAAGTTTGCAAAAAAGCGATGGAGAAAAATATTATAAACTAACTTTATTTTGTTTATTCGTATGAATCTTAAACTTATACTCCATTGAACTATTAAAATACATTATTTTACACAAAATATCAATAATTTAAATTGTATCCAACAAAAAAAAACGATTTTTTATCATCTCATCATATTCACGGTTTTGCTAAATTCACGGTGAAATTATTTTTGACCGTGATAAAATCGAAAAAGCACTGTATTACATAAAATAATATGATAAGTCTAAAAGTTGTGTATTTCCGAGAACTAGTTGAGTTTATGGTTGTTAAACGTACCTAAATATACAACATATTTTGAAAATTCGTCAGGTGGTAGCTTCTAAATTTTCGCTTACATAAAATTTTGCGGCTGAATTTATTAGAGTGGAGTTTTATAATGAAAAAAAAAATATTCACCCTTAACTAGGGTTTGCAATATTCCCGGGAATGGATTTCCCGGGAAACCGGAATGAAAAATCTCATTTCCCGGGAATTCCCGGGAACCGGGAATGGAAAAAAATTCTTTGCAAAAATGATATTTCGAATAAAGTTTATTAATAAAAGGTATCAAACAATCGTTTACAATTACATTATCAATTCGCATGAAAAACGGATTAAAAAACAAAACTTATTCAAGTTAACTTCGGAAATTCACGATCGATTTTTATAGCAAATGTTAGCAGAAGAGTAGGTTCCAGGGTTTTTATGCCGTCGAACAATCGCCTCAGATCCGCTGACAATTTTTCGTTAAGCCCAAATGATGTAATTCCCTTCTGTAAAACTTAGCTTAAGATCGCTGAATCACCGCTGGTGTTTGATTCCTAGAATACTTCTAAATCACTGATTACAGTTCTTGCTACATTTCATTAGAAACTGAAGAGTCCAATACTTTTAGTTTGTTGAAGTTTTATTAATTTATCTATCTCTGGTCGCATTGATTTACGGGTTTCAATTTTTTTTATCAACTTACAGGCTTCAAAATTTTTTGTCAATAAACGAAGAATAATCGAGCAACTATCCGCTTAGTAGTAAACTCAATAGCAAAAAAGACATTGGACGAAGAAAATATTTCTTAATTCTTCGTTTACTGAATAAGACAGCATAAATTTTTGACAAACAACTTAAGCAAATAATTTGATATTACACGGCAAGCGAATATTGACGTTATTTCAAGCAAATATTTGCTTCGTATAATGCACACTTCGAAGCAGCTTTACACTTATATATATTATATATTAATTTTACGATAATTAGTTTTATTGCAATATTGTATGGAAAATTTTCCGAGGTGCTCGGGAATCCCGGGGAAAGGCAATTCCCGGGAAATCGTTCCCGGGATTGCAAACCCTACCCTTAACTTGCTGCGGTTTTTTTTGTAATTCGAAATCACATTATCGGAAAAAATCAGAGCAATTTAAAATACGAAAAATAAACTGCGAAAAAACTTCGAACAAGCTGTTTGCTAAAATAATAAATATATTTGAACAATATTTTTCAATTCATCTATATCTAGTCTTATAATAATAAAATTCTAACATAGACTTTAATATCGAACAATTGCACATGTCATAGTAGTGTTGGTAGTCCGTGAGTACTTTTTATTATGCTGGAGTAATGCAAAAAACCTCATTTCTTTTTTTAATTTTCGTTGATTTTACTTCAGTTTGCGTAAAATAATAACGAACGTTTTTCGGCCAAATTCTCAAAACAAAAAAAAAAAGTTTAAGTTTTCCACAACAGACATCACGCTATCGGAGCATAAATAATATAGAGTAGTGAGGGGTAAAAGTACGCACTAAATTGTTTTTGCAACAAAACTATTGTAAGAAACCATCATAAAATTTGGTTTTGTTTCCAAGCGGTACATTAACCTTTTGTCTTGAAAACGTAGCACCAGAGTTTTTCGAATTTTGTTCGTGAAATGAGAATTTCAGTTTAAAAAAAAACTCAAATGCGAACTTTTACCCTTCATGGTGGACAAAAGTTCGTATCGTACGAACAGTGTATTTATTACTATTTTTAATGAAGTTAATCATTTTCTTGTCAATTTTGCACCGACTCATCCAAGCTGCGTTAGAACAGTGTCTCGACATATTTTTTTATTCCTGTAAATCCGGTTTTCTGCGGATTCGTTCCGGAACTGAGGGATATTATGAATAGCAAAGTACATAAAATTACTTCCACAAGGCGTTTTCATAGTTTTAGGTGTTTCGGTGATATGCCCCGAAAATGAACCTTCCGGTATAGATTCCACTGGGGCTTCTAGAGGCTATAGAAATAAAAGAATGAAACAAGGTTAAATACCATCCAATATGAGAATTTTCGGTACCGAAATGATGCCAAGAAACCTGGAAACGTCCCTAGACCCCATTCTGGATTCTAAAATGGCGACTTCTGGTTTCCGAACCACCAAATATGAGTATTTTCGGAATCAAATTGTTGCTGAGGTCAAAAATCAACTCCAGACGCTCATTTTAAATTCGGTGACTTCCGTCAGTAAACAGTAAAAACAGTAAAAACTGAAAACGAACCCAGGCGTCATTTGGAATTCCGAAATGGTGACTTCCGGTTTCTGGAAAACAAACCAAAATGGCCGTGTACCACCCAATATGTGTATTTCAGAGATCGGGATGATGCGCAAATGAAATCAACTTCAAACGCGATTTTTAAAGCCAAGATGGTGACTTCCAGTTACTGGAAAACATCCAATATCGTCCAAATACCACCTTATATGAGACCTGAAAACAACTTCAGATAAACCAGAAGCTACCATCTTGAGTTTGAAAATGACGTCTGAAGTCGATTTCCGGTCTCTGGGCATCATTTTAATTCCAGAAAAGCACATATTGGGGAATACTCGACCATTCTAGATTGTTTCCCAAAAACCGGAAGTCGCCATCTTGAAATTCAAAATGGTATCTAGAGTAGAGTTGGCCTTGTTTTTTAATTGTTTTTATGGCCACTAGAACCCCAGGGAAATCTGTTTCGGATGGAACATTTCGAAAGCATATCACCAAAATCACTAGAATAGTACGTGGAACTAATTTTATGAGCTTTGAACCTATAACTGTAAGATCCTTTAAAAAAAACGTACAACCATGAAATTCTTTCAGTTTTTGAAAACATTTTTTCAACTTTCTTTGTACCTATAGTTATTCTAGGGTAATTGCTGAACAAAAAACGTCGTTATTGAACACATTTTCTCATTGCGGTTAAAAAAACGTGCGTAGTTTTGCCTTACGGTTTATGCGTACTTTTGCCAACTAATTTTATTTTTATAACAGACACCAAAGTATTTTCGGTAAGACAAATTCACCCTACAAACCACAATTATACAAGGGTTTTTTTTTTTTGGTTCTGTTGTTTTCGAGTTTCTGTAGTTTCCGAATAAGTGAATAAAAAGTTCCCATAACTGAGAAAATTAGATTAAAACAGCTCAAAACACAACCCTATTCCTGCGGAGAGAAATCAGTATTTACATCGAAAAATGACATTCATACTCTTATAACTCAGCAACCGCGTATATAAATGGCACAGACTATATTGCATGTTGAAGATCAATCTGTTCTCTAACTGCTTAGAATATTTTCATCGTTAGAAATTTCAAGTATAGTTGTTGAACTGTTATCAAAGTTTATATGTCAAGTGATGCCATATGGCATCACCCGCGGGGAATGGGTCAAAGCGGAATCTAATGTGTTAACCTGTGTGATTAACTGACATTATATTGCTGCATATTCATATAATGTTGCCAGTTTATTTTGCTCGTATATTTCGAAAAGGACAATGCGTACTTTTACCCCGTGCGTACTTTTGCTCCTCACTACTCTATATAAAAATACTTTTTTTCCAGTTACAAACACATTGGAGCACATGCAAACAAACAAATACGTTCTTAGTTGATCTTTCATATGAAGTTGAATGAAATACGACGAGCCATTATTACCGGCGTGAAACTGTAGCCTTTCCAAGTAAGAAAAGCACGATAATTAACCAAAGCATATATTAAGCAAAAAGTTGACTACGATGGTTTTTACATAAGCTTAAAATTGACTAATTGGGACGCCTCGCGTTAAATAAAGATTTCATATGTAATTGATTCATTAGAAATAATTTCCAATTTGCAATTGCCTCGTTGTGAAAATTCAAAGGCACAGGAGCAATTATCAACTATTTTTTTATGGTTCTATTATAATGAAGCTAATAAAGTTGACCACTTTTAGTAGCGGATTTACAGTAACATTTTATGTGCTTCTAGGTATCAGGATTAATTCTCTTGGTTGCTGGTATTTTGGTTCTATTAGACGTGAATGATTATCAGCACTTTGTGGAGGACAAACTAGTAGCTCCGCCGGTTGTATTGATTGTTGTTGGCACCTTTGTCTTCCTTGTGGCATCACTCGGCTGTTATGGAGCCATTAAGGAATCGCCGAAGCTGCTGAATGCCTTTGCCGTGTTTCTTTTAATTGTTTTAATAATAGAGGTTGCTGTGGCTATTGCAGCCATAGCGTTCAAGTCGGACCTTCATAATGCTCTTGAAAATCAACTGGAAAAATCGATTGTCAGACACAACAGCGCGGACATGACTGCATGGAATAGTGTACACAAACAAATGATGTGTTGTGGAGTCCAAGGTCCGAAGGATTGGTATGATAACAATAACAGGACCATGCCAGCCAGTTGCTGCAAGCCAGATTTGATCGATCCCGAAACCAATGACTGCAAGAATGCTCTTCCTCTGTTCATGGACCGTTACTATCAGGTTTGGTCATGATTTCTATTAATCAATAAAGTATCATTTGTTATTTGTTTGGTGTTGTTCTCATTGTAGGAAGGATGTTTGATGAAATTAAAAGATCATCTCGGCATGAATGCAGTTATTATCATCGCCGTCGGTTTCGCTATTGCAGCCTTTCAACTGTTGGGTATCATTTTTTCATGTTGGCTTTCTTCAGCGATCAAGCGGGAGAATAATTAGATATATTAACGCATAATCTATTCGTTATTTTAATAATTTGTCAAAATATAGAAATGATTTATGGATTAACTTTCAATCTATGAGCATGCTTGATGATATGCCAAAAAACTCTCAGATGGTTTTACGGTAATTATAGCACTAATTTAATGGATTAATGAAAATCGCCCTCGCAAAAAGTGCAGTTATGTTATGTTAAACTATGTAATAATTCACTTAACGTTTTCACTATTATATGAATCTGATTCCAAAAAGTATAAAAACAATTCTGTAAATTCTGTACAACAAGGATATTATGAATGCTAGAGTAGTGAAAGTTACAAAAATAATTTAAGTTATATTATAGAAGATAGCGTTGCAAGAAATGTCAAATTCAGTAGCATTTGAATTAATTTCTATGAATGCTACAGTTAGAGACACTTCCATTGTAAGAATCACAATCGACGTGGCGAACATAAACGAATATGAACAAATGCACTTAACACTTCAATTTAGTTTTGTGAATGGTGAGGATCGTTTGTAGCAAACATTTTGCTCAAAACGCTTAATTAGACGTAAATATAGGTACAAGTTAGAGTTCCGAAAGTCATTAGAAAAAGGGCTTCGCATAAATTTCAAATACTTTGATGCGGCTGTGATGATATGTTTTGGTGTATGAAAACGAGAAAAGAAATCCTTTTTGATCTTCAACCTTCTATTTCATCGAGCAACAGCTTCGGAGGTACATTCTGTAAGCGTTTACCTTCAAACAAATTACCTAATTTAAAAAACTGAGAAGAATACCAATGAAATAGTTAAAATTTCTTGGTGTTACGATTGCTGCAGACAATAATATGAAATGAATATACATACTCTGAAATATCACACATCAACGTAAATAAGAAATTTGTGTTTTCAAAAAAACTTTTTCTCGGTTATTCAAAAATACAAATGCAATATTTTGCTTGGAAAAGTTCTCCGCCGAGAAAAAAATCTTGGAGACTCTGCTCTAATACATCATCTAACACACAATTTTATCCACTGGTAGTTTATTTAATATTTGTTTCCTACTTTACGCACATTTTTAGTACGGAGTGCTCATGCAATCATCAATACTGATTATTAAATGCATGAATGCATCATGGTCTGACTGCAAGTGGCATTTTATGATTTTCTTAGAATTTGGAACTTTCACAACGATTTCCATTAGATTAAACATATTTCCAAAAATTCCTTAACGTATTCAAATTTCCATAGAATCTTATTCAGCTGAGCATATATTTGCAGCTATATTCCAACCGTCATTTTGATTTTTGTTGCATGCAAGTTTCATATTTTACTAGCTACTATATCTTGCTATATGGAATTTTTATTTTGAAAACCAGATGGCACTGTAAACCATTTCGAACTGACTGAAAATTATCAATGAAACTTTTACGCTGAAGTTGTTATTCATGCATCTTTTTTACGCGAATTTCGAACTTTACATGGTTGGTTATGTGAATTTTGGGACTCACGCGTTTTATAGCGTAGAGACAAGGCCGTTTTGACGTTTTATGATTTTACGTGTGAACTTCGGATCTTTCTCGTTTTTTACGCACTTCTTTTTAACCTATGTTTTTTCACAAAAAATGCATTTTTCATTCGAAAATTCTGCTGAGAATCTGTTTATTGTATGTTTATGACGAAGTTTATTATAAAATACTCGATTTCAATGTCTTTTTTGGTAAAAATTACCATTGCCGCCAAACAAGCCCGTGACCAAAACGCGCCACAACAAAGGTCAGTATGCTCCTCAGCAGTAGGCTAATATGCCACTAGCAGAAATCAGCACGCAAAGTGAGAAGCGGTTGAAGTCTCGAAAGTAAAATAAAAAATAATGGAACATGCTCTAAGTTGTCAAGCAATCTCCTGCAAGCTCTTCATAGTGCATTCTGCCCCAATTTTAATTTTGATTATTTTTAGGTAAAAGTTGACGGAAGTTAGTGAAGTAATTTGAAATACTCATAGTATTATAAACTCCAAAAGTGTAAAAGTTAGGGGAACCATAGTTTTTTGTATTATTTACTAGTCAGTTAATCATAAAAGCTCTAATAAAATTCATGAATAAATACATGTTGGACAGAGCCACAGACAATTGCACAGTTTCTTGAGTATATTAGTCATTATGGCACACTTTTTTATATGAGAACTGTAGAGAAGCTGGGTTTTTTTTTTGAGAAAAGCGAAGAACTTCGTCATAAAAAGCCACATGTGTGAGTATTTTGGGGAATTAATAGCCTGGGCCATCTTGCCCAACTGGTGCGTCTTCTACGGTTCTCCCCTATGTCTATTAGAGTATTACATTAATTTCAAGAGCTTCATGTCTGAGGAAAAAAAAAAAGAGCTTCATGTTATTCACCTCAGCACTATAATCAAAACATACAGTAGCACGTCAATTATTTGCACCAATTGTGTTTGGTACGTTACACTGGTCGATTAAACTGGTCGTATTAAACATATACTATTATTTTAGAAAAAAAAAATAGAAAATCTAATATACTGCCAAACCTAGGCACGGTTTTGAATAACCAATGTAGTACTGTAGCTACACTCCGCTGCAGTTTGGTTTGTTTGTATTGCAGCATAATATTTGTGCCACTGAACTTCCTACCAGTAGTCGTACAGTCGCAATCGCACTTGCTTTTCAATTTGAAGGTGTGGTTCTAGACTTCCAATAAAATCTACAGTATAATCCCGGCGAAGTTGGGGCATGTGTTAATTTTGCGCGATGGTGACGTTAGTATTGAAATAAGTTTCGAAAGGATGAAACGATGGTGCACAAATCGCCGGTACCGGTAGTTCTTCCGTCACCCTATAACTTGCATAGACTGTTTACATTCTTAGCTGTAGTCAATCATTGTTTGACTGTAGGTGCGCGAGTGTACGTGCGTTATGAGGGTGGACGCCTTGCTTCACGAGAAAACGTTTTCACGGTTCCTCAATCGACGAACAAAACTGACGACATCTGTTAGTTGTACTTACTGTTGATAAGAAAAACGTCGCTAGCAACGTATTCTCAGTACAATTACTCAACTGTTATCGATACTTTGGGAATTCGCAAAATAGGTAGTTTGAATGAAGAGAAAATATTTTATTGGAAAGCAGAGTTTAAAATGAATGAAACAAATTAAATTATGCGTGCTTGCAAGTAATTCTATATACCGCACTGATAAAGCTTTCCTTGCACGATTGAAAGAAACGAATTCTAAATTGAAGTATGTGATCAAAAACATATAAAAACAACTATTGATGGTTTGCAACTACGTTAAGGCACAGGTTAAGAGTTCAAGCCACTCTGCCCTCCGTTTTAAAACTTTTGGTAAAAAGTTCAGGGTAGAAAAAGGCGAGAATGAATTTTACTTAAAAGTTAAGTTCTGAAGAATTTTTTGAACTTCAACAGTTTTTAGAATAACCAAATGCAATATTATTATAAAAGGAATTTAAAATCATCAAATTCTTGGTGACTTTGTTTGTAAATACGTCCGTTTTTGAGATATTTTAAAATAAAGTTTAGAAAAATGTGAGTTTTTATGGAAACACGCCTTTTTTGCAAGTTATTTGTGATAATTTCATTGAAATGTTTGATTAACATAACCCAATTCACTCATTGACAGCAAAAAGATTCGATGAAACTAGTCATTAAAAATGGAATATGCGGTGGGTGATGCTAAATGACATCACTTGAAATTGACACTTTGATTAAAGTTTAACGATCATACTTGAAATTGTACTACTAATTGTAGTACTAATGGTCCATGATTGTTGATGAGTGATCATAATTTGAAGTCATTTTTCGGGGTAATAACTGATTTCCTCCGTGAAAAAAACTTTGTACTGTCATAAAAATCCAATTTTTTTTATTCGGGTACCTAATAATGACAAATATATAATCAAATTGTTATGATATCTTTTCCTCTTTTTCAGAATTTTTTTCATCTTATTTTTCATTTCTCTATGATTATTAATTTCAATAAATTTCAATAATTTTTTTTTTCAATTATCTTTTTGAATGATTTTAATTTTTATTTTTTTATTTTACTAGAATATATTATTTGACGTAGTATAATCTTTTCGGAAAAACAAAATTATTATTTACTTCCATGCCAGATGCATCACACCGATTCAACAAATCGTTCTGGCTCTAAAGAACATCTGTTGCTTTATGCGCGTGAAAATGCACTAGCCAGTGGTGGGCACCGCTAACCGAAAACTTAGCGACGCTAATCGCTAAGTCGCTAACCGGAAAATTTAGCTCGATAATCGCTAAACGCTAAACGCTAAACCCACATTAGCGAAACTTTCGCTAATCGCTAATCGCTAACTTTTTAATATGTAAATAGTCATATCGCTATATTTATTGCTCGTGTTTTGTAAGATTTGGACCACTTTGATCTGTTTTGGTTAAACAAACGAAAACAATTACTTACAAGAATAACAAAAGTTATTTAGCTTGCATTGAAAATAGATACTCTTAGGAATGTTTCCATAAAAATTCAATTATCTGAATCGAAAAAGTAAAACCAAAGTTGTCATAATTTCAAGCGCATTGCAATTTACCAAAGTTCTTGGTGTGGCGAAAATTTAATCTAGACCTTGTGCTTGATCTTTGAAATGCTCCTGTGGCTTTTACGATAACTGGAACTCCATTCTAGGGTAAAAAAACTGACAAAAGTAACTTTCGCAGTAAAGTATGTTCATCTTTCGAAGCAATTTACGTACGCCATCAGCAATTCACAGTTTTTCTAAATTTTTCTATTGTCGCTTCTCTACCAAATTTAGCGAATTAGCGATTAGCGTTTCGAAGGCCAAAATTTTAGCGACGCTAACAGTTTTGCTAACCAGCTCAAAAATTAGCGAAATCGCTAAATCGCTAACTGAATTTTAGCGTCGCTAATTAGCGAATTAGCGAATTAGCGGAATGGTGCCCACCCCTGGCACTAGCAGGGAAAAAACAATCAATTCAAATAACAATATACAATAACAAAAAAAATTCAAAATTACTTTTGAGACGGAGCACTATTTATCACCGTAGAACAAGATCAGAGGATATATCATCAGTATGTTTATACAATGATGTTTGCATAAACTTGTTGTATTGCGGAACCGCGAAGAATTTTTCGCTTAAATATTGAAATAATATGACAAATATGGATAAACAAGTAGAACCTCCTGCTTTGCTGGAGTGGTTTTGTGGCAACCAGTTTTAGAATCCAGTAATGCGGGTGTGCAAACGATCTATTACTGAAATCGTTTCCCCGTTTTCCTTATACGGCGTAATCTAATACCAGCTGAGCTGAGTTGTGTCCGCTATGAACGATGTCGATAGACATAACGTGGCACTTTTTTGAGACTGTGGTGGCTTTCTGCTGATGAACACTGAATAGCAACGAAAAGTGCCGGTAGCTACCATCTGTCATAAGACGGCAAAATTTATACATGTTACAAGCTACGAAATATTTCTCAGCCAGTCAGGGAGATAATTTATGTTGAAGTAAATTTTGCACAGGTGATGAGTTGGTATTGAGATGATTTGCAGCAGGAAATTTTGAAATACCGTACGATATTGATTATCAAGTTTGTGTCCTTAACAGCAGAGAGGTATATAAATTCAAACACATAAACTTGTTACATTAAAGTCCTTGTTGATAGTGAATTCGTACGGTTAAGTAGCATAACAATCAATCATAGTAAACACCAACCGATAAATTTTCGACTTCGAAATTTTAAACTTGCTAATTCTACTCAATAACTAGAATGATATGGCTTTATTTGTCTCAGTATATACAGTTTCCAAATTCTACAACAAACCAAAAACAAAGAGTCTCATATCTGTAATCTCAACAAAAATATAGCAATACAGGTCCGACTCGATTATCCGGGATTTATCTGGAACTTTGGACTTGATTATCCAGGGTATATTTGAGGCTGTCTGTTTTTAATTTTCATATTATAAGTTCTATTTCTTCCGGCATCTTTGCGACATGTTCGAGTTAAGGGAAATCAGTCAATGTTATATTTAATTTTGTTGCTTCTCAACACTTCATCCTCTTTTCTCACAAAAACAATTTGTAATAAGGAATAATATTTATGCTACGTTCGTTGATTGCACATTTGGATAATTTTTTGTGATACTCCGGATAATAGAGTCCGACCTGTAAATGAAATGTTTAGGCAAATTGTTTCGCCTCACAACACGAAGCCTACACGATGTTGTGGCTATACACATTAATACTTGCTTACGTTTGAGTTAGATGAAACCAAATGATGTTTTTCATACTGTAGTTATATTCTTATAAAAAAAAATAACAATTTTGTTACTGCAGATATTTTATACACACTACTCAGATTTCAGCAATTACGATCCTACTGACTATAAAAAATTTCATTGTTGATATCCAAACACGTGATATCTGGCTTATTGATCCAGCACCGATTCTGTAGATAAACTGGAAGGTTAACTGCTAGATTATCATTAAATATAATTATTGATTGAAATTAATTTTCAGTGATTAATTGAAAAACGTTTAGCCGCGCAATACTACAAAACAAGGATTTTCAAAATACAAAACTGAGAATCTTCAATTATCGTGATTCCGCTATACAGCTCCATCAGCAAGGTTCTTTTTCCAATGCGTTCCCATTGATTTTGTTGCGAGCATTAATTTCTCACATTTGCGTTCTTTCTCTCTTCAACTCATTTTATGCTCCGAAGTTACGAGTCGTTGTCCACATAACGGACTATCATCCAGACCGAGACTGGCTTCATGATGAGTCGTTTTGGAACTTTTGGTTGGTCTGCATGTGCTGTCGTGTTCGGTGGAATAGTTTAATTTTGCTTGTTCGCTTATGATTGTGCGAAATTGTTCTATTGCTTGATGCATTATTTGTTCATGCCGTTCCTGCTGTCCGCTTCCGGTGGAAAAGAAGATGAACGGCGCTGCTGCACACTAGAATTTGTAGCTATCGCTTCCGGTCTTTGTTTTCATTTTCACGGGTGTTCGCGCAGGGGGAAAAAGTGCTTCGTTCAGGATACATAATTGTTAAAACTCCTTCGCATAAAAGTGATTCTATAATTCGCGTGGCAGAAAAAAATTGAAAATTGGGAGTGTATTCAATTAGAAAGGAAGCACCCATATTTTCCAGTTACAAAGAGCTAGTGAGTGCGAATGAATGAAGCAAAAATAATGTTCATTTAGAGCAAGCTCTATGCGAGAAATTCATAGATTATCAATTGTGGAGGAAGGAACGAATAAGTGCAATTTATGCTATGCTCAATCGGCGCTGCTATCAAAACGACAGAAAGGAAACAGCCTAACCTTTGCGAGTGAAAAATGTTGACGGCGAATTAAATAAACAACGTGAGCCTGTCGTCACATACCAAGTGAAATATGTGTTAGGTAAGATTCTATATGCACAGTGAAATATGATGATGAAGCAAATCATTCTTCATTGCAAACGCCTTGGGTGTGATATTTTACTCGTTAGTTATTTATTGCCAACTCGCAAATTAACCGTAACAATAAGTTAACGGTGGCGTTCTCTATGAATTTAATAATAGCACGTTATATTGATAAAATTAATAACGAAATAGTTCCATGTTTTATATAAAGTTTATTGAGAATTATATCGCATTCAAGCATTCTTCCTATGATTTCGTCGAAAGAATGATAAATTATTCATTCATTATTTTATTTCGGAATGGCAGTATTTCGCAAAGCTAATTTTGTTCTGTTGCAACGTCTAAAGTATAAGTATTAGGAGTATACTTAAACTTTATCGAATTTGGTTCATCTTCATCTTTATCATCTTCAATCAAGAATTTTGTTTGATGCTAAACTTTCGTCATTAAGATTTCTAAATTAATCATTCAGTGCGCTCCAGTTGAAGTCCACATCGCCCAACTGAACAAACGCACGTTGTTCGACATCGTTTTTACCATTCAAACATATATGTAACCCATTCATATATAGGCATACGGCATCTTATCTTTGCGTTCCATAGCAGAGCTCGATTTATTCCTAGGTATTTTGAGCCTCATTTATCATCATGCGTGTAACACCTGCTCACGTGATATTGGATTAGTGGACGACAGATGCTTTAATTTCTAGCAACCTCACCATCCTCCAAAGAGTGTTGTAAAACGTTTTCATTTTTCTGCTTTCCGGCGGTTAACTTTGCTGCTGTCACTGGTTTATCGATTGCCGTTTGGTGGTTCAAAGTGCCTCTGTTAACGAAGGTGGGTTCATTGATAGCTTTGCAAGAGAGTGAGAGAGGGGAAAAGTAGATATGATTTGTTCATTATTTCGCCATTGCTCATTGATAAATTACCTGATTAGTTTCACGATCTGTTTTCATAGAAACACTTCCACTAACTGTTTGGCTCACCTGGTTAGATAGTTTCGCGAGGTGTTCAGTTATCTTTTATCTGTAACTTGAATCATTCTGTCCAATAAAGAGGTTTGCACACTATCGTATGTTGGGATTAGTTTTTTTTTTCAAATTTGATCACCCCTATGAATTATATGTTGCACTGTTTTTCTACAACTTACACACATATACAAACAACTGCAGTTCACCGTTTCGCCGTCACGACACCCGGTGCAAGAGCAAATTTTACGGCTCTTGCTTGTGTACCAATGAAACAAGATTAATAACATACTTTCATGAACTTGTAGCGATCTCACTTGCTGCCATCAGCGTCATTGGTGAAGGTAGGAATATGTGGTCGTCACTTGCGTTGGCCGATGTTGCTGATGGCTGAAGGGTAAGGGGGGGGGGGGGATATGTGGCTCTTGGAAGCGTTGCCTATATAGAGCGTTTTTGATGTAATGTGCTGTCATCCGAAACACCACGATAGCGGGAACCGGTGCTTTTTAGCCATAGATTGATTTTTGCGCGCCTCTGCGCACATGGACATATGAAGTAATAACAATTCACAGGTGAATGGAAAGCTTCTCTCTTGATTCATTTTAGTCGATGTCCATTAGGTCTTGATGCGTTGAATGCAGTTTACGGTTCACAGCTCAATGGTTTTGACTGCTGTTTGCAACATGTGTGTATGCTAGAGAGGGAAGATAATATTCAATATACGCACTAAAATAATGCATTCGTAAAAGGTGATACCCCCGGCTATAATAATCTGCAGTGCTGAGGCTCCATCCGTTTTTTGCAATTTTAGTACGAACAATGTTGACAGCAAACCAATTAATCATGTAGATTGATGTAGCTTAACATTATCTTGAAGAGCAGATTCTCAAATTGGTCACCGTAACAGTGTGACTGGTATGTCAAAAATTATCATTCATAACCATTACGTCAACATTTCATCTGTTGTTTATAATTGAATAGGATTATTTCTCGAGCATTTGTTGACGATTGTAAGACGTTTTCTAAAGATTCGGTCCTCTAAATGCGGTCGATTTTATAGATTTCGTCTCGCGTGAGTAGTGTTGGACACAAGATTCATCAACGGTTATGGATCTACAAAAAACTTGGTTGCTGCGAAATATCATTCATTCCTCATTCGCTTGAAGCCTTTCCACGACACTGTTTTCGGCTCGAAGTAAGCAAACGCTCATTGTAAGAGCTCTTATGTTCAAATATCAAGTTGTATGTTCAAATATTCAAGTTGTGATGCGCAGTTTTCCAGTTGGTCCCGAGGTACGATACTAATATAACAAGGCAGTCGTCACATGGTCGACTCCTAGATCGGCAGAGACTGCCAGTGTCAGTAGGATGAAGTACACTGACAGTTGGCCGCGAAGTCTGTGCACAATAAACAGAAGGTCAAGTTCCGAAAGCGGAATGTAGCACCAAGGCCTTTTTTGTTTTTTATTTATTTTTACTATAGACACTTTAACCTCAAGGGTCATTCACGTCTTAACCAAGGCTTTGCATTGCTTTGGGATACACAGTATGGGACAATGGCAATGGTAATCGACTTTTCGAATTTCGCTCAGAAGTAGAGTTCGAAAGTTTCGTCTTCGCAAAAAGCCAGTGTTCAAATTTTCGGGAACACGTGCCTCAGAGCGATAAAAGTTTCACTTTTCCGATTGTGGATATGTGGATAATTGTGGATATCAAAATTTTTTTGATGCCAAATGGCTTAGAAATGCGTGAAGCGTCGGGATCTGATATTATTTAAAAATATTTGTTTTCGAAAAAAGCACTTAGAGTCTTCGAGCGTAGGATCCTGCATACAATACTTGGCGGGAAACTGAAGAAAGAAAGGGTTTTTTTTCTTTCAAGGCGGTGGGAAATCTGCCAACAGACACCTGAGAAGATAGCTCAGGTTTTGGAGATGGCTTTGCTAGGCCCGACCCACTAAAACCCAGCCCTAATATTAATTTTTTTTAAATTAGGCCAACTAACAGGAGACAAGAAGTTAGCTCACTCCGGCACTTCGTTGGTCACCCGTCGAACGGTGCATCGTAGTGCTTGAACTATCCGAGAAGCAGTCGCGCTGACCAAATTTTCCGGGGTGGTTTCCGGTCCGCTCACCGCCATCATATCGCTCCTCGCTTGCGCGAAACGAGGGTATACGAAGAACACGTGCTCTGTAGATTCCTCCTCATCTGAGTACTTGGGGCGCCACGGTGAGTCTGCATGGCCAAATCTATGCAGATACTGCCAGAAGCTAACATGGCCTACCGACAGTTGGACCAACTCCTCTGCCACCTGGTATACCCCTTATGTCACGTTCAACGAAGCAGTTTGCATCTTCCCTGACTGTGATGCTAATGGGCACCATGTCAGCCAGAACCATACCGCCTCGTATGACACCGTGCGATACGCGCTCGCAACCCTCAGGCACGTAAGCCTGTAGGTGTTTTCCATTTTGCCCCTGTAACATTCCTTAGAACATACTGGTGCTTCATACCTGAGTATAGATGTGGTCACGCTGGCAATAGATGGGAACTTGCATTTTGGAATCAAAAGCTTTTCTTTGACAGACTCGAAGGTTGTCAACAAGATGTGGATCAATATTTCTTTTGACGTCCAGATTGCTTTTACAAAAGTACTGCACTCTCTTCTTGAAAATATTGAAAGAAAACCATTCTTTTCTACCACCCATCAGGGTAATTTTCTTGCCCTCGTTCAGGTTTACACCTTCCTCTTCTGACATGAAGCTATATTCAATGCTTCGAATGAAGCAATAATTTTCAACGCTATCAGTGTTTGCACTCATTCTCTCGTCAAGTTCACTGACGAGAGTACACCGAATCTGCAGGTCTGGCAAACCGATTCTACTTCTTAATCATTGTTACTGTTGATGGATTTTCTTTCAATTTTTGATTTTGGTTTGCTATTTTCTTGAAACCGGCATGAAACCCCATTCAATACGTGTAGTGCACGTAGTGCATGTAATGCACATTAAGACGAAATGCCGCTGGTTTGAGCACTAAGCAGCCATGGTATAAACACTGAACCGTGCTGCACGGGTGCGGTTTTTGCATAACAACACGATACGACGTGTCTTACTTACACCACTATTGCCAGATCTACGGATTTGTTCACTTCTACGGATTTACAAATATATTTGGAAATCCGTAGAAAAGAAGAAGAAAACAGGGGAAATCCGTAGAAATCCATAAAAATCCGTAGAATCTACGGATTTTCACGAAATAGTTCTGGCATCTCTGCCACTAAGTGTTAGTGTTAGACAGACGGCACGAAGGGCGAAGCTTGAAACACCGAAGCTAGTGTCAGTGTTATATTATCAGCACCGGTGCCTTAAGCTTTGGCAAACACCGGAGCCGGTGGATCTAGCTTCGGAAAACACTGGTCTCACGTAAAGAATTATATCAACAATGTGAATATATTTGGGAACGTTTTCCTTCGCAGTAGGCCTAGCAGAGTTATATGGCAGTGACCGAGGTGTTTCTACGAAGTTCAAACATTCGGCTACGGTGCTTTCACGAAACTGAGGCCCTCGTTTCCGGTGTTTGCCGAAGCTTGAGGCACCGGTGCCGATCGTATAACACTGACACTGGCTTCGATGGTTCAAGTTTCGCCCTTCGTGCCGTCTGCCTGACACCAACACTGAGTGGCAATTGCTAAGCACGCCGTTTCGTGTTTCAAGTATATCCCTCAGTACAGAGCGTGTTTTGGACATGGCTGGCACTAAGGACAACTGTGTTGACAATTCATTGACACAAATGAAAAATGATCTAAAGCTCAAACTTTAAAAAAACGAAAGATTATAGTTTTTTAACAGTTGCTGTGAATTTTGGTGTTGGAAGTGTCACACTACAAACCAAACTACGGGAACCAAAATTCGCAGGAACAGCTAAAAAGTAATAATCTTTCATATTCTTCCATTTTCAGCTCTACGGCGAAGCTTTTTTCCCTTTTATCGACCAATATTATAAGAAATATCATGTTCATTCTGACATATTTAGTAGAGAGAAAAAATAAATTCATTGATTTCCATTCAATTAATACGAGTAATATCATTCACTTTTGTTCAAATCGTTTTTATTTCTTCTGTGCAAATATTCGTTTGAATTGTAACCAAGATTGACATTTTCAAATTATTGGATGAATTTGATCATATTTGTTCGATAGAGGTATATTTGATATACGTGGATCAGCGTTGCATTATGAATTGTATTCCAGTAACCAAGCCAATTTTTTTTTATTACCAATTATGGTTAAAATTGGATGGCACAAGACAATGATTTATAACTTACATCATTACTCTATTTAATGGTATTAAAATAAAATTCTTTAACAAATTATTTTATATGAGAATTTTACCAAGTTGTCGGACTCTTTAAGATTCTCATGAATGAATACATACTACATTTACACGATTAATGTCATCTGCGTATCCAAAGTCACCGGCTGTATTAGTAAGATATCCTTGCTAGGGCAATACCATTAACCCCCATATGAATTTGGTCTACGTTTGCTTGTACTCTGTTGGTAGGCAAGGTGAAATAATCCCTTGGTCTGTAACACCAAACGGGCTCCGTCGCCGTATAGATTGCACTGTGCCGGCAATAAATTATTCCTGCGAAGCATAAAATTTGTGATGATAACACAGTTGGCACACCTTACGGTTGTTTGCTTGTACACCGTATGAGTTTATGCTACAGTATGACTAAAGTAAATTGTGGAGCTCTGAGTTATTTAGCGATCTATGTGTTTTGATAAATAAAATTAGTATGCAACGAACTAGTGCCGCACGAATGCAAGCCCAAGCACTACCAATTGTTTGTGTAGATATTCTGTTGCGGCATATTTATGAGGCAACTTCATGTATATAATTAAATTAGCTGAGAGCTGTGCTATGTGCTAGTTTGTAAACTTTATAAGATAATCGAAATCATATAGACAAACATACATAAATTTCATAAGCTAAACAATCCCTCACAGAATTATACTAGTAAGTTATAGATTGTTTGATATTAGTCGTGTCGTTGCTTACAAGAGGATTAAACGGTTTTGTATGGAAATTATCAGCTAGTCGAAAGTGGATTTTAGGTTTCCATGTTTTTTTTTACTATAAATATCCTTAGTTTCTAGTATCGCCAAAATAATGTTGTTCTTCCTGAACTGTTATGATAATCATTATTCATGTAGAGGCAAACCACGCGTATTATCTGACATAAAACCAAGAAATAACTAATTGTGTAAGACAAATTAACAAGCTCGTAGCTACAAACCTTCAACTACTTTTTTCTGGTTTATGGTGCTGAAAACTTTTGATCTTATGTCTGCCACCCTAATACTTACGACTGTAATTCCATTTCGAGACACAGATGTCATCAAGTCAACCGGATTTCTATTGCTTTTATTTTCGTTCGTTCGTTAATGATAGACTGCTCTCAACACAGCATACCAAAGCGATTGCACGTTTTTCTCCGAGCACTTCCAAAATCATAAATATTGCTACGATTGTCAAAGCCAAAGAGTTATAAATACACTATATTCCGAAACGAAGTTGGGTCTTCCGAGAGTGTATATATATACCCACACTGTGTATCATGTTCACACACATTTGAATATCGCTGAAAGACCAACCAACTCCGAATTGGAGTTGCGCAAAATGTGTCGCTGGAACGTTTCCTGCTCTTAATTTTTTTTTCTCTCGAGTGAATGCTTTGATGATTTCGAGCTGTAATGGTAATGATGGGCCGAGTGAGGATAAGTGTGGAGCATATATGCACCCACTTCTAACACCGCTTTGTTGCGGCTGTGGATTCTGTGTGTATTAATGTATATGACGGTGGCTGGTACCACCTTCCGCCCAACGTTCTTGCAATCTTTGAATCAACTCATAGATCGTCTACTGTTGACGTAAATGTGTGGCATAGCAAATAAAAATAAAACCACAAAGTCCTCCCGTTGCTGTTGACTTTCATGCTAAGTACACTGTGGTTGTTAGGATTTGAATTTTTTGAGACGATGCCGTACGAATCAAGTTTGAACCGACTAAGTTGATTTGCTGTGCGGTGTCATTGACTATGGTTTAAGTACCTGGTATACGCCACGAATATGCGTTTCGAAATTTACTGAAATAACCATTATAAAATAGTTGTTATGAAGTTTTTCACCCTGAAAGCAAACATTTGCTGGACAACATTTATTTCTTGTAGTAATATTCATGACCAGAAATTTCTTTTGACTATCTGTATTTCTAGAAAAACAAAGCTAGCATTACAATACCAAATGCTGAATTTCATTACTATATTGTAATATATTTTTTTTTTAATTTTCAATGTTAGATTATGAGAAAAACATTTACTATTTAGTCTGTAAAGTCGAAAAATTTAATTTGTAGTGAAATTTAAATTATATGTAATTTGTACAAAAAATAAGACGAAGTACTTTCGTTTTCTAAACACAGCATTTCATTCGATATTGGATGGTAAACATGTAGAATAATCGTCTTCAGAGTATCTCATCTGAGATAGCGGTATCATGTTCAAATCAGCGCACGCGACTGGTTTATTGAACTTAGTCTGCTTGTTCCGAAGTTTCAAAAGTGCATAAATTAAACGCATTTATTTTCTTTTTTTCATTGCAGCTGCGAATGGTAGAGAGTGTTTGGAGTACTGGATATGTGTCATGCATAACCTACCACGTACAGCGCAAGCAAATCCTATTCAAGTAAATTTCACGCAATGCAAAAAAAACAACATGCGAGACAGTAAGTCTAATCTAAACAAACTCTGACGAACTCGTATGCAGGTTGTGTTGCCTGTTCGAAAGGTAGCAAACCAAGGCAGAGCGACTTCGTGTCCGTCCAGAGCTCGCTGAACATGCTGAATAAGTGTTTGTGTTAACGTTAGTATCAGCGTTAGTAGCCGCAACAACATTTGTACAGATGTTGGCAGATGTGACATCTAGTAAATGTACAACGCATATTTACACGGTATTTTCCACTAAGTCTTCGAGAGCTGCGATGAAAAGCCAGTAAAACACATTTTACGAGTATTGATATGCTGGTAATGTTGCCAGTTTCCAGTTTGGGAAGAAAGTATAGTGTGAAGTGTTTATTTGGTCTCTTGTGTTGAAATCATGATTTAGCGAAGTTTTTTCGTTAATAAATGTCAGACAAAAGAAGTTAATCTAAGCAGCGAAGCAGATTCGTAATTTTGAAAAGCAAATGATAGAAAAAAGTGAAATATTTAATAAGTGTTTTCAAAGTGATTTGAAGTGCAGACATAAACAAACTTATCGTGAACATAGTTAATAAACAGCGAAAAGCGAAGAACCTATTGACAATAGGGTGCGTCCATCCCGCAGCCAATGCTCGTTCAATAGCGTACTACAGAAATATAGGCGGAATATTTTTTTCTTCAAAACACTGCTAGCTTTATGTTAATATGGCACATTCTATCTTGTCTCTTGAAATAAGCGAAATCTAATTTCCTACCCGTTCCGAGTTTAGCGTATCGGTTATTATGCTTGAGGAAGCTGTGCCAAAGTAAGCATAATAAGGAAACAGCAGAAAAATGTTGGGAGCACTTAGGCGCCGATGGAGGACTACTCGAAGGTTGGTAATCTTTACTGTGTCTGCTTCTTATTTATTGTCGGATGGGTACTACTTGACGCAGTGTGATATTAATAGAAACTTTTTTCACCATCATACTGCCGCTATTCGCATAACAGTCCTATGTTTTCTTGTTTTTGCGGAAATGGTTCCATTTTGGCATGCTCTACAAGAGTAGCCATTAAAATCGAGGTTGTGGAAATCAAACCTTACTTTTTTAATGACTATTCTTGAAAAACATGCCAAAATGGACCCATTTTCGCAAAATTTACATAGGACTCGCAACTTTTACATAGGACTGTTGTGCGAATAGCGGCAGCATAGAAGTTGGCGAGAAAATACTTGACACTGCTAATTCTGGAAATAAGTAAATTTAAAAAAAAGTGGGTGGGTTTTTATATTAATGTGGTAGGTATTTATTACTGTTAAGTGTTCGAAGTGATATATATATATATATATATATATATATATATATATATATATATATATATATATATATATATATATATATATATATATATATTGTCTAAAACTTGTTTCATTGCAATGAATATGACCCAACGAAAAAACAGTTATTTTCACATTTATCGAACCATCTAGCTTATAACGAAGCCCTTCTTGGGAAAATCTCAAGCTTAACCCTCCAGCGAAAACCGAATTATTAGGAAAAGATGAACAAAATAAATATACGGTGCATGGAAGACATGCATCCCCTATACTTATATTTGCGTTGACCTATCGCGTTTTGCTGCCGGTGAAGTGTAAAACAGAGGCTCCAATACCATGCGAAACCGACTTAACTCCAAGCTAGTGGCCTCAAATCGTGGATTCAATCACTTCAATTCAATGTCGTGCTGGATACGAGTAGCTATAGGGAAATAATAAGTAAACAACCGTCGAGTGCGTGGGGTGTCAGGCGGAAATAAGCTAGCTCACTATAATACTCTTCGATGGAGAGAATTTCGGTTTTATCTGAACGGTTCATTTGCACCTTCTCGTTCGTAATGCTTCCGGGAGCCACACGAATGAGGGCGCATGAGAGGTTTTGCTCGAACTCATTAATTTATTTTCCCAGCCATTCATTGCTAACCTATGATGGCATTATTGTGGCATAAAAAACTTTCTATTAGAGATTAGAGATTAAAACTCAATTGTTGAAAGTTGTAGTTCTTGAGAGATTTTCTTTTTTCGGTAGATTTTTGAATACATTAGAGAGTCAGATTGATGTTCATGGATATAACAATTGAAGTAACTGATAACTGATTTTTTTATATTAGTTTTTCTTTAATTTTACCTGAGAATATGTACAGTAGTTTTATCAAAACTAAATCGAAAAACCTACTTTTTACTTTTGGACAAAAATGAGCAGATTCACACTTATTGTATTCAGTTCTCCCATTTTTATATATATAATAAAAAACACAAATTGCTTCTCCAAACGAAACCAGAAAATATTTTTTTATTTGCCCCATTTAGAGATATTAACATTTGAAAAGGGCGTAGTTCGAAATTTACAACGTTAATTCGCCCGTAAAAATATCTTGAAAGTTAAGCCACCAAAAGTTGCCTTTTTCAAAATCCTAAAATTCATCTGAACATAACTTTACTTAGAAAGTTGCATTTAAAAAGATACAGCAAAGAAAAACTAGTTTTCAAGCCACCCTTATCAAATATCAAATAACGTGATCTACAGCTTCACCGAAAATAATATAACATTTTTCCTGAAACAAAAACTTTAGTTGCTTTATTTCGCTGTTTTTTGGACCACTATTGTCGTTCTGTACCACTGTGCATGTCCTGTAATGATATTATTAGATGGAAATAAAACAAAATAACGTCGGCAAACGAATGACATTGTGCATCTTTTCGATGCACGAATGTCATTTAACTATCTGTTCTTTGTGCGAGAGCTGACGGTCGTTCTACATTGACGAGCGAAGGCCTACACAGCGATGCACACTAACGAAGCGTATCAAATGGAAGTGTTGACCATTTGCAAGCCTGTTTGTTAATGTATGTGTGCATGCATGCGTGTGTGCGTATATATGCGCGTGCGTGTGTGTGTGCGCCTGCCTGCATGCGTGTGTGTGTGTGTATGTGTGTGTGTGGAGGAGAGGAGGGTGACTTTTTCATTGCCCCTGTAATTTTGATGTTGGTGGCCACTGAAACAAAGCTATTTAAGCTAAAATTATCCACGCTTAGCAAAACATACACAGTTACAAAAAGTGCCAAAATTTATAATGAAATGCTTCCATCGCTTATGATAGCTAATTCGATAATATTCCATGCAAATTGCACATAATTTTCAAACAAAATCGTGGTTGACGTTAGAAGCAACTGGAATTTCATTGTAAAAATAATGTAACGGACGTGTAATATTCAGATTTTTTTACTGTGTAGGACAGCCAGATTAATCGACTATTTTTTATTTGTCCAGAACGGATTGTTTGACTGGTACGTGTCTGCAACAAAGTTGTAGATGCTACTTGTGCCCTTCCAGAAAAAATATCGTGGTGTAAAAACGTATGTTTCAGAAAATAAAACTAGTTAAATATTTTAAATTCATTTTTATGATTTTCCTGAAAACTGTTAGTTGAAAATATTTGCTAAAGAAACTTAAAGAAGAAATAAGAAATTTTTAAAAGTCTTTCTACAGTGAAAATTTTTTTCTAGAAAGATAATATTATTACTCACAACTTTGTCGAGGACTCTATACCGATCGACCAAGCCATTTCGATCCTAAACATATTTTTATCAGCAATATACACTTGGTTCAACAAAGAACTTTGTGCTGACATAAAAATTATCTTCCGAGCTGAGTATCTACAACAAGATAGATGGGCACTACAGCTTCGATTGCGACCGTAAAAGCAAACGTCAAATCTACAAAGTTCGTTTCTTATTGATGCTGAAGTTATTCGTGTACAGGGCAGTCGATAGTGTAAATGGAACTGTTGCTTGACTTTGCCCTTGAATCTCTGAATATGATAGGCATGTGTGAATAGAAACCAATTGTATCTATCCAGTAAGTTTCTTTTGATTTTGTTTATTTTTTATAAGATAATTTTAAAAGGGCATACAAGATAATTCACAAAGGACAGGCAACCGTATTGAGGATGAACATAATAACTAACGTATATATAAAATAAATTATAAACAATAGTTATAACATTCGACCGTTCCAGGTCGCCGTCCTACTATGCACTTGCACTGTACTTATTCATGAAAAGCTTCTTTCACTGAAATCCCTGCTGGTAGTTTTACCTGGCACTCCCATTGGAGTGTAAATATATTTTGTCTAGAACGAGGAATGTGTTATCATTGTGGCATGTTTTTCCGATGCTTTCGTTCGTTACCACCCATATTAGGTCTAGTGCCCGCCCGAAGCTTTTATTCAATTTTACCAAATGAACCTGGGTGTGTTCAATGGCCCTTTTCCTGCCGGGTTCTAATCGATGGCAGCACATAATCGCACTATTTTGTTGAAGGGTAGGATCTGAACTCATTTGATTACTTTTGCTTTTAGATAAGTTTTTGCTTCCATCGACTATCACTACAGTATTTTTAAATATAACAATCGTCTACGTGTAAATTGATATATCTGTTTTGCCTTTCTCCTAGAAAGATAAAGCAATCACTGCAAAAATTAAAGGTATTAAAGTACTCTAAAAGGGCCGAATGTTGTATACCACTCGACTCAATTCGACAAACTAAGCATTTTCTGTATTTGTGTGTGTGTTTTTTTTTATTTTCAAATCATGAAACTTCATTGTCTCAAAAGCTACCCAACCGATTTAGACAAAATTGGTTTCAAATCTCCCAGATGGTCTCGAGGTACGATGCTGGCCTAACAAGCCAGTCGTCGTGGGTTCGAGTCTTGGCTCGGGAGAGACTGTTAGTGTCAGTAGGATCGTACCGCTAGCCCCGCAATTGTCCTGTACACTAAACAGTCGGCTGCGAAGTCTGTGTATAAATAAACAGAAGGTAAAGTTCCGAATTGGAATGTAGCACCAAGGCTTTGCTTTTTTTGGTTTCAAATGAACGGGCTACCCTAAGGGCATCTTAAGCGGTGGTCTGTTTTTGAAATAACTTTATACTAGATTTACAACAGCAAAACCTAAATAGAACCAGCTAATATTTATGTTGTATATTTTGTTTTAAACCGCTGACATCTGTCACCTTGTCAACAATTCAATACCCCATGATATTAGTTTATGAGACTTGTTATATTAAAAAGCACACAATATTCAACAAACGGAAAATAATTTTTACGCACAATAATTACTTTGGCAAGACACTTTGTATCCACAAGACTTTATGGATTTGATAGTTTGACCCGAGCATCAGTGACATTTCTCTGGATGGATTGGTATGATCGAAAAATTTCTGCTACAAGTAGGGCTTCGGAAGATAGCGGAAAATATTCGATCGCGTAGATGTTAATCTTCCGTTTTCGTCTCATCAATCTTTCAGAATCTTGCAGTTCTTCAAACTTGGGTTCGGTTGTGAGGATTTTGAAACAAGCCTGTATTTTGAACATTTTCAGTTCAGTGTCTTCAAGGAACATTTTTCTGGCCTCTTGAAGTCTTCTCTAGTCCGATAACCAATAGCCAACATATTTGTCATCCTGATGGCTGATGATTGCAAGCAAAGTAGTTGAACCTACGGTTATGGTCTTCCAGAATTCCCCCTTGTGCTGGTCAGTTTCCTTGAAGCCAAAAACGACAAACCTGTTCATTTTTTTTTTTCAGAAAAGCCACAAAAATTAATTATGAATTGTCATAAAAAATCCTTGTTTTGTTTATTCCCCAACACTCGCAAAACGCTTTTATGGAAATAGCTGAAAAGGAGGTATTCGATTAATATATGACATTTTACCCGCCTATTGGCAGCGTACAAAGGGTTTTAGAACGATCTATTTCTTGTTTCGAAAAGTGACAAAAATAAACCAAAACGTATACCAGTTTCAAATTTCTTCAATTTAGATCTGGTATAAAACAAAATTCACACCACCGGTGCAGCAGTGAATTTGAGTTTGTTCCGAAAAAATAGAACAAAACAACGATTTGGATCACCGCTGAAGATGCCCTAAGTCCTTAAATTTTGAATTTTATAAAGATTGAATGTGTGTTTCGAAAGTTTTGGAAAGAAACGGGTTCTAGAGACTGTTTAATCTCACTCCCGTGTCTCAGACTCAGGTTGGACCGATTTTCACAAAATTATTTTTTACAATCGGGCTATTAGTTTGCCTGTTAGGTTTAAAAATGTGAAATGGTTTTTGAATGTGTGAAACTATTTAAACTCACTCACTTTTCTCAGAGATGGCTGAACCGATTTCACATCAGTAAGAACACTGGCAAGTTTGTTCAATTCATCGTCATTTCGGATTGCCATTCACCGATGATCCTAGTTTTTCCTAGTAAGATTTCCTGCCATTTCCGATAGTTCTGCAACAACCAAAAACTCCATAACAGCCGCCAGTTAGACGGGTACTTGAGTATTCAGCGCAACCAGCCAGAAATTGAAACCCGGCTTATCTTTCTTCGCCACGACCAGCACCGAATGTCCGTATGGCACCGGTACAGTCTTGGGATGAGATCTTGGGATCTAGGTATATTCTGTCGACCGTGATAGGAAAAGCACGCACTAAGCGACCGATCAGACGTCAAAATCTGCGTTTCGACAAGGCTTAACAATTTTCAATAGTACATTATTCGAATAATCAAGTCGAATTTTTTTGCATTTGATGCACAGATCCACGGAGAAATCCGCAGCTCTTGCAAGCCTGTATATTAGGGTGGGACAAAAAATAAATATTAGAGCGGGGGCCTAGTGTGGTTGGTAACGTCTCCGCCAACCACGCTCGACGCCTGGGTTCGAATCCCACCGCCGACATAGGTGTCGATGGTTGTGAGGTGGCGTGATCCACTCACAACCAACCCAACTGGTCTAGATTCAATCCTAGCCGACACCGGGAGATTTTCTGAGGCGAAAAATCTCTGGGATCACGCCTTCCATCGCATGAGGAAGTTAAGCCGTTGGCGCCGGTCCGTTAATAAACGGGTCGCGAGTTAGGGTCCTGGGTGTGGAGTCGTCTCCCTGGGCGTCGGTGATTGGCCACAACAGTGGCGGAACTAGACCGACGGAAAATAAGCGAGAATAAAAAAAAAAAAAAAAAAATAAATATTAGCTCCCATGCACTTTTCGTGTTCCTTATGGGTCCTGTAACAACTGTGTAACTTTTCAGATTGATCGGTGGAACCCCTGATTTGCGCCCGATTTTTAAAGTTTCCATACGATGTTATATGGGAAAATCCACTTTTTCAAAACTTATCCTCTAGAAATTTCCAGTTGGCTCCTAAAAATATACCAATACATGATATTTGTAGGAAATTTTTCTGGGAATAATTCTTCTGAAGACTGTAAGGCGCTACAAAATTTGTAGAAAAAGTTATTCACCTTAAACTGATCGAATGTCTGACGAACGGCTCAACATTGAATTTTTCCAGCAACATTGCTGCAGCATGCTGCTGTTGCAAACTCAACAACGTGATGAGAAACAGTTTCGCGTAGAATTAAGCTTGAAAGCGTGATTTTTTGCTCATAGTATCTTTGGAGAAATTGCTTAGAATATCAATCCCTATATTTTGATAGTATTCGTTGTGTGATTTATACCCCTAAAGGTGAGAATTCAGCTTTCTAAACACCCCTACGTAGTGAAAAACATTTTCGTGTAGGATTAAGCTTGAAGGTATGATATTTTGCTCACGTTATCTTCATTATCGGAGAGCTTGCTTAAAATATTAACTATCAAGTTTCAATGTAGATTGATTACTCCCCCTAAAAGAGGGCAATAAACTTTCTAAACACCGCATATAACATTTTTCCTAGCTATTTTGTTCGCGAGTCTCACCCTCACGTCAACATACTATTTCTATACCCTTCTTGGCTTGCAGTTGATTATGGCCGACGCCGGTATTGTCTGAAAAAGGTTATCAGTTTTTACACATTGAGGATGCAAATTAGTCCCAAACATTATCTATTGGGTCCCTGCGTAAATGCAGCTGTCTCGGCAACAACCATAAGCAACCGCAGGATTTGCTCAAAATTAAGCTGTGATAAAAAATACCAGTCAAATTGAGTCGTAATTTGCTCTCATCAATGAACAGCTCAATGCTAAACATTATTTTAAAAGAGTGGAAGAAAAACATTAGTTTTCAATCTGCTGCAGAAAAATATCCTCTCTTACTGAGTATGGGATTAAGTTTGTAAAGTGCAGTGGGGAAGTGACATTTATTTTCAAAACTACGCTATCATTACATTAACCGCAATACTATTGAACGAAATCTAATGCGATATTATGGGAGTTTTCTCCAAAAGAATTGAATTGTAGAAAAATAGAGAACAAAAAAGACTTTTTGTTCGTTCTCGACGAGTTCATTGAACGAATGTAAAGCAATGTACTTTTTGTTGGCTGTCAGACAAAAAGTGATAATATAGCAGGCGCCAGTGACTCTATGCTGCCTGCATTATACTACCGCAATACTGGTACGAAAGTTTTGACCTAGATTGTGTGGAAAAGACGATGAACGAAGAACTTTTTGGCTTGAAAAGCATCATGATGTAAATTTATGCTGGCGCCTGAGAAATTATTGGTTCTTCAAATATGGACTCAACTGAGCAGGATTATTAAATTTGATACAAGTTGTACATGTTACAGTAGTATTCCAAGTATCATAAATATGTCAGGACCAGGTTTTTATTGAATTTATCATGAAAATTTGAAAAATCAGAAATTTTCGAAATTGACTGCTATGGTTTCTATCACAAGAGCTTGGTTCATGTAGCTTGTCTTCCTGACATCACTGAAGAACTTTGATAGCAAATAGCATTTATGTTTATTTATTTTTAAGCTCTGCATGTCAATACAGAAACGCTGTATCATCGTGAAATCTGCCCGTTTTAATCTCCCGAAGCTGGGTACATAACCCAGATAAAACTGGCTATTGTTCACACAGGAATTTAATTCCATGCTGGATTCCTGACAGCATTTCCCATTTCCCGATTCCAGCTATAAAAGCCTGTTTTTATCCTCAGCTGCGTATTTACGATCTATGTGAGTAAGTTTTATTATGTTGTATAAATGTTGATGTCGTCAACCGATAATCGTTGCCATTCGAAGTAGTGACACATATATTGGTTAATTTTTTTTTTTGAACAACATCGATTATGTCACGTTTTTGAACTAGCCAGCAGATGATGGCAGTGAAGAAACTTCGTTCAACATCGGAACGGCTGAGTATAACTTGGAACCAATTTAAATTTATTTAAATTTATATATTTTTTCGTGGATTTTCAAGTGACAGTCAGTCAGTGGCTTGCTAAATTTTTTTCCAAGAAATAATAACTAAAACCAGTTTTAGAGAATAGTTTTTCATTCATTTTATTTGAACAAGGCCAACTGAGTGTGTGCTATACTAATTTATAGATTTAAGACAAGAATTAATCCACCTAGCGGTGGAGAAACCTTTGTTTTACTAAGTATTACTCATCATGCTAGTAAACCACAAATCGTATACCAACGTTAGAAGTCCGACATCAATAACTAATAAAATGAATTTAAAAGGTAGTTTTCCGGAGGGCGAATCAAATACGATCATTGAATTAAGGCTGACGTGGTTTTCACAAATATTGTAAATTTTGGCACTGCAGCATATGAGTCTTATTTTTTCGATCACAAACCAATTTTTTAAATGCTGGCTAAAAGCAACTTATTTTTTTTTTAAATAATTGATCGTGCGGAAACAATAATTGATAACAATGATGACGTCCCACCTGGACGAGGGAAATTTTTTCTAAGCCTAAAGTCACACCTTCTATTCTCGTTCATTTTCGCATTCTCGCAAACTACATATATTGCCCGCTTTACTGAACCTAAAATGTAAGTCATATGACAAAGATGAAATTAGTTCATAAAGTAACAATGATGCAGATTTCATACTAGAACAGCAAATATGTATGGTAATTCAATGCAGCTCTGTTTTTTTAATTCCCTATAATCCAGGTTTGAATACCACAATGGTTTATTTTTCAGAAAATTTCAACAAACTTCTACAAATCTACTCTCAAAAAATCATAGTTCAGAATTATACAGGAGTGTGTTGATATGTGCCATATTTCATTAAATTTCATACCTCTTTGGTGAAGCTTTTTTAATCATCTGTATCGCTAATTTTGTTACATTTGCACGCTATGGGGTCAGATTTTACTACAATGCTTGACTCCCGAAAGCTGTAAATGTTCCTTATTACTAGCCAATCTGTTCCAACGTAAATTTAATATATATTTTAAAGGAAGTGAGAACGGAAGCTTTGCAAACTAGCACAAGAGCTACGTTAGCATTGCAGTTTCCTTTAAAATCTATTTCATATTGTTAAGAAAAAGCTATTACAAACAAAAGTTTCATTTATTTACACCAGTTTAGACGCACTACATAGAGTATAAAAGTTATGCAAAGTTATTGATGATTGATAATTTCCTTTGAAAAATAAATATCGATTGGAAAAAAGAGAAGAGAGAGAAGGAGAGAGAAAGAAAAGGACAGAGAGAGAAAGAGAGAGAAGTTATCCAAAAAGTAAAACATCCCATGTCTAACATATACTTTGGTCAATATTCTAAAATTCATGCAAATAATGAAAACAATTTCGCTATAGTTTTCGAAAGATCTCTTAAACCTTAACAATAGAAAAATATTCTTATGTACCTAACTAAATGTTTAAATTTAGTTCAATTGTTGAAAATTTGATAGTTGTTGAAAAAATGTTCCTAAAATGTATTAAGGCATGATAAAAAGCTTATAGGTTTCATTCCCCGATAATGTTGTATATTGTATTTATTACATAATTGTAAGTTTACGTTTACATATTATTGTTACAATCTGAAAACATGTTGCTCCGTGCTATTAATGTTTTTTTTTCGTTTACTCCTGATTTCAAGAAAAGTTAATTTGTAATTATATCTACCCATGTCTAATTGCTTCCTGTTGTACATTATTCGCGCGGCGCTTCAGTTGCTCCGCTGAGCAAAATCTAATTTCGTTTCAAAATTATATGTTCAACATGTATAAGCCATATAGAAGAAAATGTGGCAAGCATGGTTACGCTTTATGCCTTCTAACGTATAATAAGAACCAGAAGATTTGATGTAAAGATAAATTAACGGTTGAAGGCGTCATGCTTTTTTTTTTCAACAACAGTGACCCGAAGAATCATTCCCGCATTTCATATAGGTTATGGAGTGCAACGAAGCTTATGCAACTCATGCTCATTAAACAGTGTCAATCCTACTTGGCTGTTTTCTTTGCGTCTGTGAAGCTAACTCAAGTGACTGTCTCCAAAAAGTCCGAGTTTTGTTGGTGTATCTTAGACTTCAAACCTATCATTTGCGGTTTTAAAAAAATTACATCGAGTATTATGTACATCATTAAACCTAATTTCTGATTTTTTTAGCATACCCATTGAAGGATTGCTTAAGGATACCACGTGGACAAATTTTAAACGAGGTGGAGTCTTCAGTTTGGCGCTTTTTATTATAAACATGGTATCGAAGCCATCCAAATCAATGCACCAGAATTACTTTAGCGTGCTCAAAGGAAAAGTACTAAGCAAGGCCTTGGTACTATACTCCGCTATCAGAACTTGACCGTCTATTTATCATACACAGACTTCGCGGTCAACTGTTAATACACAGAGCAGTTGCGAGGCTAGCGCTACGATCCTACTCCCACTGATACTAACAGTCTTTTCAGAGCCTGGATTCGGACATGCGACAACTTGTGTTTGTTAGTCCAGCATCGTACCTCGACACCAGCTGGGAGGAGTATACCTAATAGCATAAAATAGAACATTTACTCTTGTATTAAAATGAAATGTGGCGTGAAAAAAAAAACAAAAAATCGGCATTAGAGTTTAATACTGGCAATAGATTCATATTTTATATCAAACATAGAAATAAATGATTTCTAATAAAACTTACCTGATTGAGTAATAGATTAACAATATATCTCTGGATGACTAACTATTTTAATTTAATTGAATACTTTTATTTTTACATAATAAACTGCGTTCCCATAACAAACCGTCCAGTTCAACATCCTTTGTTGTAGGTCAACTAAATCAGTGAGTTCATAGTAGCTGCTCTGTGCATAATTTATTGCCACTTCTCTGCTTTTCATAATTGTCTCCATGTGCAATACAGTATCTGAAGAATATTTTTCGCAATAATGATGACTCATAAATGGTTATTTGAAAGACGGCAAACATACATTACACGGTGACAAAAAAGTCTGGTCACACTTTTTTGGGGTCGCCTGTAGCCTACACGTTGCATCTCTCTGGTGCCATCTATATGTCAAATGAAAGGGTTAACTTTGCTGCCCAAAGTGGCAGAGTTTCGTTTCTGTGCAGTTTGTTAACATTGAGTTGTGAGCCATGGCAGAGTTAAGAGCAGCTGTTATCGCTGAATATGTGAAAGGGTACAAACCCGGACACATATTCAAACACCTAAAACCGCTCGGAATCAACCGGAAATTCGTGTACCGGACCATAAATCGGTACCTAGAGACCGGAGGCACCGAGGACAAGGCACGATCTGGACGACCAAGGTCTGTGAGAACTCCAAGGCTGAAAAAGATTATACGAGACCGGATTCGCCGGAATCCCGCCCAATCTGCACGGAAGCTGGCCAGGAACCTTAAAACGAACCGAGAATCAATTCGCCTGCTTCTGCGCAAAGATTTAAAACTTACACCGTACAAAAAACAGGTGGTTCTTGGGGTTACCAGAGCTACAAAGGACAAGAGGTACCAACGGTCGCGGGAGTTGCTCGGTTGGCGCGCAGATGACGAGATTATTTTTTCGGACGAGAAGCTGTTCGTTTTGGAGCAAACAGTCAATCGCCAAAATGATCGAGTTTGAAGTGTGAGCCTCCATCAAGCTCCTGCGGACAAGCTGAACGTTTCCCGGTTCCAAAATAAGACGTCAGTGATGGTTTGAGGAGCCATTTGCAAGAGAGGTAAACTGCTTCTTATTTTTATCGATAATGGGGTCAAAATCAACGCAGTGTACTACCTGGACACGGTTTTGAATAAAAATGTTCTGCCTCAAGCTGAACTATTGTTTGAAGACCGATTACTACTGCTTCCAGCAAGATGGCGCCCCATCCCACACCGCAAAGGTTGTTCAGGCATGGTGTGAGGAAAACTTGACCGATTTCATTTCGAAGAATGAATGGCCTCCGTCGTCTCCGGATCTGTATCCATTGGATTATTTCGTGTAGGGATACATGATGTCGAAGCTGAACGACTATAAAATAACAAATTTGGAGTAATTCAAGCGAGTTATCACGAAAATCTGGGACGAGATGCCGATGGAGCACGTGCGCGCTGCTTGCGACGACTTTCCGAGACGTCTGAAGCTGGTTCGATCAGAGAGAGGTGGTGTAATTCTAAGATATCGTCTGTGAAGTATCTTTATGAGTTACTGAATAAAGCTATAAAAGCCAGATTCAGATTTTCTTCTTATTCTTTGAAATATTGAGATTTTCCTGTGTGACCGGACTTTTTTGTCACCCTGTAGTTTATTTAAATTATATCGATGTAAAATTTATGATCACTGCACATTTTATTAACAAAACATAATACATGAGGCAGTTTTGGGTTTCTCTGCTGTTCGACTTCCTAAGTTATTTACCGCTGTAAACTTGCTCAAAAGAACTGCAGTAAATACAGTCAAATATGCATAAACCATAACCGCAATGCTACTCCTGTATCCCTTTGACGCGTCACTAATATGATAGAGAAGAACTCGAGAATAACGAGTGCCGTATGATTCACCACAGAGTGTAGCGAATTGGAAAATAAAAGCAAAAAATATTTCTATTGACACGTCTCATTTCGCAATTTCGTACAAAACAGTTATAGTAGACTTCTGGTAATTACTCTTGAGAGGAAAACGAATGCGTTTTACGGTGCCGAGCTACCATGTACGAAGTGTGAAGCAAGAGAAGAGACGTTTGAAACAGCCTTCGGGTACCAATTAACTCTAGAATTACTTTGATCGATGGTTTAGTGTGACCACTGCCGTTTGTTTGATGTGTTAAGCACATCGAAGGGACATTTCCTGTGGTTTGGGAGAGTTGATTAGTTGATTTAGAACTACATAAGGTTGTTTGTTACATTACATTACATTGTATTGAATATGTTTAAAACTTTGTGCACAAGAGGTGTTGAAGTGCCATCGAATTTCAATTTGCAAATATAAATATGACATTACTGAACAGGAACATAGCAAACACTATACAGCACAAACAAGTTTCAACAGTCAGTGCTTGCAGATTAAAATAACATTTTACTTTTATTTCTAGCGCAAAACGAGATAATATTAACTCTTCAATTAGATATTCAATTCACCCTGAAAAGGACAATTTAATATCGAATTTTTCGGATTGCATTTTTGCACAGTCGAAAGCTGTTTTTAAACTGAAAATTTGATGGCTCATATATTTGGAAGGCCAGCATTTCAGAACTTTAGTGTGTTGTATTAATTAGGCAACTTTACATTGGGGGAAGTGCCGGCTAATGTATCTACTACTGATGCTGCCCGCTACCCCACAAAGGCAGCTTTTTAATAGATGAAGTACCATTGCACCAGCTGGCCCTGCCACTATCGGTGGTGATATCCGTTGCAATTTCGGCTACCCGCTACCACAGATACTGTTGCTATTCGCTGCCACTGCTGCTGCTGCTAAATAAGGACCGTTGTAGTCGCGACGCCAATTGGCTGAGTGGTTACATTCTGGCTATCCTTATCAAGAATCAGGAAAATTCACTTGCATAGGATATTGGTCCAGCAAACCCAATAAAATGTCGGTTAACGAAAATCTGTGGATGTCACAGCTGCATTTCCACATATACCCACTCGTAGTTTCCCATCAAAATACATATATAGAAATGTTTAACCTGCAGTTTTTTTAAATGTATCTTCAATATGTTGAATACATATATTACACTGGTAAACACAGGTTTTGCTCTAGAGCTCAAACTGGGAATAATGAAAGATTAGAGCCTTTAAACCATTCCTGTGAATTTTGGTGCTCCTACTTTGGAATGGTTAAAAAGTTATAATCTTTTGAGTGCAGCTTTTAAGCTTTGGGGAAACATTTTTCCGCTTTTGTAGACCAGTGTTATAAAATTATATGTTTAAAAAATTATCAAATTATCAAGAGGTTTTATCAAATAGAAGAACTCAGCTTTTGGTGGCTAAAAGCAGGGTCAGAGATCAGTCATTCTTACTCATTTGAGACTATATTGGAACTGTAATTCAATTGTGCTCTTAATGAATAGAGCCATTTATGCGATTCAACCTGCCAAACTTGTGTGCTAGCCATGGATTGCTGAAAGTTTTATTATGATATGTTTTACTATTAACCTCCTTAGACTGAAAGTTTTAAAATGATATGTTTTACTATTAATGCCTTGGACAGTGACCCGATATTAACTCCAAAAAAAGTATTTAACAGTCCGAAACTAAATATGAGCTTTCAATAGATGGTGTTATGGTGTTATGTGATTTAATTATTTACAAAGAAGATAGATAGTAGATTCACATCAAGCGCTCTTCTGTCGTAATTTATTTTCAGGTTGAAACTGTCTAATTGTTACAAGGAATTCCTCCCTCATTTCATCAGTTTGGCTGTATAAATAAAGCATGAATAGAATATTAAAATTGAGAATTAAAAAAATATAAAGGGACATAATCCTGTAATGCACCATAGATGGATGTGTGTGGCGAGAGCTGTCATAAAAGAAAAGAAGGGTGATGGAACGCAACTCGATATCTGAGCGACACATGCCAGCTTCACGTTCACCCTCCGTTTCTGGTTTAGCACAACACAATTAAGGGCATTTGACGAGCGTACGCATTCAAACGAAATTGAAAATTAATGTGTCTGCGTTTGACATGTCTCCAGGCACAAAGTTGCGAGCTAGGCGAAGCATGTCATAAAAGACGGACTTGCTTTGCGTGGTTTGTTTGATTCGCAGTCTGTTTGGTTTGCTTCTACGCATGAAGCCACAATTTGTACTATGCAAGATTCAGTTGACCGGGTCAAATATAGATTTACCTAGAGCGGAAAATCGTATCGATTAATGTGGTATAATATATGTTAACGCTTCATACTTACTTTAAATCCATGATTGTTGTTCAATAATATGATCTAATATGATCTTTGTTTAGAAATTCGTAAAAACATTGTCCTATTTCTCCAGTTTTTCTAGATCTAAAAATTGCTAATTCTTATATTAAAGAAGAGTATTTGTTTTCCATTTCACAGATCTGTATCGGCCGACCAGCAGTACGAGCCGGATAGAGAAGGGTCCAATGAGATCATTCCTCCTTCACGTTACATAGAGTTCCTGAAAACCGAACGAAATGCGATTGTGGGAAATACCATATCGCCTCCTCGATACATTGAAGTACGCCAGGGACGAATCGTCCTAGAATCGCAAAGGATTATCGACTTTAATAACAAGACTGATGGCGATGATCACTCCTTTGTCCATAATGCCAAAGAGAAGCTAGATATAGAATCGCCTACAACGCTGGAACTGCCGGACGATTACGAGCGACCACTGATAATACAAAGTGAACCACAGTCTCCGGTATACGAGCGCGGGAAACCAGGCAGTTTGTACATCAATTCATCTAACCGTTCGGAGTCATGTAAAAATACAGTGAGTATCCTTTTATTAAAAAATGGAGTTTGTGCACATATTAAGGAAATGCATTGTCTTTTTTACGCAATAGTATACACAGCAAACTTTCATTTGCATTCCAAATGTCTTTAAGAGTTTAATCGAATCGGAGTATTTTAGGAGTAGCTATAACTAGTACCCGTCTAATTATTTTAATAAAACAAAAATCAACCCTTTTTTTGGTTTGCTATTTTGAAGCACTCAAACATTTTGCAATTCCCTCCCTCAACACAACATCGTATACATGCGCATACCAAAGTCATAGTCTAGATGTTTCTTGGAGCAGAACAGTTATAACTTGTAAGTTTCCCGAGTGTGCCATATTTATATCACATTTATTTCTTGGGCATGCTTATTCCGTTGAAAAGGGAGATCCCGTTCATGTTATACTAAATTCACCCTAGCGTGAAATGTGGAGTGTTTCTGCTATGTGCATATTTTCTAATAATAAATTCGTTTTTGTTAAAATTCGCGAATAAAGGTTGTCAATTACGGGTAAATAAACTTAATTAATGCCAAAATGATGGTTGATGACTTGATGTATCTGTTGCTTCCATATATCTGTTGATTTTATACTGGAGACTGGTTAAAAGATTAAATGAAACATTCCGAAATCGAATGCATTTCGAAAGTTGATTTTTAAATTATATTGTATCATGGGCCTATAAATGTTCTTAATTTTTGAAATTAAGTAAATGTTCTAAAACTTAACCTTTAAGGAAACTGTTCTTGTTATTTTTCATCCTGTACTTCTTCAAAAAGTTTCGTGAAAGTTCAAGTTTCAATTTTATTTTTTTAAGGCGGGGGCCTAGCGTGGTTGTAACGTCTCCGCCAACCACGCTCGACGCCTGGGTTCGAATCCCAACGCCGACATAGGTGTCGATGATTGTGAGCTGGCGTGATCCACTCACAACCAGCCCAACTGGTTTGGAATCAATCCCAGCCGACACTGGAGGATTTTCTGAGGCGAAAAATCTCTGGGATCACGCCTTCCATCGCATGAGGAAGTAAAGCCATTGGCGCCGCACACTGGGGCGGCCTCATACAAAAGCTCAGACAAAACCTAAATTTTTTTTTCCGGAATTAGGTTCAAAATCGATATTTTGTAGAAACTAGAATGCCTACAGACCAAGAATCAAGCATAGGTTGTAAAGAATTCGCATGTTTTAGTACATCGTGAGGTAGGAGAAGTTGGGGTTAAACATTTGATAAAATCAAAAAAAAATATTTCAATCATCTTTACCAACCTACAAAATGCAGGAGCTGCCAAATAATAATGACATTATGCATGAAATCTCTTCAATATGAGTTAAATTAAAGGAAAAAAACTTAGATAGCTGAGTATATCCTACTATACCACGATTGAGCTCAACGTTTCACGCAGATAAAAAACCCAATTTTTCACTAATTTCAAACATTTGAAAAAGTAATTTACCAGCAAGTACCCACTCTATAATCTTCTCAAATTTGAAGATGCCAGTATCAGCTATTCAAAAAACCCAACTTTAGCTGCCACTTTTTGCCTATTCAAAAGTTATTCGATTTTTGGTACAGCACGTTTTTAGGTATAAACCATGCGTTTCGCGGCAGCTTTCTATGACGATATCACATTTCAACAAATTCGTGAAGCGCACAGCCAGAAGTCCAGCAGAGTTGAAACCATGCAATATATATTAAACGGTATGTTGGTTATATCTGACCCCTTTTTCGTCCAGTTTAAGAACAAACATCGATTCAACTGATACCCGCAAAACAAAAAAAAGCGGTCGTGGAACTCCTTTACGTTGAAAATGATATGGAAGACGATGAATTAATGTTTCTGTAATCTATCCAAATTCAATCATTTTGTTATATATCATTTATCATGATCAATACGTTTAGAATGTGTATGTGTATGTGTGTGAAATAAGTGACTTAAACTTTTTTATGCATGACTCAAACAATCAAATGACCCTAACAACTGATCTAAGAACACAGAATTGCTTAGACTTGCACTTGAGTAGCAAAAAGAATTTCACTTTCAAAATTGAGCGATCTAGATCAAACAGTAATTCAGGCATGTTGTACATGAATGTACTAGGAATCCTGCCAAAAAATTCGCCTGAAAATGTCAAACCTTCTTGTTTTGACGTTCTAGATAAAAAAAGTTCTCTGGATCAAAACATGATGTGCAAAATGGAAAATCGTATATAGTTGATCAACTTCGCGTGATACTTGTGACCTCTATTCCTTTCCGACCGAGCCCACACAATTGTGTAGGATGCGATGTTAACACTAGCTTTGTGAGCAATAAAACAATGAATAAGACTTTCAAAAAGCGAAAGAGAAGGTTTAGTTTAAGTCACCTTCTATCTACGCATTCATATGGGCCCGGTCGGAAAGGGCTATAACATGAATCTAAAAAGTTATTGGGCTTATTTTTTTAAACAGAGTGATTCAGATAAGTATAACTGATCTACACCAAACATTGATGATAGATCACAATCATTCGAACAAATTTGCCGAAGACACCAATATTCTATGATTTGAATTTGAGCAGTTATGGGGTTTTGTTTTGTGAACATTAAAATTAGTTCTATCTCGTTAACATTCAATCCTAAAATTTTGATGTTTTCGACAACTTTATGTCAATTGATGATATGAACAACTTTTCTAAAGAAACAAAATGGCTAGCACCATTTATTCAGAAGATAGATGTCAGCGCCATCTGTAGGAAGAAAATTGAAGCTACTCGAATACATTTTTCATAAAGATATGTTTATGCTATACAACATTGCCGGAGACATAAACACTGTGGAAACAACCATTTAGAAATTATGAGGTTTTGTCGCACCAACAGACCAATCTGCCCCACTGTGCGCCGGTCCGTTAATTAACGGGTCGTGAGTTAGGGTCCTGGGTAGAGTCGCCTCCCTGGACGTCGGTGATTGGTACGACAACAATGTGGAACTAGACCGACGGAAAATAAGCGAGAATAAAAAAAAAAGTTTTTTAATTCAAAGTTTTTCGTTTTAATGATTTTTGCTCACAAAAAATTTCTTTTCTTCAGTGTACATTTTTTACTAAGTATTTTTAGTTCTTCACACCTTGGTTCCAGTAATTTTTTTGGTACAGCCTAAGGTTCCTGAGCTACAAAGTTGTATGCTAAAATACCTCTGAAATATTCATCTGAACTTATCGTAAATTGTGTAATATTGACAACACGTTTCGATGATTTAATAATGGCTGTTGAAAGTTCTCTAATTATTTAAGAAAAAGCGTATCTTCAGGAAAAATCGGATTTTCTGAAATTCAAATTTAAAATGATTCGAAAACGAAAACAAGTAATTCACATGAGTTTTTTGATTAAATGTTGAAATTTAAGAAATGCTCTAAAAACTAACATTCAGGGAACATTTCTGCATCCTGGACTTTCTAACAAAAATATCAATAATAACATAAAAATTTCTATGAAAATAATTCAAAGCGGATGACCTTTTCCTGGCAATTCGAAATTTAGTGGTTATTGCAGTATTTATTTTAAAATATGATAGCGTATTGTTAGATAATGAATTTCATCAAACGTGCACGCAAAAGAAAGGATCCTAACTTTCGAATGGAGTCCTCTGCCCGGACGTCGCTGATTAGTTTGACGGTACTAGAAATAGACCGACGGAAATAAGTTAGATGAAGAATTTAAAAACTCAGTCTAACACAACTTTGTTTTTCTTGCATGCAACGTAAAAGTCCTTTAAAAATACTAAAGCTATTGTCCTACAATATTAATAGTTTTTATAGTTGAAACGCATGACTGCAGCGAACATTTTGACAAATCAAGGTCGGCGGATAGTATGGTTCGGAATTTACCCGCAACGCGAAGCTAGTGTGTATGTGGTTATGAGTATTTTGTATTGTATTGTTCCATCGGTTAGCTATTTCTAGCGTTTCCCATGATTTAAGTTCGCCCTTGACGTCGGATTCAGAGGTGCCCAGAAATGACTCAGGTCCAATGAATTGCTGTCTGGTCTGAAGGTTTTAGGTAAAGTTTTGTCGTTTTTCCCTACCTTCGGTATGAAGATCACCTTGGCTTTCCGCCAGATATCTGTGATCCAGGGTGAAGCTGGCACGAAACAGATGTATCAGTTCGGGCATTATGACTCTATCTGATTTTTGTAAAAAGATGGGTAGATTGCCATCTGGTCCAAGAGACTTCATTGGTTCGAAGGACCTTAATGCCCAATTGATTGAAGCCTCCGTGTACAGCCTTCGAGAGAGCAGAATCGAGTTGTTGGTCACTGTACATCTTGTACTCGGACGCTGATGCTCCGGTGTCTGCTGTTTGTTTATGCAAGTTAACCCAGGGAAGTGCGTGTTCATAAGAACCTACAGCGGGTGTGACGGTTGCCGTCCTCTCTTTTTAACTGCCCTAGACCATTGGTGTGATCTACTGACATCACTTTCTGGAGTCATGAGGCTTCGGACAACGTTTGAATGCCCTCGCAGAACTTGATTCTACAATTTTTTTGCCTTGCTTTACTCAGCGTTGTATTTAGTGAGCGACGCTCTTTACTCATCCCAGTTGGATGTGCTTTTTGCCCAGTTGAACAAACGCCTGGCCTCACAGCGGAGGTTATTGAGCGTTTCTTTCCACCACGGCACGTTGCGACACACAATGTAAATCATCAGCATATATCTACAGATTTATCTGTTTTTTTTTTTAATATTAACCTAGATACAAGATACATCGTGGTTGTGTGTTTAAGTATAGCAATTTCTTACTATTAATAACTTTCAATAACAAAAGTGTACAACAATGGAAAAAAAATACTTAAAATAGGTTAAATTAACCTATAGCGGTCCCCTTTGCTTTGTTACCCTATAGTGGACCACCCGTCAGAATAACTCAATTTCTCTAAAATAAATCGAAAACTATAAATATTTGTGATGCAAACTTGCTGGACGAGATGATTCCCGTTGGAAGATTTCTGATAATCTCTCAAATTTTTGCATAAATTAGGAATGTTTGGTGAAAAGGGTTAGGCTATAGGTTTTTTCTTCATCTATGGTTCACTATAGGTTGATTTTCCCTATTTTTTCGATTATTGAAGCAACCTTGTATATTCTACTATGAGTTGATACCACGACAAGTGCTACCAATGGTTCAATGTAGATCGACTAACAACAAATAATGGTCAATAGCAACAAAAAACTGTTAATGTTTTTTTTTTGCTTTCTGTGGTCATCACTGTGGCCAGTGGAAGACATTTCATTCCAATATCAGTTGAAGTACTATTTGATAAAGTAGGTTAATTTTGTATGCTTCTCACTTTTAAGTTATGTATACATTGGGGTCTTTTTTTACGCGGTTGGTTGTACCGCGTTGAAAAAATCCGCGTATAAAAAAAGCGTAATTTTAAAAATCGCGTAAAAAAACTCCATTCATTAATAAGATCTGATTAAAAATAATAAGTAAATATAAACTTGGAAAATGATAAAAAAGGGTAACGAAACACACAAAATGAGTTTATAGTGCTTCTAAAATCAAAATTCATTGAAGAACATGACAATAACTTTTTTATAATACTTTTGCCACATGTTTAAGCTTTCGTTCCTTAATCCGAAGCTAATCGCAACGACCCTGACTAGTATCGTTATACAATTATTAATATAGTTTTGTTCCTTCTTCCCGAGTCAACGGAAATTGCCTATTTTTTGATAATAACAGCAAATATAGTAAAAATATACATTATTTAGATCAATAAAATAGAATTTCTTATTGTCATGAACCACACGATTGATTTTTACTTTATTGGATTTACTTATACTAAACTTATTTAATACCACGTAAAAATAATCTTCCAAATCGCGTGAAAATAATCCGCTTTATTTAAAAAAAAAACCGCGTAAAAATAATCCGCGTTATTGTAAAAAATCGCGTTAAAAAGTCGCGTATAAAAAACAGCATAAAAATAGCCCGCGTAAAAAAAGACCCCAGAGTAATAATTTGCTTCTCAGTGGTACTATTGAGTTATTTGAATTGCAGCTCCGCTCCGCGACGTTTTTGATATGAACTAAAACAATCACGTTGAACCATTGTGGAATAAAAGTAACTTCAGTATCATACTAGAGCAATGGTTTACTAAACGCACTTTTGAATGTTGAAAGATCGGTTTTACAATCTATTGGCTAAAGCAAATGCAATTTTACTTATTATGATTGCTAATGTGCTACAGAACTAACCACATAGAACATTATTTCTCGTGAAAAAGAAATATGAGCGTCGCATGTGGAATAAGAAAATAAACTTAGAAATCATTAATACTATTCCTATTAGATCTTTGTTGTTTGTACTAACGGGTGATTATTTAAGAATTTGGTTTTTCTTCAATAAAAAAAACGCATAAAAATTACAAAACTGTCTGAAATCTTTTTTTGAGCCGATAAATTGGTTTATGCCATTTACTTTTTAAAGATAATTTCATTCAAATGTTGGCCACGGCTATGTTTTAAATAGTCCATACGAAAAGTCCAATTTTTGGTCACTTTTTCGAGCATTTCGGCTGGTATCTCGCGAATAACGCGTGTAATGTTGTCTTCCAAGGCTGGAATTGTTGTTGGCTTATACGCATAGACGAGAAATTTAACGTAGCCCCACAAAAATAATCTAGCGGTGTTAAATCGCATGATCTAGGCGGCCAATTCACCTGTCCACTTCGTGAGATGAATTGCTCACCGAACTCATTCCGCAATATATCCATTGATTCGCGGATGTGTGGCACGTTGCTCCGTCTTGCTGAAACCACATGTCAACAACCCAGCTCTTCCATTTCTGTTAAAAAAATCAGAAATCATCGCGCGATAGCGAACGCCATTGACCGTAACGGCTCATTTCAAGATGGCTTGACAAAGTATTTTTTTTAATTCTTTTAGCACCAATATTTAGTGGTTAATTTGTGGTTTCGAAATCCAATTTGTGGTAATTTGTGGTTGAGTAATTTCTGAGAAATTTTCAGAAAACTGAGTCAAGCCATCTCTGAAAATGATTTCGCTTCAAATGAATCGGACAACGATGATATATACATCAATCGAAAGCTCTTAATTTGTGGTTCACGAAAATGTAGTTTTTGTAAGCATACTTCATACTAAAATAATTAAAAAACTATTATTTAAATTTTTGAACATTGTTTACTTCTTGTTGTCAACACCGACCGTACGCGGCGCTGGTAGACCATCAAGATGATTTTTTCTCAGAGAGCTTTCGTGTAGCGATGAGTATGGTAAAACTAGAGATACTCAGAGGGAGAGATATGCGGTGAGCAGAACGAACCGTCAAAATTGAAGCCAAACGAACAAGAAAGGTAGCACCACATTGAGAGGTATTGCAGTCAGATACAAAAAAGAACGTGTTTATTTCTATACGATTTTTTGTTCTATTGCCAATAAATGAATTAAGAATGCTGTGAGTGATTTTTACCCGGAGTTCAACAAACCTTGTGTATAGGTAACAAAATAAGTGAAGGTGTATAAAATTAAACATAAACATAAAATATGTCACCTTAACAGTTTCTGTGAAGCACTTCACTATTCTTAAGGACTTTCACCGTCACCACCGATTATACAAGTCGAATGTTAGTCAACATTGCGCTTTGAGAAGAGATCTGGCACCTCTGACATATGAAACCCAGTTGCCGAATTGGCGATTTTTTTCACCGCGAATCTCTTCCTCTGAGTATTTCTAGGTGAAACAGTATGTAAACAGCAGGGATGCTATATGTGCAGATTTGCTGCGAAATGCAAATGTTGATCAATTAGCAGATATTTGTAGTTGACAAGCCTCCGTGTGTTTTACGTAAATTTCCTCAAAATAAGTGAAGTTTTACGTAGGCATGCGAGCGTAATTTTCTCGATCTTCGGTCGAATCATTTCCGGTAATGTAGTTTTGCCATTTACCGATTGTTTGAAAAAAAAAACCTAAATTAATACACCTAGGGGTGTGATCTGGTCTTTCTCATACAAAATCTGTTATATGTTAAAATCTATTAGCACATACGTTTTAACTCTTGGAACAAATTAAAGCCTGATAATAATAAAGAACAATTTTTTGTTTCGATAAATGTAATAATATTTTGGTAACCAACTACGCAACTGCATTCAACTGTTGGGTATTTTAGAAACCGGAATGATGCCTGAAGGTTGGGAATGGGCCTTAGAACTGTAGGGAACGGTTGAAACGCATGGTAAATGCCTAAAGGTGTGAGTTCTGACTATAATTAAAATTCGATATTTTCTCGTCTCAGGAATATGCTACTACAACTACCCCCTGAATAATAAAACAAAAAAGCTTACAACGGCAGCGACAACTGTATGTCGTATACAGTAAGGTCGCTTTTTACGCGGGTTGCTTTCCTCCATTACTCAAAAACGGTACAAGATATCGACCTCATTTCAATCACGTTTTTCGTTTTAGGCCACGAGTGATCATATATCAGTTTTTAAAAAAAATCACAATTTTTGGTGTAAATACTCAAAATTTAAAATATTGAATTTTGGTCTCTATATTGGCCACTATCATATTCAAACGAGGGTTTAACGTTTTAGGACGGTTTTCTTTGTTATATTTGCAACTCAAAAAAGTCGTTTTTTACGCGGGTCCATACAAATTTGGAACGCATCTCCCGCGTAAAAAACGACCTTAGTGTATATGAACGACTGTCGATATGTTCTAGATAACCCACTAGCACTAACATCGGCAGGTGCTCATCCAGCGCCGCGTACGGTCGGTGTTGACAACAAGAAGTAAACAATGTTCAAAAATTTGAATAAAAGTTTTTTAATTATTTTAATATGAACTATGCCTACAAAAACTACATTTTCGTGAACCACAAATTAGGAGCTTTCGATTGATGTATATATCATCGTTGTCCGATTCATTTGAAGCGAAATCATTTTCAGAGATGGCTTGACTCAGTTTTCTGGAAATTTCTCAGAAATTACTCAACCACAAATTACCACAAATTGGATTTCGAAACCACAAATTAACCACTAAATATTGGTGCTAAAAGAATTAAAAAAAAAACTTTGTCAAGCCATCTTGAAATGAGCACCAAACCGTACATTTTTCTGGCTGCATTGGCGATTCTTGTATTGCCTCTGGTTGCTCTCCGATCCAAATGCGGCAATTTTGCTTTTTAACGTACCTATTTAACCAGAAATGAGCTTCGTCACTGAGCACCATTTTTCGGTAAAAAAAGTGGATTTCGTAGTTCCGAAAGCAAACTAATAATTGATGATGTACATAATTTGTCAAACTCAATTTTCTTTGCCTCATTACCTCAATGGCAGCAAATTGATGTTGTCTAGATGTTTTTTTAGTGCAATAGTTTGTTTGAATTAATAAACAATTCAGGAAAACTGAACTTATTTAAGATTCAGACATTACCATCTCGGTTATTGAAACTGGTGTGTGTTTCACTTTTAATTTACTTTGATGTTCTCAATAACAACTTGAAAGATTTGATTTTTGCTAGTTGCCTAGATAACAAATTTGAAATATCTCTTTTATTTGATGTTGTGCCCATAAATTATTTATATTAAAAAGTGTGATTTTTTCGTAAAAGTAAAAGAAAAAACTAATGTTTAAATTATATTTTATACTCATAAAAATTTAAATTTTCATTAAAAATCTCACAGTATATTTGTAATGTGCTATTATAAAAAATGCTTCAATGCTGCTCATTTAAGCTAATTGAACAACTTCTTTTTTTAGGATCAACTGGAATCCAGAATAGCTGAATTAGAAGATGCCTTATTACGATTGCAAGATAGAGTAAACCAAGTGAGTATTGCTGAAAAAAATATTGACTCTCTCGTATTTGAATATATCTAGACTCACAGGATAAAACTTAAGTCGTCAGAGATTTATCGATAATCCCCGTTTGGTTTTCTACTACGAAACACTAGTAACAGCACTTGTCTTTATGATGAGATGTGACACTTTGGAAAGTTTTTCCTGAGACGTATAAACCGATGACGACGCGCCTACGAGGAAGTACCTCGAATGGAAAAGGGAGAAAAGCTTATAAAACCGATTCGAAATCCTTGCTAGCAGCAAATAGTACTTGCCCACATTCCTGTTCTTTGTATCGCACTGCATACTTTAGTATGGGTTTTTCCTTTTTGTTGGCATCTGGGAGGGTTTGTGTTTGGTTGGCATGAAATAAGGGAAGACGAAAAGTGTCTTGAATGGTCTTCAGCAGTTTTACGGACTACTCTTTTACTCGTTCACGGATCGGGCACAATTAACCTTTGAAGTGGAAAATAAAGTAGTAAATTCAGCTTTGAATTTCTGTCCTTTTTTTTTTTCAGATTGTAAGTGAATTGGTAAATCCACAGTTTTGTTTCTTTTGTTGAATCTAGCTTGAAAAAGAATGCTCTTTAATGCTTGATGAAACATTCAGTTAGAAGGTGAAGTTTAATAAAGTGTTAATCATTAAATGGTCTATCCTGGTTTTTAGTCGTGATCTAAACAAAGTACTAACGTAGCAGCCTGTCTATATATAAAAAAAAAAAAACAAAGCAAAGCCTTGGTGCTACATCCCGTATCGGAACTCAACCTTCTGTTTATTTTACACAGACTTCGCCAACTGTTTAATGTACAGGACAATTGCGGGGCTAGCGCTACGATCCTACTGACACCAACAGTCTCTCCCGAGCCGGGACTCGAACCTACGACGACTGGCTTGTTAGGCCAGCATCGTACCTCAAGACCAGCTGGAAGGTTTATATAGCCTGTCTATATATTTATTTGTAAATAGCGTTTAATGTGTTATCACCGAAGGATTGCAATGGTCTATTTTCAGTTCATTGTTTTTTTCTGTTGTCGCTCCATCATCGCTTTGGATAGCATACCACAGACTTATCAGTTTACTGTGTAATCTAAAATCCAACAACAGGCCAGCATTAATGATATAAGAAGTTCATTAGCCTGGTTCAAAAAAACACAGTTACTATGGGACCGAAATTGATACCTTCTCCAGCGGTGTGTTACAACCTACACATCATATTACTTTAGTTTTAATACGTGGGTATATAGCTACCTAGATTTCCTATAGTGTAACAAACAAAGGGATTTTAAGAGTGGGATTATAATTCTGGTTAACCCTTTCCGCTAAATTTTATATATGTATAAAATTACCCCTTCCTGATACTAAGCATCTCGTCGAAGTTCATTAAGCGGCGTCTAATGATTAAACCTTGAGGCGTGATAGCTTTCAGTTTTAAGAGCATATAGCAAAGCAAAGCCTTGGTGCTACATTACGATTAGGAACTTGACCTTCTGTTTAATTATACACAGACTTCGCAGCCGACTATTCAGTGTAGGCAGGACAATTGCTGGGCTAGCGCTACGATCCTACTGACACGAACAATCTCTCCCGAGCCGAGACTCGAACCTACGGCGACTGGCTTGTTAGGCCAGCATCGTACCTCAAGACCATCTGGGAGATATTTTTAAAAGCACTTTTTAACTTTTTCGAATGTTCCATGAAAGCAGATACAAGTATTCTGCATGCAGTTCATTGGGCTACTGATATTTACAATTCATGCATGTAATGTAACCAAAAAATGTAATAACATTCTATTTAACTTTAAAGCTATGATGTATATATTTTTGCTATCTTTTCATTTTCCATTATGTAGTATTTTATGTATTATGCTATTATGCTATTATGCTATTATGCTATTATGCTAGTATGTTCGATGTCCAAGTTGCATACTCGACTTGTTGTAAATTAGAAAGGATTATCTAAATTCCTAATGATTTTTGTATTGTTTCATTATTGTGTTGGGGAGTTAGAACTAATCATTACTGGACGCCTTAATAACTTTCCTCTTTCATAAATTAACAATAAAACCGTAGTAGGTACTAATATTTAGTGAGTATGGCTGGTTCCTGTTTTTCGAGCTCAGAATTGAAAACATTAGTTATTTAGCCTATGTACATGAGAACTACATACACAAGCTTCTTGTTTCTGATGGGGTGCACTTAAAGGGAAGCAACGCTCACCGTACTAAGGACTTGCTTACCACATTGTTCGGCCGGCGTGTGTTCACTCGTAATTCAGTGGAAGTGTAAATTAGACTGTATGAGTGGAACACGTGCGTATTATATTTCAATAAGCAGAAACCTCTTTCCACAATAGAAGGTACATCTAGGATTGTTGGTCTACCAATATGGGCGGCGACATAAAATAGTTGCTTGCTTTGAGTTGAGATTTTTGTGCTTAACAAAGTCAACCACTCGTGGATACGTGAAAAATGCAATTTGATTCCATTAGGGTAGTTGACGGCTTGGGTAACTAGCATGTCTTATCAGCAAAGTCAGTAGATTATACTACTTTGCTTACCCTAAACCTGGAAACTCTCTTGTTCACTTGAATGATATATTTTGTTAAAAACTTTACATGTATGTATATTATTTTTCAACCAAAAATGTTGTTCAACGCCAAAAACGTTGCAAAACGTATATTTATTCGATTAGTTTTTTTTTTCAAAAACATGCAATATTAAGCTTTAGATATCGTCAGTTTTGTTTGTTAGGTTTTCTTCTCATTGCCAAGAGCAAAGCGAACTTAGTTTTGCAAAACTCACACTAACGTACCTTTTTTAGCATTTAAACCATTTTAGGATCAATATTGGATGTTAATTAACCCTCTAGTGCCCAAGTTAATTTCTGAACGGGCTTCGGTAAAATCACTATGAATCATTATAAACACTTTTTAAGTACATATTGAAGCTTTTCAAAACTTCGACTGAAGCCCGCCAAATGGCGGTATTGGGCACTAGAGGGTTAAATTGCAAAAAATTAACAAAGAAATATACAGATTACTAATGTTCAGTGAAACAATGAAAACATTAAAGTTTATAAATATTACAGTTTGGAAAATTATTTCAGTTTGCTCACAAGCAAATGAATGATTTAAAATTTTACAGTAAACTTGAAACACTTACACTTATAGGATAGGGTGTAGGAGTATTCGCCAAAGGCTAGGATTTTTTTTTTCTATATTTCACGTGTATTTGAAAAACGAATAACAACAATATCATGATAAATGAAAATCTAGCAAACACATTAGCGAGGCTTCCCTCAAATCTAAGTAGATTACAACAGACATAACAACACAAAACTCTTATTTACCTACGTTTTAAGCTGAAAATACTCAAATACAGATTTATGACTGGTAACAAATCGTAAATCTTTTTTTTAACACATTTGTTCCATTTCTGCCCGCAACATTCACCAGGAAAATTGCTCATGTAAATGATGGTCCGTGCTTTGCCTCCCTAAGTCCTTCAAGATATATACGATTTATCGATTTTCAAATAGAACCCCTTGGTGGACGTCTCCATGATTTATATACGACGGTCTGGCGCTTGCAAGACGATAAATAGGAAATACGAATTCCAGAAGCATAAAATACGAGAACATTTTTAGGGTGCTCCGGTTATCAATGTTTTGCCAAGTTTTAGGTTCCAGCGTATTTTTGTTAGAATTATTTTGACGCTACATCATTCAGTTCCATGTTCCGGTATCAGATGTATGTATATTGTTCATGAGAGTACTGGGTAAAAGCAACAAAAACACTAAACATAAAACTCGTTATTTAACACATCAAAAAACGTTTTCAACATTGGTGTTACACGCCTCATTCTATGCGAATAAAAACTTTGTTATGATCATGAAAATATGGATATGTTCTTACCTAGCCGCAGTTGAATTAGTTTTTAGTTTTAGATTTTGAAACTTTCAAAGCAATGAGATTTAAAGTGAGTTGCACGTCTACATAAAATAACGCTGGTTTCATGTATTAGTTCATGTATTAGTTACTGAATTAAGTAAGATGAGACAAACTTTAAAGCTGTGTTGCTAACCACATATGAGGGTAGTCTACATCGTCTCTTGAAGAACGATGTTATTTTTTTTTCTAATAATACTAACAAGAAAAACCGTTCTGTATTGGCTTTAGGAATTTGATTTAACTTACACAATAATCATTTCTTGCATGTCATTTTTCTTCGATTCAATAATTGGGTTTTGCCCACAGTTTATCAAAATAATGGCAATGGCCACATATAGAATAGTTTGGAACCATCCCTTTTAAATCAGAAATACTAGATACTACATGACAACGTGTCTCGGTCTATACATGTCTGGTTTTGAGGTGCATTTTGTTTCTATGTTATGTCTGGAAATCGTTCCGTGCTCACAATTTTTGGCCCATCATGCGGTGGTACGTGCCTTATTTGCTGTAGCCATGTTTTATTACGAAATGTTCAACCGTGGTCTGTCGGTCTGTTGGTAACAAGTCGAGTGTCAGAATCGAAATGTGTTTTTCCGGTTTGTACAATAGCTCTCGATACAACGCAAGGGTAACTATTGAGAAGCGTTTCATTTGTGATGTCTCTATGGAACAGGAAGGAAGTATCTCCCCTGTTAAAAGCACGTTATCGACTGGAAAGAACGATTTTTGTTTATCGCAGCTTTTATTGTTTCATTTTCTTTTCTTTGAAAGCTCGGCCTATAGAATAAGCTTTCAATTAGTTCTCTTTTATTTACTAAAAAAGTGTCAGAGAGTCATTGTCCCACAATTCTATAAATGAATCGCATCAGGAAATGTATATAAGAAATGAAACCATTGTTAAATGTTTTGCGGAGATAGTGATACTAGGTACTGATTTTCGAATTTATTTGGTTTTGTTTTTTTTTGTGTTGCTTTTTGATTTTGTTGTTTTGTGTTGCTTTCTAAGTCATTGATTCATGTTTTAAGGCATAACAAAATTAATGTCAAGCGAACGAGTGAAACCTTTACCTAATGAAGTGAGAATATACCATTTACTAAAATTCGAATTGTGCTAAAACACCAACTTCAATGAAATTTTGAAAAATTAGGCGTTCTTCTCGAAACTAATTCATGCTTAGGTATATGGTAAAATCATCAAAAAACAACAAAAAATCAACTCTAAGTTGGTTTGTCCACTAGATGAAATAATTTGTGTTTTCACGTCAAAGAAGCTTCTGTAAATTCAAACTGAATCCAGAGAAGTTGCTTTTTGAATTAAAAAAACTAAAACATGTAACAAAAATTTACTGAAGCATTGGCTTTTTGAATATCCTCCTATTATAAAAATTTATCTTGTCTTTTGGGTGATGTTTATACCATAAACGCCCTCTTAGCCTTCCCAGCTGGTCTCTAGGTACGATGTTGGCCTAACAAGCCAGTCGTTACCCGGCTCGGGAGAGACTGTTATTGGAGAAATTGATAGTAGCCGCTAGCCTCGCCATTTTCTGTACACTTAACAGTTGGCTGCGTAGTTTGTGTACATTAAACAGAAGGTCGAGTTCTGAATCGGAATGTAGCACCAAGGTTTTGCATTTTAAACCATGAACGCTCTTAAAAAAATAATTGAGTTTTGTCAGTTTTCAAATCCCATTTTAGGTTAAATGGTAAGAAAATATTTTAATATAAATTTCGACACCCGTTCTTGAACAGTTGCTTGAAATTTACAAAATGAAAGTATCAGGTGTTAACATAAATGATCATTTTTATACTTTTTATTATCTTTTCATTGTAACAAATTGAAATGTTTTTACTTTTTTTTTCAAAAATTGTTTTTTTTATTATTTCAGAGCCAATGTAACTCACCCACACTGGAAAAGGAAATTAAGGAGCATTTGGAAATGTAAGTAGTTTCATACGTTTTGATACATTGTTCTATCCTGTATTATTTGTATGAACCCAAAACCCTGTTTAAAATGGATATTTGAGGAAGGAATTATCTACTTCTATGTATTGTAATAAGAATTTAAAGTTTGTGCCATAGAATGATTTTTAGTTATCATTATTTTTCTTCAAACCAACTTTTGAAAACTTGTTAACAAATAATCCTTAAATTTACTTCTCTACATCTATTTTTTGTAAAATTGTTACTGCTTCTACGGTTGAATTTAGGATATATCGATATAAGTTTTTGTGTAAAATAATTAATTTTACCTCATTGGCGAATATTCAACGCTAAATGATCAAAAATCGCAGAGCAACCTTGTAAATGAATTGGCAGCATCCCATAATCCATTATTTTGTATATGTAAAACGTGTGTAAACAGAGGGAATAAAAAACTATTACCCTCGTTTTTACACCATATACACCAAAAGGGGTGCACACAATTTTGATTCAACTGCCAGTCAAGTCAGCGAAAAGAATCTCGTGATAAATTCGAAAGGTCTGTTGAACCATACGGGGGTACGGTGGAAACCGAAACGCTTAAGATAGCGTAGCCTCAAGAAGTTGAGGCTTGACCTCTAGGAAGTCCCTAGTTTGAACAATATTTACTTTTTCCATTGTGATGAACAATAATCTCTCGCGCAAACAAACTGTTGGTACATAACAACCATGTTGTCAAATTCAACTGCTAACTACTATGAAATGGTATGAGGGTGTGGAAACGACAAATATCGCTCCAATACCGTACTGAATCAAACTTCGGACACTTAAAAAAACATACTAACCAAAGCTGAATACGAAATCATACGTTACCGGCAATAAAACATACTTTTTACTTTGATTTGGCATGATTTTTCCCATTTTTTTGAAGTTTAACACTACTCATAGTTCGCTACAGATTCGTTCTTGTCATACGGAAAGCGGCGAATGATTGTCGTGTAATTAACAAACAAACAACATAACAAAACCCCCCCTTTGGCATCACGCCATGTTTCAAGGGCTAACATCTCAACATATGTAAAAACGAGATAGCATATCACCGCTTCTTTTCATACATCTTCATCTTACTGCTGACAGCGGGCACAAATTAATTTGAGCCCAGGACATGAGTTCATTGTCATTCACTGTTACTCGGTATACGGATGCCAAAGGCTCGAACAAAACAGTTAGGCGTCGTAGACAAATTACGTAACGCATGAAGGGGGTAGAGGTGGGTTGAGTTTGCATTACTTATTGTTACATATGGGGGAGGGGGGGTTGTTGAAACAGTTACGTAACTGTGGTTTTCCTACCAATTCGTAATTTCGAATCAGCGTTACGTAATTCCGGGAGGGGGTGGGGGGGCTGGGGGAGTTTCATTGAACGTTACTTATCGTTACATAGAGAGAGGGGGTTCTGAAATCTGGATTTTTAGCTTTAGGTAATTTATGTACGACGCCTAACTGTAATCCGCATTCCTTACTTCAGCAATACATAGTTGTGCAATTTGAAGTTATGCTTAATAATTCTTTATGTTCAGCTAATTTTGCATAAAAAATACTAAGTTTCGATTCAAGAGAGATAACTGTTTTTTTTCTGTTATTTTAGAATGAATAAAGTAATTAAGACAAAGGACAAACAATCGTTGCAAGCTTGTCGGGAGCACAAAACACTACAGGTAACTTATCAGTTGTATTTTTAGAATCAAAAACAAAACATTGCTTTTCTAGGCTCGTTTCCAACGCCAGGAAAATAGTCTGCTAATTCTTCAAAGTGAGAATAAGTCACTACACCAAAGAGTTAAACAGTACGAAGCCTGTTTAGATGACATAATGCGGAAGGTGGTTGATGCTTTAGTGGCAGAGGACAGTCTGAGAGATGAAGTTTCTATTCTTAAAAACCGAGTGCGGGATCTGGAGGCACAGAATGCTGCTCTAACTGGAAGTCCAGCGAAAAGTCGCGATGAAGGTTACTGTACAATGAGTTCCGGCCAACCACAGCCGACGCAGGATAGTCATCTGGCGGAATTGCCTGAGGAACCAGAGCAATGGCTAGTTTCTGCCGAACCGTGCACCGCGGAAATGGAAGACTGGAGTATGTCCCAAGAGGAACTAGCAACAGCCCTTGAAGAGGATAGCCATGAGTGGATTTGGAATTCTAGCTTTCTCACCACAACCGAGACACAAACAGAAGATGTATCAACATTATTAGAAGAGCAAGTAAGTTTAAATGAGGTTAATTTGTGTAGGTTTGGATTATAATAGTAAAACTTGTATCTCATGAGGGTGAGAATTGATTTATCATGCCAAAATTGTTACCTTTCTGCATGCATCAACGTTGGTAGAGGATAAAGTTCGGCAGAAAGTTTTCCGCCGAGTCATTAATTTCATTGTTGTTTTACTTTCAGGTAGTATATTCTGACGATGAAGAGGTGGCTTGTACAAACTTTACGCGAGATTTTTATAGACTGGTTAACATAAAGTCTGAAAGTACCCGGAGCCTCCATTCACCAGCTCTGCCAGATCTGACAACGGCTAGCAGTAGCGATGAGAATGAAAGAACTGCAAGTCCATCCCCAAGCGAAGCTGGTCAAGCTCAGGTTCATAGCTGTTCCTCTAGTGAATCGAGCGACGTTATAACCGAGAAATACGATCCTTCATTTTCCACGTCATCCCATAAAATACCTATTGCTACAACAGATTTGCTACAAGACGCTCTTATTACAAGGAGTAATCAGCATCAACAACAAAGCAAAAATAATTTCAAAGATGGTGCTCAAAAGCCTTCTTCGACGTGGAGGCGTAGCACTGGTTGGAGGAGAGTACCCAAAAACAACCATGTTAGTATTTAATATTGAATTGTTTTATTTTTTAATTTACTCTTCTCTATGTTACCCAATTCAGGAAACACACATCCCTGTCCCAATACACTTAAAGGATCGTCTGAAATCTCCACCTCCAATACCAGTTCGAAGACATTGCGCAAGCTAGCCATCTCTGTACTTTGTAGACTAAGGCTAAACCCAATTTCTCGGGAAAATATATTCAAAACAGGTCTGATATCGATCAGGAATTCGAAGTAATTTGATTAAAATTACTTGTTTGTTACTGCAATGACATTAGTTAGATAGTAGATTTAAGCTTAAAATGTGATAGTACGTTTAGTATTCGAAATAGTAATAGGTACAGAAAAAATTCTAAGCGATCACTGCCAACATTGCAGAAACCTCATATCGTTTCTTTAAGAGAACATCAATCAAATTGCGGGACAATAATATAAAGATATGAATGGCGAAAGCAGCATTCAACGCAAACGATGTTAACTGCGGTGTTACTTAGCATTATGTATATAACGTAACGCCTAGCAACAGTAGGTGTTACGAAAAACGAGGTTGTGATCTCTGCTAAATATGCATTTTGAACGAAAACTTTCTGCGTCGTTTTGACAGCATGGCGATGTTTTGTAGTAATCAAAAACGAAATAAATTAAATAAGGACAATACATTCGGCAATCGATTATATTGAAGAAAAAACGTCGAGAGTATTGCGCTGCAAGATGATTCTGTTGGAAGTAGTTTATCAATCGTTATTAATTTGTTTTGAGAACCGAAGACATTGAAGCTAGTAAGACTAGTAAGGTATTGTTTTTTTGTGTTAAACAGATTTAGAACTGAATATTTCGTTTCATTTTGTTTTCTGAGTTAGAGCAATAAAAGTCATTAGTATAGTGAAAAGTACAAATGATTCGTTAGTTTTGAAACTACTAGCAGCGCTTGCAATTAAATTAAAATCTCATAGTTTTGAATTTTTTTTACAATCTCACTATTTAATACTTTGCGTAATAATTTCGATTGAATACTATTTGAACAAGTTGATCATTTATGTAATTTCGCTCTCGCTTACTATTCGCGTTGAAACGAATTGACGATAATTTGTACTCAAGATAGAACGAATGGAGAATGATTTTAGTTGTCAGAAAATATTTTCACATACGCGAATGCGAAAAACATTTCAGTTTCATCATTTACCAACAAATAGTGTCAGTTTCGTAAAAAATATACTATCAAACTATCATACTCTTAAAACAGATAATAAATATCCGTGCATTTGTAGAGAAACTTTCAGGTATAGGAAAAGGTTTTCAATCGAATTTTGCCTATAATAGCAGTTATAACGAGTTTGTAAAATAATCTTTGTTCAGAATGTGCCAGTGCGCATATGTATTCACTTCTCTTTTTGGAAAGACCATATTTATGATGAATAACATAACCATTTATTTGTTTATACAAATTATATACGAGTAGAAATCAACAATACAAAAATAAAACATAGAAATCAACTTGCCACCTTTTTATTCAAAGGAATCTACCAAAATTATTCATTCCACGTCTCGTTTTATGCTTAGTTTTACTTCTATCCCTTTGATGATATTTAATGTATATTTTTCTATATTGTATATATGCGAGGAATTTAGGTAAAACATAAAAGAAATAAAATACCACCAGGCCTACGACGCGTCTATGCTATTGCAATGGGTTTGTAAGTAACATATGCCGAATTCGTTTTTGCGGAGTAACTACACAAGAACTACACTTTTGCATTGAAACTGCTGTTTTTTGCTTTACGAGCTACACCTGAACTACCAGAGTGTACCTTGAACCCACCAACCAACAAGTACAAATACCGTTAAAAGCCATCTCACTACTGTCCACTGGCGTAGCGTGGGGGGGGGGGGATCTCCGAGCTCCCTCTAGGGGATGACATCTACGAGGAAAATTTTCATCCGTGTCACCTTCAAAAAGGTGACATCCGTGAGATTAATTATCGATTAGGTGGAGGTCGCGGTAAAATTCTCGAAAATTATATAAATTTGCTCCTAAGAGTATCAATCAACCAATTTGTCAAAAATGAGTAGATTTGGTGCAATTGAAAACGAACGTGCTAACTCTTACAACAATTTTTGATAACAAAACGATTTCACAGCAACCTGGTGGGGATGACACCCCTATTTTCCGCCCCTGGCGTCACTCGGTCACGCTACGCCACTGCTACTGCCTAAACTTTTGATTGATTTTTCAATAAACGCTAAAAGTCTTTCCTAGGGGAAAGAAGTACAGATGGACACCCTAAGGTGCAATGCGGTTCAATCTAAATAACTACTCGGATATTGCTTTTTAGATCGCAGTTGTGGCAGTCCACGTAATTTCGCAAATCGATGCTGATCGATCGTTTCCGATTTCGCTGAAACTGCGCAGTTGTTGCTTTTTATGAAGAAGTCATTTTATGATATCAGTTCTCCGTGTAGTTTCACGACTGCTGTTTCAAAAGGGCCTATCCGAAAGTGATGGATAAAAATTTCTATTTCAGCAAAACGGAAAATTTGTAGGTAATAAATTGCGGTTCCAGAAAATATCTGTCAATATCTGTCAAAATCTCAAGCCTAAGATTAACAGCGAAACCAGTCTCTCCTCAATCTCGCAGCTCCCGGAGTTCGTCTCATTTTCGCAACCTTCTGATAACAGGGTTCGCCGGTGGGCCACGCATATTAAACTTCAACAGGGGGGCCAGTGTAATTATAATTGATTATGTTACAAAAACAGTACGTTGGAATGGTATCATGCTCTTGGCGATAATTTTTTAACACTGTAAAGTGTGGCTAGAAAAAAAAAACACTCATAAAAAGTTCAGAGTGAAAATGTCATTTCATTTTACCATTTTAAAAAAGGGACTTTTTGAGATTTTTAATATTTTGTGACAATTTGGGAAATTTGGCCCAGAAAATTTTTTTATAGTGTAGATGTTTCATCTAGAACTGCAATTTATATTACCTACACCTTTGCTGAAGACACCATTTCAATCAACCAAGCCGTTTTTCCGATACCTATATAAATTTTAAACCATCAGTCACATTTTTGAATAGGCCCTTTTGAAACAGCAGTAGTGAGTCTACACGAAGAACTGATATCATATAATGACTTCTATATCAAACAGGATCAACTGTACAACATTTCAGTAAAATCAGAAATGACATGCTGGAAAAAGGTTTTTTTATTCATTTTCCATGGAATGTCTCAGTAGTCACACAAACTGAATCTTAAAATCGTTTCTTGCAATAGTTATCTTTCGTATTGGCGAACTTCCTCTAAGTTTTATGTCTTAGTGTCTTCAAAAAGAAGGCTTCAAATTGCACTTTTTTAACATGGTTGGGATGGGTAAGATGGACACTGCAATGATAAAGGTGGACTCTCACAGAAAAGTTGTAGTACGTTACGTATTCTTGTGTTTTATGTGTCAAGTGATCGTCTTACATTACTCTTCGTTGCAAGAGTTTACATAAACAGTTTGGAAGGTTGAGTTAAGATGTAGGCAAATATGCACGGTTTTTATGGCCAGTTTTAACTGCTAAGTGGTCCATAACTACTAGTTGCTCTTGCGGGTGTACTTTGTTAACATCTCTAGAGCACAATTCTGAGTATCCATCCATCGTATGTCCGCCTTGCCCGACTTGGCTGCATTTTTTTTTTTTAAGAGATCGTAGTTGTCTGTCGGGATATTGAAAAACCGCAGGACTCCCACTAGAAAATCGACGAAAGACTAATTAAACAATCTATTATCGAAAACAAATTTAAAACACAAAGAATTCACAAGTTTTCTTTCCTTTTTTACAAATTTGACAGTTCAGCAATATATCTCAAAAGTTTGACACACTACAAAGAAGGTATTTGAAAAACTGAAGTATCGTGAAAAAGTTCTATTTTGTGATGTATTGAAAGTATCCATCTTACCTAGTTAAATACACTAAAGTCGCTTTTTACGCGGGGGATACGTGCCGCGTAAAAAAAACCGCGTAAATTCCGGAATCCGCGTAAGAAAAACGCGTAAATTCCGGAATCCACGTAAAAAAAACCGCGTAAATTCCGGAGTCCGCGTAAAAAAAGCATCGTTAATTTTGCATTCCGAATGAAGGGGCACCAAAATCCGGGCAAAAAAAATACCGCGTAAATTCTGGAATCCGCGTAAAAAAACCGCGTAAATTCCGGAATCCGCGTAAAAAAAACTGCGTAAATTCCGGAATCCGCGTAAAAAAACGCGTAAATTCCGGAATCCACGTAAAAAAAACCGCGTAAATTCCGGAGTCCGCGTAAAAAAAGCATCGTTAATTTTGCATTCCGAATGAAGGGGCACCAAAATCCGGGCAAAAAAAATACCGCGTAAATTCTGGAATCCGCGTAAAAAAACCGCATAAATTCCGGAATCCGCGTAAAAAAAACTGCGTAAATTCCGGAATCCGCGTAAAAAAAATCGCGTAAATTCCGGAATCCGCGTAAAAAAACCCGCGTAAAAAAACCGCGTAAAAAGCGACCTTAGTGTATTCGAATTTTGTGCAACCGAGCTAGTTATTTATTTATTTATTTAGCTGCGAAAAAGGTCAAAATTTTGTACGTAACTCGATGCGATAAATGAAAGTCAAAAGCAGATGACACTCGGTTAAAGACTCGCAGGATTCTGGATGGAGCGATGGGTTGGTCAGGTAAAGAATGGCCGGGCAATCAATCCGTGAAGTCAACACATCCGAAACTACCATGGTGCGCGCTGATGTTTCTTGGCGAAGCTGGAGAAGCTGACAGCAATCCTCATATCGAGTATTACGCATGGGTTGCCGCCAGAGAAGCATTCTGAGAGCGTAACTCATGAATCGGCGCTGGATGCTTTCAATTGTAGTGAGCGCTCCAGACAGTGGAGTAGAATTCCAAAGAGAACCGAACAAGCGAGCAATAGAGTGTTGTTAGACACTGTATATTTCTGAAGTTCCGCATCATGCGACAAATCATTCCCAGACTCCTAGCGGCTTTAGCAACAATTAACGATAGGTATATGTTGCTTGAATGTCAGTTTAGTATCGAGGAAAACTCCAAGATTCTTGATATAATTGACTCGCTGTATTGAAGACCCATCAAACATGTAGCCGATGTGTAGTGGACGGTGTTTCCTAGTAAACGTTATTACTGATTATTTGTTAGCGTTAAGTACTATGAGGTTTAACTTTACGCCAACGTGCAAATAATTTGAATTGTTGTTGGAGAAAAATGGCGTCTACAACGTTTTTTAATTCGTTACACAGCTTCAAATGGTCAGCAAACGCAAGACGAGGACATTTTAACGAGTGAGGTACATCAATAAAATACAATAGAAACACCAGTGATCCAAGATGACTACCTTAGGCAATTCCGGAAGTAGAAATTTCAACGCCGATTTTCACTCTGAAAGTTCACCCCAACAGGTAGGATTCTAACCAGCAAAACAAGTTGCCGCTGAATCCGTATCGATCGAGTTTGACAACGATGATTCGATAATTTACTTTGTCGAAGGCCGAAAGGTCCGTCTAGACAACGTGGGTTTGATGTCGGTGAACAAAGCTATCGAACACGCAGCTAGTCAAGCATAGCAAGTTTGAGCGCTTGGGAAGGAATCCGTGTTCGTCTTCCGTAATAGTGCTTTGACAATGTGAAAAAATAGAATGAAGAACAACTAGCTCAAATAGCTTCGAAATTGCGCATAAATCAGATAGTTATCCTTCTTCGAGGGCAGGGCCGGCGTCACACTATTATCCCGAGTGGGTAGTAAGAAATAGCAGGGGGAGAAGGTTTAATGGGTGCCAGGAGAGCGACTTACTGACAGCTGAACATTTTTTTTTTTTTTTTCAAAAAATTGACAGAGCATCAACAATATAGAAAATTTTACCTTCGAATTTCGTTAAGCAGTAGGGCTGAAAAGTTTTGTCTTCTCGAAAAAGTCTCCATCCAAAATTTAGGCTTAGTTGGAATTCTGGAAGAAAACCCTTACAGTCTTGAAAATTCCACTTTTTTGACCAACGAAAAAATGCACAAGAGTATTTATTGAAGTTATCGAAATCTAAATTTTGTTCTACAACAAATTTCTTAAAATGCATGAAACGTCGAGATCTGATGTTATCTCATACAATATTGTGTGAAAAAAAATTAACTTCCAGAGACATGGAAACTTTTGCGCTGGGAGACTCGAATTACACAGGAATACACAGGAGACTCTCCCAGCTTGAACATTTTCTGAGTTCTAGAAAATCGAAGTTTTGGAAAAATAATTCTGGCTAACACCAAATTTCAACAACACAACAATTTCTAAAATATTTGGGATCAAAAAAAAAGTTTTCAGTTGTTTGCTGCATTTTCCATTGGTCAAAAAACTGGAACTTTGTCCGTTTTGAGGCTCTACTTCTCAAGGTCGGATTGAGCTCAAAATTTTCATAAGAATTTTTTTTTAAACCAAACTTGAGAACCCTATCGTAAATGAAATTCGAAAAGTCGATTTTCATTGTAACTTTAATCAACAATCAAAAAATGTTGGAAATAAAATTGGTTCAGGTTGTTAGAAAATACAAAATAGGTAAATCGAAAAATTTGCTGCTACCGCGCTGTTGCTGACATGTGTGACCGACCGGCAGGTAATTGTTTAAGCCGAAAGCAAACTCGAAAAGCCTGCTCATACTTCCGCAACCCGCTACGCTGCTGCTAAGATTGGACCGTCCGTCCGTCCCACCATTCACCAATTAAATGTAATTAGTTTCAGAAAAGGGAGGCTCTTCTATAGCCCAAAGAGTGCATTCCCGGCTAACTAGGTATACCATTCTGTCGGCTTTTTTGGGAAAAGCCAGCAATCGACCAATCAGAGGACGTAATTTTCGTTCCAACAAGGAATTTCCAACAGCGCAATAGTTCTTATAATCAAATAACAATTTTTCGCATTTGAGCGGATGCATGTATAGTTTTCTAATCGATTACTGCAAGAACGAAGGAGATCTGTTGAAAACAAACCGATTTATAAGCATTTAGAAGGCACAAATTTCACCCCCTTTCCGTCAACAGGTTCTCATTTTATTCTGTGAAATTTGGTTTAGTGTTCAACATTCTTTGTTGCTATTTTAAAAATTAAAAATAAAATAAAATAAGGGGATTATGATGGCAACATGGGTTTGCCTTTACGGTGTTTAATTAAGGTATTTGTTTCATATTCTACTCTTCATAATTACATCCCGACTAATTTTTTACTAATTGGCGGGTCGTCACCTGTCAATTGCATCAAAATGATGAATCTTCTTCAAAAAGTAGATATGAAAACTCAAATCGAGTTCAAGATGCAGCAATGAGAACATCGACAGTTTGTTGCAGACAGCACACGTTAGTTTCAAACTCAAATATTGACCTCAAATTCGAAATACATCCTCCGTTCAGTAGTATACCGCGAAAACGTTTGGATTGGTTGATGATAGTCCACGCCTCGTGTTCATTACAAAACAAAACATTTTCCCATTATTCGATAATTCAAAAAATGAAGAAAATGAAGTACTGATCATCAGTGGTGGGCACCGCTAACCGAAAATTTAGCTAATCGCAAAACAGTGCGTCTTGAACTGTCCTACAGATCAGACGTTTTTTCGGTTGCTTGTGGACTGGTCTTTGACTGCCTATAGCTTCAAAGTTTGTGTTTTGTCAGTGTGTCTTTTAAAGACTACCTGAAAGTTATTTCCCATCAGTCTTTCTCAAGACTACCTACTTTTGAATTTAACATTTGTTTTAACTTTTTTCGTATCACCTGAAATGGCTTGACGGAAAAAGAAACCTCGCATCGCTGCGGGGAGGAAAAGAGAGGCATCTCTTTCTGACACATCGAGTGTCTGTAGTGACAATCCTTTTGATATTTTGCCTGAGCAAGAAGCTGGTGAAATGGAAGTTACCAATAATGAAACTATACAAAATATAAAATCTTTAAAAAAGGAGAAAGTTCCACCTATTGTGGTAACTATTTCTTCTGAATTTAATATATTCAAAAAGGAACTTTCAACGTTTGTTTCTGACGTTAAAGTTACCTATCAAATTGGCCGTAGAGGTGAATGCCGCTTATTAGCCGACTCAGTAAAGGGTCGTGATCGTCTTGTTCAGTATTTAACTGACAAGATGTACAAATTTTTTACATATGACACCAAGAACGCCAAGCCGTTCAAGGTTGTCTTGAAAGGTCTCACCAACGATCAAACCGTTGATGAGATCAAACTTACTTTAACAGAATTACTTGGCATAGCCCCTACCCAAGTAATTCTAATGAAACAAAAATCACGAGGCGAAAACAGTCAGAGAACTGGAATTTCTCTTGTTAATTATTTAATTCATTTTACCCGCAATGAGGTTAACAACTTAAAATTTTTTGAAAAAGCACATGCTTTGTATAATGTGCGTGTAAAGTGGGAAACTTATAGGAAGTATGGCGGAGGTGAAAAGCATATCACCCAATGCCGTACTTGCCAACGTTATGGCCATGGTTCCAAATTCTGTAACTTGGACCAAAAATGTCTTAATTGTGGAGACTCTTCTCACAAAAAGGACACATGTCCTGTGAAAGAGAGTAAAAATTTTCGCTGTGCGAATTGTAACGGCAACCATATGTCAAATTTTTATCAATGCCCAGTCCGTTTAGCAATTGTTAAGGCAAGGCAAGGTAAACAAAATTCAATTTCTCAATTAAAACCAACTTCAAAACAAAATTCTCCAAGCGTACCAGTGACGCATAGTTTACCTACTCCTTTGCATACCCGTTTAACTTATGCACAGGTTACAGGTAGTTCGAACATTATACCGCCTAGTGTTGGTAGTTCGAAAATGACCGTTAATATGGGTAAGCAAAACACGCTAGAAAATAATTGTACACCTATTACTCCAGCTAATATTGCTGCCGAAAATATTTTTTCTAATGTCAATTGCCTGGGGCCTATTACGGCAGGTAAACTTTCTTTTTTGCAACAGGCAATGTTCGATCTTATGAACGCCATGTTGCAGGCAAAATCAATGTTTGAAGCCATTCAAATAGGCACAAATTTTACTATTAAAATTGTTTCTAATTTAAAATTTAACAATGATTTTAAATAAAACAATTAAAATATTAAATTGGAATGCTCGCTCATTGAAGGCCAATGAGAATGAGCTTTCTAATTTTTTAACAGTAAATAATGTGCATATTGCAATTATTACTGAAACATTTTTGAAACCAAACATAAAATTAAAATATGATCCCAATTACGTGGTTCATAGATATGATAGGATTCAGGGTTCCGGCGGTGGAGTTGCAATTGTTATTCATCGCCGAATCAAACATCGTGCTCTTCCCCATCTTGAAACGAAAGTTATTGAAACTTTGGGAATTGAAGTTCAAACTGAACTTGGGATTTTATTTATTGCCGCAGCATATTTACCATTTCAATGCACACGCGAGCTCAAAAATTATTTTAAAGGTGATTTACAAAAACTCACCAGAAATCGTTCGAAATTTTTCATAATCGGCGATTTTAACGCTAAACATCGTTCATGGAATAATTCTCAAAGTAATTCCAATGGCAAAATTTTATTCAATGATTGTTCTTCAGGATACTATTCTATTTTGTCTCCGAATAGTCCTACATGCTTTTCTTCTGTAAGAAACCCTTCAACAATTGATTTGGTGCTGACAGATCAAAGTCATGTATGTAGTGATTTGATCACACATGCTGACTTTGATTCTGACCATCTTCCAATAACTTTTTCTTTATCACATGAATCAGTTTTAAACCCTATGAGCTCTGTTTTTAATTATAACAAAGCTAATTGGGGAAGATACAAAATTATTTTGAGACTAAAGTTGAAAAATTGAAACCATATTCAAAACCATTTTGGAAGCTGTCGAAGATTCTTAAGAAACCTTCAAAGCCTATTCCAGTTTTAAAAGATGGTGAACGTTTTCTTGTATCCAATGAACAAAAGGCTCAAAGACTTGCTCAGCAGTTTGAGAGTGTTCATAACTCAAATTTGAATTTTGTGAGTCCAATTGAAAATGAAGTCACACGTCAATTTGATTTAATTTCTTCCCAGATTTTTTTACCTGCAGAAATAATTGAAACTAACTTGAATGAGATTAAATCAATTATTAAAAATTTCAAAAATATGAAAGCACCTGGTGACGATGGAATCTTTAATATACTAATCAAACATCTTCCTGAGAGCACAATGGAAATTTTAGTGAAAATTTTCAATTGCTGCTTCAAAATTGCATATTTTCCCAAATTATGGAAAAATGCAAAAATTACTCCCATTTTAAAACCGGATAAGAACCCAGCTGAAGTTTCAAGTTATCGACCAATCAGTTTGCCTTCTTCAATAAGTAAACTGTTTGAAAGAGTTATTCTTAACAGAATGATGTCACACATCAACGAAAATTCAATTTTTGCAAATGAACAGTTTGGATTTCGCCATGGGCATTCCACAACTCATCAATTGCTCAGAGTTACTAATATGATACGAGCTAACAAATCTGAAGGTTATTCCACTGGAGCTGCTCTTTTAGACATAGAAAAAGCATTCGACAGTGTTTGGCATAAAGGTTTGATTGCGAAATTGCAAACTTTTAATTTTCCAATTTTCCTAATCAAAATTTTAAAAAATTATCTTACTGATCGAACTCTGCAGGTTGTCTATCAGAATTCAAAATCTGATAGATTTCCTGTCAGAGCAGGTGTGCCTCAAGGTTCAGTCTTGGGTCCAGTCCTGTACAACATATTCACTTCAAATCTTCCTGATTTGCCTCCAGGATGCACAAAGTCATTGTTCTGCGATGACACAAGCATTTCCGTAAAAGGAAAAAGTCTTCGTGTCATATGCAGTCGATTGCAGAAAAGTTTAGATATTTTTTCTTCCTACTTGCAAAAGTGGAAAATCTCTCCCAATGCTTCTAAAACTCAAATGATAATTTTTCCGCATAAGCCTAGGGCTTCTTTCCTCAAGCCAAACAATAATCACGTTGTCAAGATGAATGGGGTTATTTTAAGTTGGTCCGACAAGGTTAAGTACTTGGGACTAATTTATGAAAAAAAACTTATTTTCAAAGAGCACATTGAGAGTATACAAGCCAAGTGCATCAAATATACGAGATGTTTATATCCTCTCATTAACAGGAATTCTAAACTTTGTTTAAAGAACAAACTTTTGATTTACAAACAAATTTTTAGACCAGCAATGCTTTATGCTGTACCGATCTGGTCAAGTTGCTGTTCAACAAGAAAGAAAACGCTCCAAAGGATTCAGAATAAAATTCTGAAAATGATTTTGAAGCGTCCTCCTTGGTTTGGTACACTCGAATTACATAGACTTACTGGTGTTGAACCATTAGCAGCTATGTCAAATAAAATTATTAACAATTTTCGACAAAAATCGTTGCAATCCTCAATTGCTACGATAAGCTCTCTTTATAGCCAATAAGTTAGCAATTAAGTTAGTTGTAAGTTTACTTCCCCTTTTCTGACAAGTAGGTTTAAATCCCTACGAATGATAAGTCCTAATTGCGAAAGCAAACAAATCCTAACAATTAAAATTACAAATTTCTAACAGTGTTGAGAAGTCACCATTTGTGATTGGACACACATACTCATTATTTACTAATATTTATCATAAATACTTAAGCTACTAACAAATCCCCCCTTAAAAAAAAAAAAAAAAAAAAAAATAGCTAATCGCTAAACGCTAAACCCACATTAGCGGAACTTTCTCTAATCGCTAATCGCTAACTTATTAATATGCAAACAGTCACACAGCGATGTGACTTATTTCAGTACAAAATCACAAAACTACGTATTTTTATAAAAATTCTAATAACAAAATCTTTCTTCAAATTTTAAGCTCTACATTTTTGAGGTAAGGTCTTCTTAATCCATACGCGATGAAATATTTAGTTTAGCATGCAAATATTTTGAGAAAAACGAGTTTGAACTCACTAAAGTACGTATTTTCATGGAAACCTGATTTTCTCAGTCTTCCACGGTAGGTTTCTACCTAGTTCTTCAATTTTTAAGCTCTATATTTTTAGAGTAACGTCTTCTGAATCCAAAGATGGTGAAGGATTTATTCTATCATGCACAGATTTGGAGAAAATCAAGTTTTCATAAGAACTCGTACTTTAGTGAATTCAAACTCGTTTTTCTCTAATTCTGTACATGCTAGAATAAATCTTTCAGCATCTTTGGATTCAGAAGACGTTACTCTAGAAATATAGAGCTTGAAAATTGAAACCTACCGTGGGAGTCTGAGAAAATCAGGTTTCCATGAAAATACGTACTTTGGTGAATTTGAATTCGTTTTTCTCAAAATGTTTGCATGCTAAAATAAACATTTCATCGCGTTTGGATTCATGAGACCTTACCTCAAAAATGTAGAGCTTAAAATTTGAAGAACGATTTTGTTATTTGAATTTTTATAAAAATACGTAGTTTTGCGATTTTGTACTGAAATAATTTGAAAACTCCAAAATTCACACTTACATACCGTATTTCATCTACCTGACATGATTTGATACATGGAGCAATTGATACGTACGAAAATTCCCAGTGTTTGCTCAATCTGTTTGAAAAATTAGAAAAAAACACAGACATATTTGCGTCTCACAAAAACGGGGAGGGGTCCAGAGGGGTGGAACCTTTACCAAAACTTAGAAAAACTATTCCCCTTGAAAAAAATTCCAAGTTGTCCCAAATCGGCCGTTCCAGTGCTGAGAACGAGCATTTTCGAAAAACAAGTTCCGTTCCGGGTCTTTACGGGTTAAAGAGAGGAACTTTGGACAATTACGACAATTGAACGTTGTTTGAATGAAACATACGTTCCAAACATAACTTTTGCGGTAGTATGTTCGTCTTTCGAAGCAATGTACGTACGCCATCATCAATTCACAGTTTTTCTAAATAGTTCTATTGTCGCTTTTTTACAAAATTTAGCGAATTAGCGATTAGCGTTTCGAGAGCCAAACACACACACACACACACACACACAGCACACAGCCACACACCAAGTAAACGGTCTGTTTAAGCACACCTTGCATAGATTTTGAAAACTTGACTGAGAGCGTTTTCATTGCAAAACGCAGGCGCCAGTGCTTTATGATTCGTTACTGTTTGCTGTTTTGGAATAAACCATCATGCGTCTCCATTGCGCGTCTACTGGTTTCCAAATCGAGATGCAGCGCAGAACGGAATCATTGCCGGTTGCCACTTATTCAAAACCAAATAATTTTCTGCATGAATCAATCATTGAGATTAGAGCTTGATTCATTGTGACATTGTTTGATTCACTATCGATTAATTAACATATCTTTTTTTTGGCTGTACTTATGAGGGTGTTCAAGCGTGCTCTAACATACCGATCTCATTCCTCCTGACAGCATGGTCTGTTATAATAAGTCATCCTAGCGATCCTCATGTCTGTTCAACCAGTAATTGAAAGGCGCATTTCGCTTAGAGGAATGTTTTAGAGAGTTCTGAGAATGGTTTAATTCTCGATTCAGAACATGCGGCTTATTGTCCCAAGCAAAAAAAAAAAACATTTCACGGAGTATGTCCGTCAGTTAGTCTGTCTTTCCAGTACCACCGAATTATTTTTATTTCAGTTTACCGCTCAAAGATAAAATGTTTGAATTAGCATCAATCATTTAATCCCGTAAATTCACATGGAAATTCAAGTATGTAGGTAACTTGCGTGTATGTGGTCATCCACAAAGTAGACGTACGTAGTACGTAAGGGTTTTTCTCTCGAAATTATAGATGCCTCTACCACCATCATAAGACATCGTTTCTCATGTGATTTAGCAAGATTTATTTCCTGAGGATAATATTAAAATTCATTCGAACATGTGTTTCATACATTATTTAAGTTTTGTGAAGTTTTGTTTTTTTTTTCTAAATCATACGTAAGACTTTGTTTAATTCCCTATCCGCATTCCTAATACTTTGAACTCCCCTCTCTTCCCCTAATCCTTACGTAGCTCGTGGATGACTTCTATGCTTACGTGTATGTGAAGAAGTTGAGAAAATAACTTGGAAATTATTTCATCGCTAAATCTATCTTGATAGAGGGTGTTCAAGCGTTTGCTGGTTGCGTATGTAAATTCCAAAGCACCATTCCAATTCACATATTTCACCCTTAGCAACACGTGCTTTCCATTCATTCACTCTCTTCAGAGTGAGAATTCATCTACAGAGTGAGCGCAGTATTAACCATTAACGAAATAAAGTGAAATGAAGATAACGATCGTCAAAAAAGGCAGGGCGTCCCAAAACTCAGTCGTTTAATTTGAGTCGAATGGCATTATATGATGGATATGGATGGAGCTCTAGAATGCTCATCCGAAATCTAATAAATACTAACGTTGATTGGTTTCTTTTAATATCTACCAATGAAATATTATGACTAAATCAGACTAATCGCACGCACATATCGTAAAACATCGTAAAATGGCACACAAAAATTATTCTCTAAAAATGCGCATAATTTATTGAAAACTTTCTAGTTATTGTGGTTTGCGGTAGCTTATCCTGTTTACTATATGGGAAAAAAATTATTTGCTTTACGCAATTACCAAATTTGATAGTTCCTGAATAATAAGTTGTGAGCGGTATCACTTTCGATGTGATGTAAAACTAGATGAAGTTTTAATGAAAAAGCAAGTTGGATCTTTTAAGAGACTTGTTTTAAACATTCTGCACAAATACTGTTTATAAGTTTTTTTAACAAGTACAAAATCTCAACTGTGATTGAATAAAAATGTTTAGATAAATTTTGGTATATAGATGTTTGAGGCATTGAATTTGTGGTTCTCTACTTTCTCTACTGAAAAGAATGTGTTTTGGTGAGCTGAACTAGTACGATATGCAAGCATTTTTTTTATTTTCGTAATTCAATATGTGAGGACTCTCAAAAAATAAAATTCTATTTATGATTTGGAGAAGAGAAGGGTGCCTACTCTTTTCTGGAGGAAATAGAACCTTTTAGACAAACGTTTCAAAACGGCACTTGTAACAGGATACTTATTTATTCAACTGTCACATGGTTGCAATCGGCATTTCTCCACATTGAAATTTATGGCCTTATCAACAGGTGGGTCACCAATGGAAGACAAACAAACAAAGGTTAGATTATGTGTGCTTTCGATTTATTGCACGCGTTTATCCCACCGGTTGTCATGTATTGCAAACCGAATAACATCAACACATGGGTGTTGCCTGCTATCTGTCCACTGCGCTGTCACTTTTTTACGTGTAGCTATTCCGGTTTATGAGTTTTGTTCTCGCCAAATTGCTTTCTTTGCGGCCAGTGCCTCGCATAATAACCGAAGGAGCTTACAATAGTGGAAAACTCTGCTTGACGTCGCCCGTTATTCGGATAGACATCGGCGACTAGCTGTCCAGGCGTACATCATAACGTGAAAATTGGATTGTATTTATAATATGCCAGCATCGATAATTACCCATTTGGGACATCTGCCACATGGAGGAGATAAATCTTGTTTGAAAAGTGGGGATGTGTTGTGGTTGATAACACACGATTTTATCCAGGCTGTTTTTTTTATGTTGAAATCTTTTTGAAACGAAATGTTTCCTGGTAAAATAAAAACTTAAAAGTTGCTGTCCCCAAATTAATGTTAATAGAATATACTAAAGTTTTTTTGATGGTTAACTTCAAAACCAATAAAACATATATAACAGTAAGCAGCTGATAGGGTAACGGGGGTATTTTCACCCACATGCATATTTTGGCCCACCCGTTAACATTTTACGCATTTTATCTGATAAATTCAATGAATATTAAAAAACTATGCATACTTCTTAGAATTATACTACACTATAATTTTTGGCAAAAAACTGATTCTAGGTAGCATTATTTTGGAATTAGTTCATACATATTCAAAGTCATGGCTGGGTCAACCCAAAGTCAAGAGGAAGTGGTAATATACAATTCAACGTCCGAAAGGTATTGTAACAAATATGTATGCTTTTGAAACAATTCGTTGTTGTAGTAACATCAATAAAATTTCATAGAAACAGTTTGTATGCTCTAACAAGTTGGAAAAAGTTAAAATAGTAGTTAAAGGCAGGGCCGTGATATGTTTGTCTCTTTCTAAAGCGTACATTTTTCGGCCATGCCTAGTTTTGACAGCTCTTTGTTCACCATTCGGCCGTTGAGTACTGAAGAAAGAAGCAGCTTGTGACAATTTACAGGTAATTACTTCTTAATTTATCACATTTAACGATATGAAATTGACTGAGAATGCTTGTCAAACCGCGAGAAGCACAACCTTTTCATTTTTAAATGCCTAAAATTTACAAAAAATCACAGCAGAATGATGTCCTCCTCAAACCCACTATTCATGCTCTAAAAATATCGATGATGATCTTAAATATAATTAGTCCGAAATATTTCCACACACGGCTCTAAATATAGAGGTGGGCCAACATAAAAATTTGGTGGACTAAAATATGTTTTTAGTGCTTCGTAGAAATTTCGATATTTCTAGGCTATTTTCCAATATATTGCATTGTTAAACTATGTAAAGACACTGTGCTCTTAACAATGGTGTAATAGAGTAAGTATTTATATTGAAAAATTGTGTTTGTTTTTGATAAATTGTGCGATCACTTCCTAAAGCTGGCCAAAATACCCTCGTTACCTTATTCCCTGTGCGTGAAGAGACACTTTCTCTCAGCCACAAAAATAACTCACAAGGCAGTTTATGTGGTTGATCGTGGTGCATTAAGAACAGTGATACCATATTGGGCTTGGAAGAATATCTTCCAAGTTTAATGGATTAAACATCATGTCCGCCTGGATGAATTATAAATTTTCTGAGCCTAAAGCAGGTGATAAGATGTAGCAAATATTTCCTAGTTTTGGTACGAGTTTTATTTGCACAAAATGAAATCCGTACTATAACTAGCAAATGTTTGCTTCGTCTAGTGCCTGCTTAAGTCTAAGCTCGTTCGTTCATTTTTGAAAAATTTTGAAATTAGTTCGTGAAGAAATAAAACATGGAATCAAAATCAATCAAAAACGTATTCAGATTATCACACGCTAACCGATAGCAACAGGTTATATCGAATCCTATAATTTATTTGATTACATTCATGCTGTAGAACAGCAACCATACATCTTCTAGTTATACGCTGTAGGTGGATTTCGCGGCAATTCGAAGAAAATTATTAACATTCAAAAATCTTGAAAAAATGAATTTGGGATCCTACTCTGGAAAAAAATATTTCAGAAAACAAAGTGATTTAAAAGGTTTTTTATAATTGTTTCAAACTTAAGTGTTTTAGAGAAACAATTTAGTTGTACAAAACTCCTTTGAATATTTTAATTAAATTCTGAACGCCCATGCTTCTCATGAACGTAGGATAATGACAAGAGTTGGAAAAAAGTTGTCAAGTTTGAACTTTAATTGTCTGAAGTTTAATCACAAAAAAATGAATTTGAAATAGAAATATATAAAAAAGGGTTATCTCAGATCTCTCGAAACTTGAATTCTTTAGATAGACGATTTAGGCGTCTTAAATTCTTCTATTTCAAAATATTTCAAAACGAGCACTCCTAAAGAATGAAAGATCTAACATAAGCTTTTCCATGTCCATGAAACATTGGTAACGTGAAACAGTGTTGGACATAAAAATGCTTATGTACGTGTGTAGTAAAGTTTCATTTAATTCTGATAGTATGCTACCAGGCCATCGGCGGGGCTAGCGTAAAATCCGTCTATAGTTGCTTGAAATCTAAACTCTGCTATGGATCAAAAACTGGAAATAATAATAACCGTAGGTATTTATTTACCAAAGACAAAATAACCTTTATTCGCCATAGACGAAAAGGTGTGTTTATTCATAACAATCCTATCCAAACTTTTCTCCTTTGCAAATGTTACATGCCCAGCTTTGCACTTTATGCGAATTTATCATGAACTCAGTAATTGAAGGTGTTACAAAATGATGCCTTTTGCGACTAAATTTATATGTAATATGATGTGATATTAGAGACTTGTGCTTTATTCGTATGATCACCACATTGTGGAATTACTACGAGTTTGGACAGGCATGAAATGAGTTTAACTGTATTGCTATGCGAGTATGTTACATTCATCGCAAGTAGTTCGCTGAATAACACCATATGCAATGAAACACATACGTTGTTCATACAGCTATGCGATATTGATGTATCATAGAACTTTATACGAGGTAATCCGTGCAATTTTATGCGACTTCTGGTTGTCTGGGTAGTTAACGTTCTTCGTTAAGCTTCCACGAATTTCTATATATTTAAGTCTGACAACCTGAATGACAGACATAATTAATAACCGACCTATATTTCTCGTAGATTCAATAAAAACATCCTACCTTCCAAAGTTTGAATGTTTTAATTTCCATTCATGTATTCAATGATATCTGTATTGTTGATTGAACCAAGAAAAAATAAACAAAATGTTGAGTCGAAAATAAATACAGTTGAACGATGAAGAAAGAACATAGATTACACATGGGACGAAATGAGCACCGATAGCTAAAACATTGCTCGGAAAGTTAAATGAAATATTTAATGGAGAACGTTTATAAACTGTCTATTTTTTGAATTAATCGGATTTTTTACATTGCAAAATAAAACATGATTCATAAGTGAGCGAAAATTTATACCAAATTAGCCTTGGCGAGCGTTTTATTATGCTTATCAAATATCACCCTAACATTCAATCTATGTCTACATCTGCGTTTATACCTGCATTGCATGTTTTCATCTGATACTTTCAGTGGTACAAGAATCCATTCCGATTTACATCAGTTGATTAGCGGTGTAATGAGCGCCACCATTTTGACAATACTCTATAGCAGCGGTTCTCAACCTTTTTTTGTTCGCGTACCCCTTGGCGATATTTTTCATATCGACTGTCTCCCCTGGCTTGAAATGTTTTCGCAGAGTGGGAGAGAGTAGTGGTAGATCATGTTGTGGTAGTCTTGTTTAGGTTTCAGGAACTATGGTTTGTTTCATTGCTACAGTCATGTATTAAGAGAAAGATTGAAAAACAAATGAAGTATTTTAGAGAAAAATTGCTCTGTCCGCCATTACTGATTTTTCTTTCGCGTACCCCCTGAAGGCTTTCGAGTACCCCCAGGGGTACGCGTACCCCAGATTAAGAACCGCTGCTCTATAGCATCATTTGATCTCACCAGTGCCAATGACTGTTTTGTTTTCAAAAGCAGCTAAAAAGTGTTGGAAAAATATTAATCATTGAGAAAACGAAGCAGACTCGCTTTCAACAATGTTTCCCTTTTTTTTAAATTCGTTCCAATGAAGTTAACAATGGAAATATACAGTAAAAAATTCTGAATGTTACACGTCACGTAAAATACTTTCGCATTCAAAGTTCAGTCGCTGCTGTCGTAAACCACGATTTTGTTTGAAAATTATGTTCAATATCATTTCAACTTGCGTGGAATTACATTGGTTCTTACTGTGACTTACACAGTAAAAATTTATTAATATTGCACATCACTTACATTATTTTCTCATTTTAATTTTTTGTTGCTTCTGACGTAAACCACGATTTTGTTTGAAAATTATGTGCAACATCATTTGAATTTACCTGGAATATTATATAATTTCTATCATAAGCGATGGAGGTAATTCTTTATATACGATTCGACATAAATTTTGGCATTTTTTTTTTGTCTAGCTGCTCAGGGTTTCTGATAACGTATAAAATTCTTAATGCAATATTCATTTAATTTGATTCTATGAATGCGAGGAATATGGATGCCCTTTTTGAAAATTAGAATAACGGGTAAAGGTTCATGTTTGCCTTACTCCGCTCTGCCACAGAATCTTGAGCGCATGTAATCTCGAAGATTAGCCTGCCCTATTGGTGTAAGACATGACGGCGGCATTTGCTTCACACCAGCAGTGCCTGTACGTGCTCAATTTTAGAGGCATGTTGCATTGAGAAAAGTACAACTGGCATGTTATATTGGGAAGAGTAGAACATGCTTTTGTCTTACTAAATATTTTATTTTTTGAAAAATCTTACTTGAATAAATGAAAGCTTTTACACTACACTTTTATTTTACTTCACTATTTAATTCTATCTCTGTGATAGAATTAAAAAGTGGAGTGAAATAAAAGTGTAGTGTAAAAGTGTGTAGATTCTGTCAACAACTCGAGGAAAAAATAATTAATTTTAAATGTAAGCTGGCTGTATTTTTTCAACAAGTTTGAACATGGAACTGATATTTGATCACTCATTTCAAAGTGGCCGAAACTTTAATGTCAATTATTTCCAACTGACTTTCTTGCATATCATTCACTGAATTTTTGCGTCACCGTTATTGCATACCGTAGTATTGTGAGAGTTGTAGATTTCATGTTATACCATGAGTCTCCTGAACTATTTGCAGCACTTTTTCAATGAGTTATTGGAAAATTTGGTATAACCTCATATAACACAGTAATATTTTGAATCATAGCCATCTACTATTGAATCAATAAAACACTGGGAAACGGTAGGGGTTTGAAGCGGAAATAAAACGAGGATTTCTTGCGTAACTTTTCGAAAGGACTTAAGTAACATTGAGAGGCTCTCTTTGTTCACTTTCTCTTTGATTTATAACTAAGTTATTTTCACTTTTTCCATGATATTTTTTGCCTAGTAAGCTAGGCAATGTTGTAATCTTTCGATTTGTGCCGAGAAAAGCTTGAAAACTTTTATAATTATGCTGTAAATCACGAATCAAAGTGAGAGAGAAAAGAATCTCTCATTGTTACTTAGGTCCTTTTGAAAAGTTACGCGAGATTTTTAGCATTATTGTTCGACATCGGAGCAGGTACAGCCTGGAAAGTCCGAGCGGACCAGACGGGTACGGAGCTCTCCGGGGAAGGTATTTTTTCTGAAACATTCTCATCAGAACAATCAATCACAATTATTTTAGTTTTAACCTTTTTCACTCATTGTTGATCGTAAAAATGTGAAAAATTCATGCAGTTATTTTCATTATTCTGCTCGCTTTTTCAATCTTTCATCTTGATTCATCTTTCTTGGTACTCGTCATTATTGTTTCTGGGTTGAATTTAAAGAATAAAAAGAATAAACAGGAACTCATGCTGTTTTAAATAAAATCGGAACTTATATTCACAAAATTTCCAAAACACTTTCTTCATTCTGTTTAGAAATACAATTAAGTTACTTTTTACGCGTTTTTTGGGTGTTAAGAACTCGCCAATATCACAGAAACATGCATTAAACTCATAAACCTTTGTATACAAGTTTGCACTGGTGGATGCATTTAATACGTCACTCAAATTTTGATATACTATCACTCGCCTTTCTCGCCTCTGCCTCCTTCCCATTTCATTATAAATTGTTAAAAATTTCAAACCCCATCACGCGACAAATGTATTTAATGGACGCTGTTTCCGAGATTGTAAACAATTGACAAATCGTTTTTTTCCACAGCTCAACGAGCAAGACTTGGTGACGCGAAAAGGGTATTGAAGCCTTACCAGGTTTTTCATCTTAATCGATAAACCATGCCTTAAAAACAACTGAGATATTGTTATTTTATGTTTTCAAGCGTCATACTGGGAAATAAATTGTTTTGACGTAGAGCTACGTCTCTAAGAAAGCTTAACTTATACTTTAGTCCTTCTGATGAAAAATCCAATGATTGCAAAACCTATATAATTTAGTTGAAGCCCATCAAAATATAACCTGGGTTACACAAGATTCATGCAAGAAATCTTTCATAGATTGGGCGAGTAGACTACAACGAGAATCTTAACGCACAGATCAGAAACAACATTTCCTGCGAAACAAATTTAAAAAAGCCTTTGATTTTCGGTGTGTTCGCAAAAGTAGAAGACAGGAAAACCGTAGACGGAAACCTATGTAATCCTATATTAAGAGCTACATCTAAATATAAACAATTTAGGTTCAAGCCACTTTAACCTTTGTTATAATTACTAATATTGATAAAGATAATGTAGTTGTTAGCAGCATTTATTATTTGAATAGCAAATAGTTTTATCACAAGTAACGGTAAGTTTGATATAATTAGTACTATATTAGACTTAATAGTAATACTGCCTTAATCTTCTCTACGAATTTGCGTATCACAGCAAACTGTAAGACAAACTACTAGCTCTGTTTAAACGTTATACAATCACAGTATTTCCGTTACATTCATGAGGCAGATAAACAGCTCAATCAACCTTTAAACCACTGCCAGTATAATTACATCCTCTCGTCTTACTAACCTCGAAGATGGTAGTCAGCAACAAGGAAGTTGTTTCGTTCAGTTCGTGTACTCTTTTAGGAAAGTCTCCGCAGGATAAACAAGAACCAACAAGGTATCGGCTTCGTAAAAATTAAATATCTGCCTTTTATAAACATGTCAGTTGATCACAAAAATTGATATTGTAAACATATTGTATTGCACATTCACTATTCGCTCATCATTTACTAAATGCTCATGAATTATGCCAGCATAAACAACGCATCTTTCAGGCGACTGCCGGGTGATTCAGCGCACGCTCGAGCGGTATAGTAACATTACAACGAGAACAGTACCGACGAACGACGAAACGGGTGGACAAGGTTCATCCGGCACATGCTTCAACAGATAGTTGCTGACTGCAGTTAGCTTCGTTTCCCGGATAAAATTTCAGTCAACTTTTGACGCCCGTCGAAACTAGTTGGCCTCTTCTAGCAGAGGAGACACGTCAAAAAGCAGATTTTGGTATCTTCGAAGTTCGAAGTTTGGAAAAACTGTAAAGGAATACAAAACAAAGTCATCAGTGTATAAAAGTTTCAACGGATTACTAGTGCAAAAAACTGTGTTGACTATAGTGGTCTTCTGGCTGGGACGAAATAGTTTTCAAGCTATTCAAATTAATCGGGATAAAAGAAAGTTATTCCTCATCTTCTAGATGACAAAAATATTTGAAGTGATGGTGCGTGAACAGAATCAGCATGATGTTGTTTATCATGTGTAAAATGTGAAATCTCTTCACCCTCTCTATCCACATGCATTCGCCACACATGCTGTTTAGTGGAAACCAAGGGAATGAATTGAATCAACGTGGGGTCAGGACTTTTGATGGAGTTAAAGCGATTTCCCATGGTGTGTGATATTCTGGCAAACACGACAAATAGCAGTGGATTTTTCTCCGGATTGGTTTTAAATAAATGCAAAGAAAGAAAAGCGGCTGGATATGCAAATTACGAAACCGAAACCTACCGTGTTGACAGAAGTTCGCGCTCTGTGATTAATTAAAAGCAAAAGGAAAATTTAGCGAGGCAAAGAAGCCAATTAACTTTTCTTGCCATAAGGGAAATGGTTGTCGAATTACTGGTTTATTCAATACAAAAGTGAATAAATTGACTTGAGAAAATTAATCAAAGTTGACACTAGGTTGTCATTATTGATGGAATAATGAAAGGTTACAATGAATAGTGTGTTAGATTAGTTTCCAAACAAATTTATTATTCATTAAATTAAGTGAATTTTTCAACGCAGTAACGCTTATAAGTGACAACAATCATTGTTGTAAATATGCAGTACAAACTTTGAACTTCCAAAAATATTTTTAGCTAGAATTGTTGCAGTTTCACGAAGCATACATTTGGTGAAAAAGTATTATATGCTGTTTCATGACTGCTACCGCCACTAAGTTGGTTAAGGTCTATGAGAGATCAGTTAGACTTATCTAGTGCTGCTTAGGTTATTTTCTTGTCGGTGCTCCAAAAAGTCAAAAAATATTTTTTCAGCGGACCACACCGAAGCCAAGAATGGTACCGTGGAATGGGGTGAAAATGATCAGTGGGGTCAAATTGATCACCTGAAAATTCGTGTTAAAAAATACTAATCAAAACATATTGCTCTTACAACACTAAGCAATGTTAACGTGTCCTTAAACGTAACTTTTGCATGATTCACATACCTGTCAAAGTTAACCCTTGCATGCCATGTGCAATTTTTCATATTTTCGAAAAATTCTTCTAACTCATTCAAAACTCAATCAAATTTGATCAAACAAGTTTCCAAATAACAAAAATAAAGTATTGAATTTACTGAAAGTAATCTTAGTTGAGGGTTAATTACGTTAAATTTGAAGAAGTGAATAAAGTTTGATAAAAGCTCAAAAAATGTAATTTTCAACAATGAGCATTCCATACCATTAAAGAAATACTGATAAATTCGCAGGAAACCACAAAGATTTTAATTTCAGAGCTAGTTTTTGAGATTTTGCAACAAACCGAATTAAAATCGATCTAACGATGATCGAATAACAGCAAATAAAGCAAACTGCAGTTCGTGAACCAAAATAAATAAATTTTAACCTGAAATCTCGTTTTTTTCGTTTCCAAACTAGCTGTAAATGAGATTTGTCAGCACAGAAATCATCATTTGTCTTAAGCATATCGAAAAAAAAGCACATCGCCAAAAGAATGTATGGATTTCAATGGTGATCAATTTCACCCCAATTTACCTCATAGTGTTAATATTCAGGCTTCACTTTTTCGCCTCGTTGACTGGATGTAATTTTTATATACGATTTTATGTCGTCAACATCAATTCGCTCAATTGAATCAAAATTTTCGACTGCCTTAATACAGAAATATTTCGTTTTTCTGCACATTATTTAAAGCTTCTCTTAGCAAAGTAATAAGTCACTGTATCTTGCATAAAGTACATTGAAAACATTGCTTCATTGCTTTCTCAGTTACAGAATCTGCATTTGTAAATAATGATGATAGCCCCTCCTCATAAAAATAATTTATCACATCAATCCGAAATTATCAGACATATGGTTTTTGACGTTAGACTATCTAATAATAAGGTACGAGTGTACAATGTAAATCCAAAAAATGTTATTGTGGAAAAAGTTGTCAGGTTTGGAACAATTTCACGAGTTTTTAGCTCAAATCGATTACGAATTACTTTGCGAATCGTTGCTTGAGAAAAAAATTGGAACTTTTTGGTGACTTTTATTAGGTTTAACAGATGTATAACTGATTTTTATATATCAGCTAAAAGAATGTAATTTTCTGAACAAAACGTGATTTTTAAAAAATTTGTATCATTGTCCATCGATTTTTAAATGAAGAAAAAAATCGCTTTAAATCGCTACAAAGACAGTTGGTGCATGGGCGAACTGTCATTGTAGCGATTTCGAGCAGTTTTAATTCGTAATTCAATATTTGATGGACAAGGATAGGAATTTTTTTGAAAATCACGTTTTGCTTAGAAAATGCAGCTCTTTTAGGTGATATAAAAAACTATATAGCTAAACAACTCAATTCTTGACTTTGCTTTTCAGAGAAGGAGGGATCTGTCAATTTATTCCTATCTGTTAGTGATTGGAGCTCCGTGTATTTCGGAATTACCAGCAGCAAGAGTATTCTTGTAGCAGGCGTTGACGGCCAAGGCACATGTTCAGATCGATTTTTCGATCCTGTCACTTAGCGTCAAATACTTAAATTCCATGTCAATATGTCAATATGTATGTAGGTGTTTACATTAAAAAATTGGGAGTGATACAAATTGATATCGTGAAGCTATGGCTAAAAATGTAAAGCGTCTTCGCGGAATGCTGTGTTCATTTTACAATTTTCATCACGGTGCTGAGAAATGTGTTATAGTGAAGCACTTTGTTTCGATGGGCTACAACCGGTAAAACAATTTTAAGATTGTTAATTCAATTGTCTGTGGTAACTATTTTTTGTCCATTAGAATACAAAGGTATATCATGATAATAATCATACCTTCTATTTAGAAAAAAATATTTTGGCAAATGCCAATGTAGTTTTTGGGCCTGACCTTGCATCTTTCATTCCACGTAAAAATCTTTGGACGAAATGAAGCGTTTTTCGATACTAATGGTATAAAAAAAAATTAAACCCCTCTTATGTACCCCAACAAGGCCCAATCAAAAACTTTTGGGCAAATCATAAAAGAAAGATTTATTCCAACAATGGTTCTGCAAGTGATGCATCGAAATTGATACAAAAGACGAAGAAGGAGCTGAAAAATCTCACAACATCTTATATTCCAACTGCTATGGCTAAAGTTCCGGTTAACAGCCGTAAAGCTGCAGGGAAGAATATAAATGTATTTTGTAAACTTGTTAATAGGTGTGGCTTGAAAATAAAACAAAACCAGATTATTTTATGTTGCATAGTTCTTTATTTAGGGGAACCGCTACTATATTTACCTCAGCACCTATATTCATCTCATCGCTGTTGATTGACGAATGTACCGTTAAATTTGACTATTTTGCTTCAAATAAAACTTCCAACCACTCAGCTGAACCGAGAAGTAAAATTAAGATTATTTTTACTTAAAAATAGTAACATTTGATGGAAAATTGGACAAATAAGAGCGATGAGAATAATTTAGGTAAGGTATTGAAATGCAGCTTTACCTCTTAAAAAAGTTTTTTTTCGAGAACGTTATGCAGACATTGTACAACAGCGTTGCTTGCTGTATGCTCATCGATGGCGAAAACTTTGTAACCAGCAGTCAGTGCCTTGCGAAACACTGTGCAGTGCTGTGTTACTCAACGCTCCTCCACGCATTCCTTCACTCTAGAACAGCTGGAATGCTATCTAAGCAAACAAAGCCACAGATATAGTTGGCAGCAAAAGACTTACTTTACTTTACTTTTTTGGCTAACGGACCGTTCACCGGTCCAGGGCCGAACGAATTAGAGATGTCCAGTTTCTTCTGTCTTGGGCAGCCGTTCTCCAGTCTCCCCGTACACCAGCAGATCGTGCATCTTCTTCCACCGCGCACATCCACCGCGTGCGAGGCCTACCACGGAGTCGACGGCCTCTTCCTGGTTCTCTATTGAAAATAGTTTTGGCGGCTCTCTCGTCAGGCATCCTGGCTACGTGTCCAGCCCACTGAAGCCTGCCCCGCTGTATTACCTTCACTATATCAACATGTTTGTATACCTGGTACAACTCGTGATTCATGCGTCTGCGCCACACTCCACCTTCCAATTTACCGCCAAGTATCGATCGCAGAACTTTACGCTCAAAAACTCCGAGCACTCGTCGATCAGCTTCCTTCAGCGTCCATGCTTCATGTCTGTAAAGGGCCACCGGGAGTATCAGCGTCCTATACAGCGCTAGTTTTGTGCGAGTTTGCAAACTACGGGACCTTAGCTGGTTACGCAGTCCGTAGAAAGCCCTGTTCGCAGCTGCAACTCGTCGTTTCACTTCACGGCTCATATCGTTGTCACATGTCACAAGCGTACCAAGATAAACGAATTCGTCAACCACTTCAAATCGTTCCCCATCAATCTCCACCTCAGCACCGACACCACGGGGACTTGTCGAAAACCAGCCTGGTATTCGCCAACAAAGGATTCCGTTAACGGTCTCAATCTGAAGAACAGGATACGGGAGAGCACTTTATATGCAGAGTTGAGCAACGTTAAACCTCGATAGTTGCCACAATCCAACCGATGGCCCTTCTTATAGATAGGGCATATGAGGCCTTCCAACCAGTCATTCGGCATTTGTTCGTCCGCCCAGATTCTTAGTATTATCTAGTGGATCGCATAGTACAGCCGCTCGCTTCCCGCTTTTAGAAGTTCGGCCGGGATACCGTCCTTCCCAGCGGCCTTGCCGTTTTTCAGCTCACTAATCGCCTTTTTCACCTCCTCCTGTGTTGGTGGCTCCACAGCTTGTTCGTCACTCATAATCGTCATCCTGTTCCTGCTCTGCTCATCCGGCTCCTCACCGTTCAATAGCGCCTGAAAATGCTCCTTCCACCTGGCTGCAACCGTCGGTTTATCAGTAAGCAGGTTGCCGTCCTTGTCATTACACATGACCGGCACCGGGAAATTCCTGCTTCTGACTCTTTGACAGTTCTATAGAATCTCCGCACGTCGTTTTCTGCAAAGCTGTCCTCTGCGCTGGCGAGCACCTGCTCCTCGTACTCGCGCTTCTTCCGACGGTGGGTTCTATTTTCGGCAGCTCTTGCCACCCTGTACCTCTCTCTGTTCTGACGCGTAGCCGCAGTGAGCATTCGGCTCCTGGCACGGTTCTTCTCATCTGTCGCTCTCTGGCACCCGGCATCGAACCAGCCGTTAGGCTGTCTTCCACGCGTCGCACCTACCACCTCTCTCGCAGTCGTTTCGATGGCTCCGTGAATACTGCTCCACAGCCCATTTATGTCTTCCACTCCTTCCTGCTGCTGTTCTGCGATCCGTTGATCCAGCTCTCTGGCGTATTCTGCTGCCACGCAATCAGCTTTCAACCGCTGAATGTTGAAACGCGTCGTCCTTTCTGTGCGAGATTTCAGCACGTTCGGCAGCAAAATACACACGGTGTTAAAGTAGTTGTATTAGTAGAAGGCTCGTAGTCATAGTAGAAGGCTTGTAGTTATAAAAATAACATGTGAAAACAATGCAAATTGTAAATCGAATGTAAACCGTGCTAGACACCGGATATATATACGATGGCACTGGTGACCAGTTATCAAAATCAGTCTGTCACTTTATCAGTGGTCTGAAGGGCGTTTTTTTCCGTGTTCAATTTATTTTAAGAATATTTGAAAGTATAATACACATTGCATATTGTTTGATGCATACTATTATATCTATTCACCGAATCAAGCGACCTGAATACGTATTGACATATAACAACATTTTAAACTAAAAAGTAAATTATTTTCATGTTATATTATTATAAGTGCGTACCGCGCAAAATATTACAAAACTCCTTACGAGATTACTCAGTAACGAATAGATATAGTTTTTGGTATCAATACAAACCGTTGTAAATAGATATGATGGACATGTATACAGTTTTATACAGTTTTCTATCCTTGAGATAGCAGTATTTGTCATAACAATCTTTATGAACATACATTTGAACCATAAAAATCGATTTGGTACACTGTTTGTTTTTATTATATTTTTATTTAAACTTCTTACAAATAGTCCAGCTAGCCTGCATTTTTTCTCAAATAATGACAGAGTATAACCTTAAAAATTGGTTCATGTGTCGGGATTTAATTAAACCTTTACCCATAATAATCAATTTCTACTCAATTTGAGGTTTTGGGTAAACAAATAATGCCAGTACTATTCTACCACTATTCTTGATAGGTGCAAATTTTACTGACATGTAAAAATATATGTATTTTTCTCCATTCAACTTTATTTTTACAAAAGAAACTTGCAATTTTTTCAAGAATAGAGGAATAAAATTAACAATAAAAACTAGTTTCTATAAAGAACATCATAAGGCTGGCCTTCTCAAATACTAAACTAGCTATTTTAAATGAACAACATAGAGCTGGATTCTTTTTTGCAGCTCGAATGAGTTATTTAACTTTAAATTTGGAAATAAAAAATTGAGCAATAATTCTATTTATTCTTTCTTGGCGTTTCCAAAACCAATACATTCTCGGCACCATTGACCAGTTTCCTCCTTGGTTTTCCCTGCAAGGCTTCGACATAAATACTGACAATTATTTCAACAGTTAAGTAACATATCCCTCGCAGTGTTTTGTTTTGCTTTGGCAACAGGCTACAGGACTCAACCGACAGGCAAACGTTGTTCTACGTTCTCACATTAACAATTCGTTAATAACCCTGCTACAAAACAAATGGAAATTCAGTGTTTTGCGATCTCTTCTTCTGATCTTCAACAGCTTGTCATGAAATTTCCGACGTAAATGCCGCACCGATAAAGCCAAATCCTCCGGGTATGGGCATTCTACGGAATCGAGAAAAATGTATATCCGGTGAAAATTTTTCTTCGGCTTAGCAGCATACTTCGTCTTTTGAAACTTTTCTGCCAGCAAAGTTTATTAAGCCTCGTACGTAAACATAAATAATTTTGCAAACCTAAACGTCCACAAAAACAGACAACAACAACGATGTTACGTCCTAACAGTGAGCGAACGGCCCGAATGTTACACGTATAATACTCGTATCAGTTCTATGAACTGAGAAATTCTGTATGTGCGTATACATTCCACTTTTAAATTGTACTAACTTTTCTCCGAGATGGCTGGACCGATTCTCAGTCACAATGCCAAACAAAAGGTCTAGTCCATCTTCAGGTTCCTATTGAATTTTATTATAGTCGGATTGTTCTAAAACTAATGTCTATTAAAACGTGGAAATCGCGAAATTCTTCTCGATCTTAGAGATTACGTCGCCGATTTGAACAAAACTAGTGCCGAGAAAGTTTGTCTCTCAAACCCTTAACGTAAGGGGAGAGGGGGGCAGTTTCGGACACTTTTTCTATCTTGATTTTTAATATTTTTTTGTTAACTTTAAAAAAATCTGAATTCATCCTGGCTGTTACTTGGACATCGGAATATAATATAAGCGTGTTAGTAGTGTGCGTTGATGCGATTTCGATTGATTTATTAGATTTTTTCAAAATTGCTTTTTTGTCCGAATGTGCCCCGTTTCGGACAGTTCTGGAGCACATTCGGACAGTGTTGAAAAAGTTTTCTAAATCAATAAAAATTTTGTGTCCATACAAGCAGAGACTGAGATCAGATGATTCACAAATCTCGAAACTCATCCTTCTATTCCAAATTTAACTCATAAAACAAGAACCGAGCAAACTGGCTATGAGAAAGAAAGGATACAAGAGCTATGCCTTTTGCTCGGCAATATATGATTGGTTTAAAGTGCAATGGCATTCGTTATTGTCAAACAACAGCAAACTGGTTCACTTACGCTGCTTTCTGGAATCTTATTCAAGTGTTACAGAACATTAAGAAACAATTTTCCAATCGTCTAGGTATGAGAGAACTTTCGATCAAATACTTCTCTAGAAATGTTTCTTCCACGTTCGTAAATACTTGTTGATCTAAGTTTTTGGACGACAAGCTTTTTGATATATCCGTTTTTTAGTTTCTTTAATTTTTCAGACGAGAAACCAAAGTACTTTTTTAATTCCGCAGGTATCAGAAGCGTGACTCAAAGACATTGTTCCGTTAGAAACTCTCCACAGCTCATCTTCGTTGATGCTTGCTCTATCGGTTTTCCTATTGTGGTTCCGAACCATTTTTAGGACTGAGAATCAGTCTAAATCGATGTTTGTTAATAAACAACAATCAAATAAGTAAGTGTCCGAATGTGCCCCATGAACGATGTCCGAATGTGCCCCACCACCATCTGGAGACTAATCTTAATTTTATCTAATAATTAAGATCTTTGTTTCCCCGTTATTCTCACGTCTTTTCATTACATATTAGTTACGACCTAAGGTGGTGTGCTTGAATTTCTAAATCTCTCACAAAGAAATCCGAGAAATACTTACAACTTCAAGCTCAAACGGTTGAAAACATGAATGAAAAATGGCACTGTGTTGTTTTCGTAAGTAATGAACAACCAAGAGCTGTCATACTATATGGTAGCGGTTGGTGGAAGGGCTGCCAACTTACTTATATTTTTTGTTTGGTTGAAAATTGCACCATTTGTTATTTTTTAAGCTCTTTTCGAAACTGCCCCCCTTTCTTCTACTCAAAAATCACAGAAAGAAATGTAGGAAAAAACAATTATACAATAGTTAGCATACATACATTAGCGCGAAAACGTGGCAAATTTTTCAACTGATTGGAGTAAATCGAAGTCCGTTCGATTGAACGGAGGAGTTCCTGTCAAAAATAACCGAGCTATGTCTGCTATGAGCCTTTGAAATTGGACAAGATTCGTTGCAAGTTCCGATTTTAGATTTTCGTTTCACACCTCTAAGACCGTAAAATCGGAGTTCTTCGTCAAAATTATTTTTTGATGCGGAAATTAAATGGTGTAGAGATAGCCAGGCTGTGTTTTTTTTTCGAGAATTAAAGTGTATGTGCTAATCTATTTTACCAAATTATGAATTTTGTATATAAATTTCGTATGAGACACATCACTAAAAAGTGGCAGTGTGTGTCTCTCTGATGAGTGAATGCGAGTGATATGCGAGAGCCGACAGTCGTTCTACAATTACGAGCGAAAGCTTACTGCAACGTACACTGACGAAGTGAATCAAATGAAAGCGTTGACCGTTTACAAGCCTTGTCATGCATATAAATGAATTGTTTGCCTTTCACTGCCTTGATTGTGAAATGTAACGTAAAACAATTAGGGTAGATCTGCCTAATATAGACCACTTCCTTTAGTGGACCACCTGAGCTTCTTACGTCAAATGACACATTATAAATATACTAATTTTGATTTATGCTTTGACAACTTCAATAATGTTCTTCATTAGGAATGTCGCAACAGACGTTTACTATAATATAGGGTAAATTAACCTATAGTGGACCACTTTTGCATAGTGAACCAACCCCTTGATTAACTGAATTTATGCGAAAACTTGAGGGATTTTCAGAAAACTTTTATCGGGAAACATTTTATCTAACCCATCTGCATCACAAACATATATAACTCCCGATTTATGTTAAGAGAAATTGTACTAATCTGACGAGTGGTCCACTATGGGTTAATAAAATAGTGGGGTCCATTATAGGTTAATTTACCCTACTTCATTAAAGCTGCAAAAAATTTCTTTTAAAAACAGCTACCTGGTTTGCCATGGTTCGTTAACGTTTTCATAGGAAATGGCTTTACCAAAAACTGTACTGACATCACACTTTCCGAGCGAAAAATAATCAGATTTTCGATGAACGGGTAGGATAATAGTGTCTTTAATAGATAAGCGAAAAATTTTACTAGAAAAACACTTAAAATATTGAAAAAGTAGGAGGGTGGTATTCAAGACACAACCGCATGACGTTGGACTACGGTATTCTTATATTCCATTAAAACAATTAATAGAAACAATTGCAACTCTAGTATTTGCTGCAATTTTATCTAACAGTGTATTTCTGAATGTTGAGACGTTAAAACGTTATAAATAATAATATATACTAAAAGAATGGATATCTTTCATTTAATCGCTGTCATTTCATACATATTCGAATCAACCCTTTGTTTGCTGCACTACCAAGACAATCATTTAATTGAGCGAATTGGTAAAATTTTCCTATCTGAGCAAAAAGCAAACTTTACGAAACTATCTGAAATTGGAGCCCAGAACGATTCAACCGAAAGTTTTAAATTTGAAAATTGTTTGACATTTAATCGATAAAACTCATGCTAGGTTAGTTCCAGCCCAGCATATAACTTCATGTATTTGAAAAAAAAAACGTTTGGTTCAATAACTCAATATAGCAAGAGAGCTCAATCACACGTTTTTCGGTAGTTGTTATCAAGGTTTGGGCAAGTGACAGGAAAATATCTTAACTTCTTCAGTTGTGATTTAGAGCATTTCTAATTGTTTTGTTATTTTTCACTATAGCGACAAGTTTGTTTCTTTCTCTGTGTGCGAGAAACAAAATCAAAACCGCGCACCGAGAAACAAAAACGAAAATTTAATGAATGCTCATTGAGAAAACTTGCAACTCTTTTTACCAATAATTTATGATACTCAAAAGAACCCGTTTTGATCTAAATCAAATTTCTAGTAAATAAGTGTTGATCATTCATAGGTAGTAATTTTTCCTCGATGAATAAAGACTTGCTGAAGAAGTTAAAATCGCTGCTGTAAAATCAAATTCACAACTGTGTTCGTTAAGACGTTTTAATATTTTCAATGACAATAATAATCTTCGATAAACACCCGCTATAGTTATTCACACACATGCTATAACTATCTAAACACGCGTTAAAACTATTCATACACACGCTGTAGCTATAGCTATCCATACACACGCTATTCCTTTCCATACATCCGATACAACTATCTATACACACGCATAAGCTATCCAACCATGTGCTATTACTATCCATACATACGCTATAACTAATCATTACACACGCAGCAGCTATCCACACACAAGCTATAACTATCCGTACACACGCTGAAGATATACACGCAATAGCCATAATATGCTACACATGCTAGTGTCTTACACACGCTATAGCTAGCCATACACACGCAACAGCGCCATCCCTATCATCGCAAATGTCATAGCAATACAGATGCACATACGCTATATGTGCACACTGCACACACACTAAATGGCGGTAGCTTTCCTAGTGGCGGTGCTGGCTCGTGCAGTTTCTGGCTGTTTTCATCCAACGATATCTGAATTGGATTACCGCTGGTGGGGTCCAACTCAGATCGAAGGAGAACCGAACTGAATGAAGAAATGCAGCTTCCCACTACCTCCGCCGCTGCTGCCTGATACCACCGCTCTGGTTCTGCTGAAGCTCAGTTTGGCCGCTGGAATCAGCCACCGCTGCTGATTATACAAGACCGGCCTGGTGGCTTTTCACTTGTTAACTGATGACTGCTATGAGACGACACAGGCTATTATATAGCCCAAAGCAAAAATCCATCCGCGAGCAAACAAGAAGCGAGCTTGTGATTGGTTGAATGTGCACGACTTTTAACACAACTTTTAACTAGTTTAGTATCGAAAACATATTTAAATTATATGACAATCTTGCGCAATATTTCCCCTATCAATCAAGCCATTGGTGTTTAGAATCTGTTCAGTGGTAATGATAAAAGAAACATTTTAAAACGGTGTTGAAACACCTGTTGCAGCTACCGAAAGCGAGCTCGTTATTGGTTGAAAGCTGTGAGACTGTTTACAAAGTCAGATCGGTTGTATCCGTTAGTGTCGACTGTGCTTGTGAAGAGAGGTGGTGATTGGTTGCTCGGTATGATTTAGACAATCGATGTGATTTATCAATTTTTCAATAGTGTATCTCGAACAATAGGTTTTTTTTGTTACATAAATTCAACCGTGAAAGAATTTTTGATCGGTTGATGCCAAAACCTCGAAATTCTGAAAAGAAATGACTGATATATAAGCGCTCAAAACCTGACCACTTTTCCCTGGTTTTCCCCGCTTGAATTACTAGATTTTCAAATTCAGGTGCCTAACTTCGATATAGACGTTAGTCCAACGTCAAAAAATAGTGGCCCAATTTAGGGTGGAAATAATACTGTTTTCCTTATTCCGGCATGCTTCATTTCGAACAAGAGCTATCATCGAAATAACGCCCTGAATCATAGTTACCATAGTTACCATAAATTTGTTATGATCGTGTTATTGTATAAAATTGCTGCTGAAATGGGAAAAACGCCGGAAATTAGTAAAAAAATATACTGAAGCAGCTCTTACTGAGTGTCTTTAAGCAATAAAAAGTGGTGTTTCGACTAGAGAAGCTTGCAGGCGCTCCAATGTTCCACGATCCACCGTAATGTTCCGTGCAAGCAGCAAGTGGTCAGGAAAACCACGAAAAGGTAAACAGACTGCATTGACTGCCGTGGAAGAGGATTCAATTGTTGGTTGAATAACTCGGATGGCACGTGAAGGATTCCCTATTACGAAAGAATGGGTGCAGTCTACAGTTGATCCAGATCCAGAACTCTCAGTGCGTAAGCCAGAGTTAGTTTCATCAGCGGCAGCTACGGTTGAAGAGATGTATTATTTAGACCTGGCCCAAATTAGGAAATTGTTGTGGTCCAAATAAGGAAACGGTGGCCCATTAAAGGAAACTGAAACGATGATTTATTTCTTTTATTAAAAGAAAATAGAGGTATTATCTAGTTGTTTTTCATGCAGAAAAGATGATAAACATGTTACTTCATGTTTATACATCATGAAATATTTAATTCAGTTTAGATATTTACACTTTTCTACACATCCCTTTTCTACGAGTTCCTTTTCGTCGCACAAACTATGGGGCAAACGGAGCTCTCATCGGACTACAACGTGTTTTCAACAGTGTCTCCCCCGGGTTCGACTATCACCTTCCTCGCACTAGGATTAGAAGTAATTTTTAAGTATATTAAGACACAATCATTGTGTAAATTGTGTAAATAAATAAATATTGTGTAAATAAATAAATAAAGTTTTCACTTTTTCTTGTAAAATTTGCAGCTACGCTACTAAGTGGCCCAGGCAGTTATACCCTACTTCAGGAAAAAACACAACCGGAAGCAAAAAAAAACAGCAAAAGTGCAACGAAAATTATTATATTTTTTTAACAAATCATACTATCTTCACCTTTAAAACAAATGGAAACGCATGATAAGAATGAATTGTTTGTTATTTATGAAAACGAAACACTGTTGCTGAATATCGTAAGTGTTATTAGAGCAAGACCAAACATTGAATAAATTTCCTGATTGAATGATAAAGCAAAGCAAACCCTCGGTGGTACTCTCCGTATCGGAACTCGACCTGCTGTTTATTATACACAAACTTCGCAGCCAACTGTTAGTGTACAGGACTACTGACACGTACAGTCTCTCCCGAGCTGAGACTCGAACTTACGACGACTGGCTTGTTATGCCAGCATCGTACCTCGAGACAATTTGAGAGAGTTAAATGATGATTAAATGATAAATAAATGCCGGTATTTGCTGATGCTGGAAGATTTAATTACCGTAAAATCGATTTCGTCGCGTTTATCGATTATTTATTGGGTATCGATTGGAACTTAAATTACGTATGCACCGATGTCGACGATATGACTGCACACTCCTGTGATATTATTGGTCAGCGGTTGAACGCTAATGTTCCTTTAGCGAAACGGCCCAACAATCCTGCTTGGAGGTCACGTCGGTTGCGCAAACTGAAACGGTTTCGAATTAATGCTCAGCGAAAATACCGCCGTTGCAAAACACAAATAACGAGACGTTATTTTAAAAGCACAAGTGATGAGTACCGTCTTCTCAACAGAGAACTATACAAATCGTATTTCCTACGTGTGCAGACAGACCACCGGAACAAACCTTAAAGTTTTCGGAACTTCTTCACTACCAAAAGAAAATGTTCATCAGTGCTTGGTAATGTTCGTTTAGATGAATTATTTTTGATGTCTATAGCGGAATCATGTGAGCTCTTCGGAAAATTTGTAACCTCCGTGTTCGCTGATAGAGTCGCCTCCGATGTTAAGGCAGATATAGCGGCTGACGTTACAGCCGATCTCAAAAAATGAAAGATTATAGCTATTCAGCCATTCCATTACCAAAACGCGCCAACTTACGTGAGAGTTCGCATAGTAATTGCTCGCCGGGTACGTCGCTTCAACCTTATGTTTACGAGAAAATTCATTTAAGTCTCTGAAAAAATGTTAGTGGCTAGGGGTACCTAATTTCCCAGGAATGGTTGAATAGCTACAATCTTTCATTTTTCCGGTTTGAGCTTTTTGAGTACACCTTTGTTGACCAGTGTTATCCAATCATTGCTTCTGACTTGAATGGCATAAGCATTACATAGAGATTGTGCTCGAAAAAATGCAACACTTTCTCTTTTTTATTATTTTTGAATAAAACTAGTTTATAGTGGACATTAACATGTGCAAAATTTTGTCAGAAGCTGTTAAGTGGTAATCGAGATTGCTTCCAAGTAAGAAGTTGTTTAAGGGGGGACCCTACTCTGGAAAGTTGAAAAATAATGAATTTTCGTGATATTTTTTTCGGATGTTTAGAGAAAGGTGAGGTGTTCGGGCATTTCGGCTATGGATTAAGGTATATTTGAAGATGTATTTTGTGTACCGTGGGTGCAAATATAGTGAGTATTACGCTATTGGCAGTGTTTTTCTCGAAACCATGTTTTTTCAACTGGTGGTAAATTTTTCTCAGCATCTACTAAACTGATTTTGCTGAATTTTTTTTTAACATGTAATGGATTATCTAACTTGTTACGTAGCCTTTTTTTGATATCCGAGTTTTTCAATGTTTTATAATTTTTTAAATAGTGATTTTTCATGAAAAAAAAAACAATTTTTTTACTAAAACGGCCGCCATTTTGGCAATTTTTGGAATTTTAGAAACGGCTACGTAATAAGATAGATAATATGTTTCTATATACTGAAAAAAAAATTCAGCCCGATCGGTCTACTAGAAGCTGAGAAAAACTTACCACCAGTTAGGTACTGATTTAGAGAGAGCATCCACGTTCCCAGCTGCCAACAGTGTAATACTCACTATATTTACATTCACGACATGGAAAATACATCTTCAAATATACCTTAATCAATAGCCAAAATAGCCAAACACTTCACTTTACTCTAGACAGCCAAACAAAAATATGAAAATTCATGATTTTTCGACCTTCTAGAGTAGGGTCCCCCCTTAATAGAGATGGTTGGGTTTGGCTTTTTAAACCCGTACCCGACCCGAACCCGATTTGTTTTTTCGGTTGAAACCCAACCCGACCCGAACCCGAAACTTTTTTTTTCGATCAAACCCGAAAATTTTATATTTGTGAAACCCGAAACCGACCCGAACCCGAAACTGTGAAACCTGAACCCGACCCGAACCCGAGGTTGTTCTTTGGGGGTCAATTTTTTGTACCAATTTGTGGCTGCCCTGATGCTTTGAGCCTCAAATGGTATTGAAATGTTAGTGATTTTTACAGTTGCATGAAATTAGACATCATTATCTCACAAAAATGCTCATTTGATGTAGTCGGGTATCGAGTTTTCAGACCTAAACCCGACATTTTCAAACCCGAACCCGACCCGTACCCGAACCTTCAAAAATTTTCAAACCCGAACCCGACCCGAACCCGGCACTTTCAAAAATTTTCCAACCTGAGCCCGACAGGTACGGGTCGGGTTCGGGTTTCGGGTTTTCAAATCATCTCTATTGTTTGACAAAAAATTATGGGCGCGGTCGTGGAAAATCCAGGCCATTCCCCCAAGTGGATCGCGAAACATTTGGGAATCAACCATTAAACACGCCGAGCTGACAGCGGAAGAAAATTGAAAACAACCGACCCCGTGGAGGCAAAGTAGGATAACTTCAAGTGCAATTCGAACCTTTCGATTCGGGACGGGGCCTAGCAGTCATCCATTTGGTTCGTTCAGCAGACAATGAACCGAAACGGACTTCATGTTTTCAACTTGAGGGAGACGTCTAACCGAACCGATGAACAGAATACAGTGGCCAAATCTCGCGCCAGGATGCTGTACCGCAGGTAGTTGGTGTAACCTAAATGCTTCGAAATAATGGACGTTCATTGAAGCGAAAGTCAGAGAGAGTCTTGTTCGTCGGCAAGTTCCGCCAGGTTTTCGGAGATTTTCGAAAAAGTTCCGAAAAAAGAATGTCGATGAATTTTTCGAGAAGTACTTGTTGTGGCAAGCGATTTGTGGATGCGACAAATTCAGCAAGCCGTACATAACTACGAAGAATGCCTCCAAAAGCGCCTGTTGGCCTTCCCCCGCTCCGAAGATGATACTCTGTTTTGGCATCGTTACATGTTACGCGAAACCGATGATGCTCTTTTTGTGCCAAAAGATGCACATTCGTCAAACTCGCCAGAACTTTGCCCAAATTCTGGGCGATTGTGAAGGGTAAGCTCCGACAAACAGGAAATGTTTTCAAAAACAATCAGGATTTGAAGAAAGAGTGGATGATGATGTGTAAGGTATGGGCATTTAGCCTAGAAGAGAAGGCTGAATAAACCAACGTTGCAAAAACATGACTAATATATGTTTATATTTTACCTGAGAGTTTCAAAAATATCCGACTGGAAAAGAATTTTTGAGATTGTTTTTGTCTTTTTCCTTTTTATCGAGAACGGTCTGGAGGACACTGATATTGAAATCTAATTCATATTCAATCTTGCTTTCAATGAGAGTTTATATATTGCTTCCACTTTTTCGTGAAATCTTCGAAATTTGACAGATTTAACAAAAATCTGCAGATTTTGTTATATTAGGGTTTTGTTATATTAGGATTTTAATTTTAATCGAACTAAATAAAAAGGGTAAAATATTTGATTTTTACTTATCCCCACGAGTGAATTTGTAGGACCCATGAAGATTTCGATTTCCCGGGAAACTTAGTATAGTTTTTTGACCTGAACGCTACTACTTTGAAAATAAATAAAATATTGACTAATAATTTTAAAACCAACTTAGTATGAATTTTGCTGTGCAATAATTTCACCAATTCGAAATACAGGGTGTTCACTAATAGCGAATTTCTTTATTCCACCAGCTAACCTCGTTTTGACCTGGAAGCGCACTAACTGCTGTCAAAACCCTTCTTTATTCGCCCGATTTCGACCCAGTTTTAACCTGCCGTGCTGCCCGAAGCGCACTGTAAAAATTGTCAGCTTCAACCCACCACCGCATGTGCAAAGTTCGTAAACAATTATCTGGCATCTCTTTCTTACTTGCGTCTTAAATGGCGATGACGTTTTATTATTCCTCGGCAGTTTTGCCCGCACACAGTGGAATAAAGTTTGAATTCATATTAAAAACGTGTTGAAAAAATGAAAATATAAGATTTCTTTTTATTGAAACGTGTTTATTTAGAAACTTTACGATATATTAGCTGGGAGCACACCCCTTTGTGCTGTATGACGAACTTGAGACGTTTTTCGAAAAATATTGCACGCGGTACGCACCTGGTCTCGACTCAGCACTTGGGTACGGTGTATCGTTATACTTATCCTACAACATGCAAAATATGCCAAAAATCGTTAACGAATTCTCTCCACTAATGTAGTTGATCGAGACCGCTATTAGCCCTATAGGCTAACATGCGATTTTTAAAAAAAAACGCACCTGGTCTAACGGCATCTCGTCCCAAGTTTTGGAAATAAGCTTTTTAAATGGGCCATAGTATTCACTTCATGTTCGGTTTACTTAACCAGCATGTACGACTATACATAAAAGTTCATGGAATTAAAATCCGAGGAGCTGGGGGCCGCAAAGTCTTATCGAGAAAATCAGTCTTCCGACACCACACTTAGATCATATTCGTCTTCTGGGCCTCTACACCGCCCTCTCGAAGGATATGTTGATCCTTCCCATAGAGGTCACAATATTCTACAGAACATCGGCCTTGCAGTACGGGATGTTTATGTGGGACAAGGGGATACTGGGCACCGTCGGCGCCCACAGCTGATCATTTTGCATAATGTGCGATTGTTGCAAAACAAAGAGTTTTTCATCAGAAAACACAAACTCCTGACCAACATGCCGCAAACAACTTTACTAAAACCTCGCGGTACTCTTTCATCGTACGCGGTGAACAAACAACGAATGTCAGCAAATCGACACCACGCGTGTCGCTTAGCCTATGGGGCTAATGCTGATACCAATGCCAATACACAGAATGCACATGTTGCGCACATACACAATGAAAGGTTGTATTCGAACTTGTTGAACATCCTGTACATGTAAACAGAAAATGAATCCCGCACGCAATTTCAGCAGATCTATCCGAAAAAAATTCACAAACAATATTTGTTTAATTTTTTATAAATCGGATTTTTCATGTGTAAAATTTTCATGATGGCTAAGGAACATTTAAAATATAATATCCATAAGCACAATTAATACTCATATGTTTTCATATTTCCATACTTTTTGGTTTTCTTCTCTGATTTTACTATTAATTCTTCAATCGAGAATTTTATTTCGGTTTGTCGCCGTTTTATAAGACTTGTTTTGAAATACCCATTGTTTGAACTTCGTAATTGTTAAGAATGTTCACCAACATACACGTCTTGTTCGTTTTTCCACAACTAAAAAATATAAAAATTGAAAAAAAAAATTAAATTTATTGACATCCACGATATTTTTGATGATTTACCGCAGAAGATGAATGAGGAGAAGACGGTGCTAGCCGTTTTACTTATCGCTAAAACGCTGCATTAATTTTTTATACAGTTCTCAAAATTATTTCAATCAAATATGAACTTATATAAGGTGAGCAACATAGTAAAACTACAGTGGTACGTCCTCACTGAATTCCCCACTCTGAAATTGTATAAACATATTCACTATTAAAGAAATAATTTTTGGATCACTTTTGATAAACCTTTCACAGGTTTTTTAATTCCCAGATTTACTAATAATGCTAGTTTCATATTGACAAAGAATTTATCCTCTGTTGATTTTTTCTTGGGCCAACATTCTCAAAAAAGCATAATTGTAAACCCTAACTACCATTCTACATAATATTACATCGAATGCAATCGAAGTTTGAAACATATATTTTTCATAAATCTTTGCTTTCTTTGATGTTACCTTTCTCACTCTTATGAAGTAGAGCGTGGAAATGCTGTTAATTGCAAACTGGTTATAATTTTGCGGGTATTAGTAAATGACTTCCGAAAATTAAACCAGAGCCGCAATAAACGACTATTCCCACCTGTAACGATAAATTTGGAACGATGAAAAGGTTTATGATAAAGAATGCTTCTGGGGATTTATTCAACCATAAGTAATATTTTCACGCCTTAACGTTTCACCTTTTCGTAAAGCATTGAGTTGAAACAGGCGTCTTTTTCCCATTTGTGTAAATCAGTTCGGTCGAATTATTAATTTTTCGGACAGAATTATACAATTCTCTTGTTCGTCTTTGCTGGTACGCTTTGTGGCAAACGTTCCTTCAAGTTAAAGTGATATTGGTGAGTTTGAGAAATGGAGGAGATGATGGTTTCATAAACCACTTTTAAGATGTTCTGCCTTCTAATTTCGGCCTAGAACTGTTATGAACGTTTGAAGAATACCAGAAACTGACTGTAAAGTCGCGTAAAACAGATGGTCCAATATCGATCAAGTGTAGGAAAGGCTTCGTTTGACTTCACATAGAAAAAGGCTTGACGACGGCGTGTGGGTGAAGTAAACGGTCTTCTTATGTGATATAATCAGTTAAGATTCATTGGACTTTCGAATTAGATGTTTATCTGATTGAGAAGCTTGTAGAAGGATTGTTCAAAAAGAAATATCAATTCGCTATGAAATGTTTAGCTGGTTGTTTTGGGCGTTTGAGGGGAACTGAGAAATGGCACGCTATTTATTTTTTCAAGTCGGTAGAAAATACATGAATACATCACTCTATGCGAATTTCGAATTTCAGCATTTTGGTATTATATTTATATATGTATATTTTATATATATATATATATATATATATATATATATATATATATATATATATATATATATATATATATATATATATATATATATATATATATATATATATATATATATATATATATATATATATATATGTATATATATATATATATATATATATATATATATATATATATATATATTTATATATATTTATATATATATATATATATATATATATATATATATATATATATATATATATATATATATATATAAATATATATATATATATATATATATATATATATATATATATATATATATATATATATATATATATATATGTATATATATATATATATATATATATATATATATATATATATATATATATATATATATATATATATATATATATGTATATATATATATATATATATATATATATATATATATATATATATATATATATATATATATATATATATATATATATATATATATATATATATATATATATATATATATATGTATATATATATATATATATATATATATATATATATATATATATATATATATATATATATATATATATATATATATATATATATATATATATATATATATATATATATATATATATTTGCTGATTTTGCTTCGATATCGTTTTTTTCCTATTTCACTTTTCGAATAATGTAGGAATATGTTATTTAATTTGTTATATCGTAATCTGTTCACTGCTATTAAACAGAATGTGTGATATGTTTACGCTTGAAATGATGAACAAAGTAGAGCTTGTTTTTTTAACCTATCTTCTTGAGAATGTTACAAAGAATGAAGTATAATAAACGAATGCATGGTTGAATTACTGTAAACAATTGTTGGAAAACACCGAATTGTGATGATGACTAATTCTACTAAAATGTTTGCATGCAAAAGTTTACATCAAATCTACTATGAAAATGTATTTTTTTCATTTGCAGATTCTCTAACACTATATAGTAAAAGAGTGCCTATTTGTATACAACATTGGAAGGCGTTCAGCAGAAAAACGGGAAATGTAATCGAATCTCACAGAAAAAAATACTTTTCACTTTCCACATCGCGAAAAGTCTGTTATGTTGGAGGAAAAGATGAACGTGACTGAAATGGGTCAGGTGACGATGAACGGTACTGATCCGATCAATGTCACTTCTTCTGGTGACTATAACAGGGCTTCACGCGAGCTTATTTATTGCGGTCAAGGGTTAGATGATTTCCACACGAGGTAAGTGCAATACTTTTATTTCTTCCGAAAAGAAATGGGCTGGGTATGATTGGAACCATCAAGAATTCGCAAGTTTTTGCAACTGATTCGGTTGTTTTGGGTGTTTGTTTTTGTCCGGTATGATCTAGTTCCCAATTACTATCAAGTAATGGCTTTATTTGATAGAGTGAATAATAAACTTTTTCATCCACGCATAATTTTAAAATGTACATTTTACCATTAGTGTTTTACAGTGAATCGATTATCAAAAGTGCTTTTCTTTCATGGTATTTTTTCTATTTGCGTTTGCGGAATATAATATTATATAAACAAAGAATATATTATTTGTTGTCGAAGCGGGTCTTTAATAAATTCCACTTCGAAACCAAAGAACAATTGGAAATAAAGAATGTTTTACTACTTTATATATAAAAATTCTTTTTTGCAGCACATGTCACAACTCAACACAGTTTTATTTGTTATCAAAACAGATTATAATCGAATCTGTCTATTCTTATATGTGCCGAAGAATCCAAATATCATTCGGATGTTTCATAACAGTGTGTGGAAGGAAACCGGTAAAAAATTATTTTTGGATATGCTATTAGCAATAAAGATATTCACAGGTAAAAAATTATTCCAAATATAGTTTTTTATGCAAACGAAATGAAATTATCTTGCGTTCGAGAATTGGTGTAAATTTGAACTGCACTGATAATGATAATGTTGCTTAAACTTTAAGGCATCGAAAAAACAGTCAGCTGTTTTCCGTTAGATGGTAAGTAGTTATATTTGATTTTGCGACTTTTCGGTCAGAGTGGGTCGACACGCCTTATTTTAGCACGTTTTCCATGAAAATAACATCACACGGTTTATTGTGATATTGTTGTTTACACTCGCAGAATTTTTGTCAACACTATTCCAAACAAAGAAAATATTCAATTTCGTTGGAATGCCGAGGCAGTTGCAAAAATTATCGGGCGAATTGGGTCGTTTTCCAGAGCGATGAAGATATTTCAGAAGGTAATGATAACGACTATGTTCCAACAGTCACAATAAAAATGAAGAATCTGTGGAGTTTCACGAAGAAGTCTATTCGAATGAGAAGAAATTTCCACATATTCTCAATTTCTCCATCGGTAATCTTACAAAATAGATGAGGGTCGAAAACGACCCTCTAACGTAAGATTAGTCGACTTTACCCAACAAAGGTCTACGGTTAAATATATAATGTCGAGGTGAATCATTATACCACTTTGGTAAACATTCTGAAGCTGTTATAGCTCTAACAGAAATAACCGTGATTATTCCTTTAACAATGCACAATCGAAAAAAAAAACAAAAAAATCAACGCTATACTATCTCTAGCATTTGGAGCTGATTTGTATAGGCGCAACATTTTTAGCATCATTACCACCCCTAGCTACATGTGACAATCGCATCTTTCTCCAATGTTATCTTGCTCGACGCAGGCATATTATCTACCGAAATCATCTGACAGTAACAGATTAGAACATAGAAGTGATAAAAAATGTGTAACTCAACCAGCAGTGCTAAGAAAGAAGTTTTAGTGCTTTGGTGTTTCACGAGAATGAAAAATCGCACAAATGATTATCTCGGTTTTTAAAGTTTGAATCAAATATTGTTCAATTAACACCTGATAACATTGCTGGATATGCTGCTTTTTTAAAGAATACTGCAAGGCTTTTCATGTGTAAAAGAAGTAATCATCTTCCTACACATTTCAGGCACCGTAACGTAAATTGCATAGAGGGAGAAACGTTATGTATTGAAGGGTGGTTGGAGTGCTCCTTACCACTGTAAGAGAGAAAACGCCCACTCAATAAATTGCAGGAGTCTTATTAGCTACTAATAGGTATGGCAAGTCATTTATTGCAGTGATTTATATTTTACGTGCGTTCATATGATTATACCAGAATGAAAAATGGCCAACAAATTGTTGTCTGGTGCTGGTGCTGTTATTAGCTGAAAGGTTGCTAAATGAATTGATTTTGTTTATTCTACGCGAGAAAAAATATCCAGAACATTAAACATTAGTTCGTCTTACAAACATTCTTATTAAAATATTTACAGTAAGGTATTTTTTTACGCGAGAGATGCGTTCCAAATTTTATGGGCTCGCGTAAAAAATTTTTTTTTGAATTGCAAATTTAACGGAGAAAACCGTCCTTAAATGTTTGACCCAAGTTTGAATATGATAGTGGTCAATTTGGAGACCAAAATGCAAGATTTTAAATTATGATACCAAAAATTGTGATTTTTTCATAAAACTGATATATGATCACTCGTGGCTTAAAACGGGAAACGTGATTGATATGAGGTCAATATTTTTTACCGTTTTTGAGTAATGGAAGAAAGTAACCCGCGTAAAAATACCATGTTAAAAAGACCTTGTAATAAAATTTCACTTACAGAACGATATGAAACTTGAAAACGCAATCTCGTATTGTAAAACTAGCAGAGAAACATGAACATAATAACCATAAGTAATTTTGCTGCTTACTGTGAAAAATTCACTGTATACCCTAAAAAATTATTTTGGCCTACCCAATATAGCAAAGATGACTAGAATAAGATACCTGACTCTTGCAGAATTCATCGGACATGATTGTCGCTGCGCGTGAGCAAAGGTCGAACTAATTTATACACTGTTAGTATGATGTATACTTGACGTCAAAATCAACTGACGACAAGGCCAAGACATGACTGCTGAAAGGTGGAACAATTTTTTCAGTATTCATGTGGAAACTGTACGATGCTGCCATCCAAAAAATGATAATAATGTGTACGAATGTTTAGTTCTCAAACATGAAACTTTCCGGAAGAATCAAGAATTATCGGCGCATCATTTAAAATTAAGCGTACCATCAGAACTTCCTGATAACAGCTATGAGTACGCACTACAGCCAAGTTGTGCACTCTTGCCGAGGTTAATAAAGCAAAAAATTGGGTGCCCGGTAAACCTGACCATATGCACAATGTTTCTAAAACCTGGCTTGCGACATATCAAACTTTAAGTTTTGGTAGAATTAGACCTGAAAATAAATATAACCTTTCAATATAAACCCCCACTCTGACTGTTAATTTCACACTTTTCTTTCGTACTTTGAAACTAAGAAGAATATATTATTTGTTGTCGAAGCGGGTCTTTAATAAATTCCACTTCGAAACCAAAGAACAATTGGAAATAAAGAATGTTTTACTACTTTATATATAAAAATTCTTTTTTGCAGCACATGTCACAACTCAACACAGTTTTATTTGTTATCAAAACTAAATAAAGCAAAAAATTGGGTGCCCGGTAAACCTGACCATATGCACAATGTTTCTAAAACCTGGCTTGCGACATATCAAACTTTAAGTTTTGGTAGAATTAGACCTGAAAATAAATATAACCTTTCAATATAAACCCCCACTCTGACTGTTAATTTCACACTTTTCTTTCGTACTTTGAAGTGCAAAAACATAGCAATAGCGAAGCAACGCAAAGCTTCGGTGCTACATTCCGATTCGGAACTTGACCTTCTGTTTGTTATACACAGACTTCGCAGCCAACTGTTTAGGGTACAGGACAATTGCGGGGCTAACGCTACAATCCTACTGACACTAACAGTCTTTCCCGAGCCGAGACTCGAATCTACGACGACTGGCTTGTTAGGCCAGCATCGTACCTCGAGACCATCTGGGAGAAAATAGCATTAAGTGCATAAAATGACAATATCATTAATCTGCATGTTATCTTAAGCGTCGAACTGACCAAACTGCTACACCTTTTTCATATACAACCTTAAACAGCTCAACGATCGATGACGGACTATGCACGATAAATCGGTTTTGCTCATAGTGACAATTTTATAAGAATTTAAGTCATCAGATGGCAGCACTAACCGTCGGAAAACGGTCGTGTTCGGAATGTATGAAAAATATTGGAAGTTAGGTATCCTGTTCTAGTTATCTTCGATAATAGTTTACAATAATTTAATATCATGGTATTTATAGATTTTTTTCTTATATGTGCAAATATATGAAGAAAGAAAACGTTTCCACACCGAATGACCTAATGTCCAATTTCTTGTAGTTCCGATTTGAATCAAACTTTGTACATGGTATAGTAAATAGAGTAGTGGGATCTTATAAAATTTTGTAGAAAATATAAACTGTGAAAGAGAATTAAACAGATAAATTCCAAATGACCTCCATGTTTTGAACAACAAAAAAAGGTTATTTTAGTTTTATTTTTATGTGTTCAAACTTGCAATTATGAGAAAAAACATTTTAGTAAGATTTATCTTGAGCAGTAAGAGTTAGAACATTTACCAAATACCAATTCTATCCCAAAAATTATGGTTTTTAAATGTAGTTAAATGATTTTTGAGATATATTCATTTCAAATTATAATGCTCAGAGTGTTCAATTTTTGTGTTGCATCTTTTTCAAGATATTTCAAATTTGAATAATTTTATCAATTTGAATCTATTCCAAATATTAACAAAAAATACTCCCTGTTTTATTTTTTCTAGATTCTTCAGCATCAACCATAAGTTCGTCAAAATGTGTGATCAGTATAACAAAGAAGCATCAATGTGTGACAAAACGTGTCTAAGGAAAAAGGGAGGGGGGGGGGGGGTAGCTCTGATTCAATTTGATCCAAATTTGCTTAACGTGCTAAATAGATAATATTTTGATTTTCATTATCTGCATCGTAATACTTTTTTTATGATACGGATAGGCTTACAGAACTACGCTTTTCCTTCATACCTATATAATCATTATGAATGTGTGTTAGGCGTTTCATCTGTATATGTTTTCGATGGCAGGAAGAAAAGCCTGCCAAGATAGGGATTATATTCTGGAGAAATTGCTGTTTTTTTTTTCTTTGTGCATGATTGATGTATTAAGACAAAGTGAGCTTAATTGATCAACTCAGTGGATGTAAAATAGCATCCAGTGTCGCAAAACATTCGTTTTCATCCCGAAAGAAGCAGGATGCCGCTAAGTTGCGAGTAATGTATTTTTTAATAATGGCTAGCTGGAAATACATATTATACTCAGATATCATATTGCCAGCTTGTGTACTTTGGCTGTAAACATTTCCCCAAAGATATAAAATAATCGGGAACTATTAGATTTTTGGGTTTCCCTTCTGCTTCTAGATCGTTATGTAGAACCAATTCTGATCATTAAACGCTATTGAAAATTAGGGTCAACATTTAATCAAATCCAGATAATTTTCGGATTCAAAACATTCCAGATGAGCTTTGGATTGGAAACCCTTATATCTTGTGATTTGTATTTGTATTTGTATCCTTTTGAAAGGTTATTCCTACTATGTATCAAATTGAATCAGTCCGTTATTTGTTTTGCATGTTTTGAAAAATTGTATATAAATAAATCGTTCAACTCAAACCAATGTAAGGGTATGTGGTGGGACCCACATCATCATTAAAAAAATAATATACAATAGACGTAATAAGCGTTAGTCAATCGATGGTAAGGAACTGAAACGGCCTGAAACCTTGAGGTTTTCGCTGTGCAAGCCAACCGCTGACCCGAAGGCACACGACTACGCTATTGATTTGCTGAGATTGCTCAAATAGAGAGCGTTTCTATGTCAAATGACCTATAGTCTAAATTCAACAATTGAGTAGTTTTGAAAAGAAGGAAACATTTTATTCGACCATTTTTGATCTGCCGGAAACTTTTCACAGATGTTTATATGGGTGATATTACCATTTTGGAATTACGCTCAATTTTTGAAAAAGGTTTATATCTGTAGATAATAACTTTGTCTTTCCGAATAAATACACCGCAAAAAAAAATTAAGAAAAATGAAATAAAAATTAGCTATATCTAAAGTCACCAGACGGTTAAAGTCCCAACGCGGGACAGCAATACAATTCTGCGACGAGCGTGGGGGGGGGGGGGTTGTTTGGGTTGATATTCTCGAAATGGTCAAAAACTCACATGAATAGTTTAAAATTTAACCAGTTTTAATTTAACAAATTTTACTACATATCAAAATTATATGTATCAAACATATTTTTTCCGCATTGTGTACTTTGCGTAGGAGTGATACATTGTTATTCACATTTTTACTAAATACTTCGCATGTTTCCTCAAAATTTAACCTAAGCTGTAACATTGCTTTCACTTTCAGTGTTTCAACACTCAATTTCATTTTTTCAGTCGTCCAAATTTGTTCACCACTGAAAAAACTCGTTCGGTTATACCGTGCTGGATCGAAACCCGTACAGTATCGAAATCCGTACACCTTGATGTTTCTCTTCAGTTTTAAGCATTATAAAAGTGAAAATTCATATGATAGTTACCTGTACATATCCGTTGAGATGTTGGCCTTCTGTTAAATTAAACTATGCGCCAGTAGGCCATGAAATAAAAATATTAAAAATGAAAAATCAATCGTATATCGGTTTCAGTTGTCATTTCGTTGTATCGTTAGAGAATTTACTAAGGAAACGTTCTTCAGATAAAAACGATTATCAAGTGGGATATAAGTGTTTTACTCTGTGAATCTTTTTAAAATTGATGGAAAAGGTAAGTCTTTGTCATTTTCGACCTGTATATTGTATAATAAATAGTGTAAGTTGTATTTATTCAACAAAAACTCTGCCGTACGGATTTTGATTCTTTTTATTTGCTTGAATCGAAATCCGTACAGCGTGTGTATCATGCATATATTGTTGAACTTTCTTCTTGTTTTCAGCATATAATGGAAGAAAACAAGTATAAATATACGGCAAACAATTTTAAACGAGCTGTGACTGAGGTGCGCAAGGGAAAGTCGTACCGGGAAGCTTCGAGAGGTTCCGGCGTTCCGGTTACTACGAAACGCTACGAAAATTGCACTATTTCAGCTGATATCAAAAATTAGAAAACCGTGTGAAACTTTAGGAGCCAGTTGATCCTCAAAATATACTTATTCGGTAATTTAAAGATAAATTATAAATAAAAGATGTTCATTTTTGTACTTCTTCATCTATAGGGAGTTTGATTTATTGTTGTATGGACTTTGATCCAGTCTATATCGCGTGTGTGCGGATTTCGATTCAAAAGTGTACGGGTTTTGATTCAGACAAAAAACTGTGTACGGATTTCGATTCAAAACATGTTCTATTTAAACATGATTTTTTCGAGTTTCGGAGTGATTTCAATCATTTTGCTGGAAAATAGTGATAAAATATAAATAGACCTATAACTAAACATGTCAGTTTAAAGCAATATGTGATTTCTTGATTTTATATTGACCATCGAAGATTATCATGTGCTTAGGTGTACGGATTTCGATCCAGCACGGTAGCATTAGTGCCTGGCAAACACAACGCGCATTGGGTCGTTTAGCTATTCACGGATTTCCGATTTATATATATCATCTGAAAGAATGTAATTTTCTGAGCAAAACGTGATTTTTCAAAACTTTATATCATTATCCTTCGATTTTTAAATGAAGAGTTAAAATTCGCTCCAAATCGCTACAATGACAGTTGGTATATGGGCGAACTGTCATTGTAGCAATTTCGAGCAGTTTTAAATCATGATTTAAAAAGCGAAGGACAACGATAGAAAAAATTTTTAAATCACGTTTTACTCTTACTTACTTACTTACTTACTTACTTAGATGGCTGTACGTCCTAAGACATGGCCTGCATAACGTGGTTCCGCCAATTCACTCGGTCCATGGCTGCCTGCCTCCAGTTCCGCGGGCACCCGGTACTCTGCAGATCGTGCTCCATCTGGTCCACCCATCTCGCTTGTTGCGCCCCTCGCCTTCTCGTTCCCGGCGGATTTGAAGCGAACACCAATTTTGCAGGGTAGCTATCCGGCATTCTAGCTACATGCCCTGCCCAGCGTATCCTTCCAGCTTTAGCCACTTTCTGAATACTGGGTTCACCGTAGAGGCGCGCAAGCTCGTGGTTCATCCTACGCCTCCACACTCCGTTCTCCTGCACACCGCCAAAGATGGTTCTTAGCACTCGACGTTCAAAAACTCCGAGTGCTCGCAAGTCCTCCTTGGGCATTGTCCACGTCTCATGCCCGTAGAGAACGACAGGTCTTATTAGCGTTTTGTACAGGATACACTTGGTGCGAAGACTCAGATTATGCGACCGTAGTTTTTTATGGAGCCCATAGTAGGCACTTCCACTGATAATACGTCTCCTTATCTCCCGGTGGTATCGTTATTCTCAGTTACCAGAGAGCCGAGGTACACAAACTCGTCAACCACCTCGAACTCATCCCCGTCGATTGTTATCGTATTGCCTAGGCGTGCCCTGTCGTGCTCGGACCCACCTGCAAGCATATACTTAGTTTTTGACGTATTAATCTTCAGTCCGATCCTATCCGCTTCACGTTTCAGTCGGATATACTGGTCTGCCACCGTCTCAAATTTTCTGCCGACAATATCCACGTCATCCGCAAAGCAAATAAATTGACCAGATCTGTTGAAAATCGTGGCCCGCATGTCAAACCCCGCTCGTCTCATAACACCCTCTAGCGCGACGTTAAACAATAAGCAGGAGAGTCCATCACCTTGTCGGAGCCCCCTGTGAGACTCGAATGGGTCCGACGTTCCACCCGAAATTCTCACACAACACTTCACATCCTCCATCGTAGCCTTAATCAGTCTTGTCAGCTTCCCCGGGAAGCCGGTTTCGTCTAGAATTTTCCATAGCTCTCGTCGGTTTATTGAATCGTATGCGGCTTTAAAATCGACGAAAAGATGGTGTGTAGGGACTCTAAACTCACGGCACTTTTGGAGGATCTGCCGCAGTGTAAAGATTTGGTCAGTTGTAGACCGTCCTTCCAATAACCCCTTCTTTCCACTCCTCCGGTAGCTGTTCTGTTTTACTCAAAAAATGCAGATCTTTAAGATGATTTAACAAACTGATATAGCTAAACAACCCAACTCTACTATTTTTTTTAATTACTAAACGGAATATTATTACTTTCAAAATACTTGAAAAGTTCTACCCATTTCTCTTCGACTTCAACTTTACTATCGTTCCAACTTATAATTTTTTCTTCATTCGCAAATTTTTTCGCGTATGATACCTCGTCGAATAAATCTGCTTCTTGCTTGTCCGCATCTGCTGATCCATGCGAAATAATAAATTTGCTAATACATACACGCAAAAGTTCAAGCTTTAATCATCCAATGTGTTCTTTCAATTCGCACAAAATTTGCTCTGACTTCGCACAACCAATGCGTGATACGCATAACGCAAAAGTTGTACAAGAAATACATTGACAGAGATCAAAATCAGAATATGTATCATATACACAAAAATCGTTATGTCTCGGTAACCTTCGGCTTCGGGCGAACGATCAGTTTCGAGGCGCTCAAAAAAGCGTTCTTTACTTTCGCGAGCCGGTGCGTATCAACGGCTCGTGCATCCCTAAAAATCGTCAGCAACCGAAACAGCCTTGTTGCCGCGGAAGTTATTGAAGCTGGTGCCAGTAACGCAGAACCGAATGCATGTGAATGAAACCAGAGTCATAATTAAACGCAAAATGTTTTGGACTAATCTCATGTTTTTGTTTATTGTTAATGATTGAATGATGTTTTCAAATGACCTGATTCATGAAAGTGAATCGATCAGACAATAATTTCTTCAATGGAGTCAGTACCCAACTTATCAGTATTGATTGCTGGTTGCACTGTTTTAACGATGCCAACCTTCTGAACATCAGCTGATGCTTTATAAGTGTAGTGGTTTGGAGCTGCGCAATACATTCAAAATACGCTAGAGCATCAAATGCGTTATGCCCAACGCACATGCGTTGTACTGGTTCCAATTTTAATCAGTAAATGCGCTAATTTCGCTCATAAATGATCTGGTTACGCAAACTGCAACTTTTGCTTAACTTGTATTCCACGCTTGTAATTAAAATATCTTATTACAGAAGGAAACAGTTTTGTACGGAGTGATGACATTCTTTGCAATAGCTTCCGTTCACGTGCGTCCACAGTAATTTTGGTTCGAAGAGAAAACGAACAAGCTTCGACGTACAATCCATAGATCTAAACGACTGGCTACACATGATCGTATGATAGGTGAAGACAACCTCAGCATGAGCAAGCTCCTGTTTTTTTGTACCAAAATCTGCTTTCCGAACAAAACTATTAAGTTTCATGAAGTTGCAGCTGCTTCTAGCGCACGCTTATGTTTATGCGTCGATAAATGCCTATTGATGTCAGTTCTACCTCCAGATCCAATGAAAAACTCATTGTTACAAATTTAACAGCACACATTTCCAGTAACGTTCGCCGTTTTAAGAAAAGGGGCCGTTCTTAAACCACGTGGTCATAAAGAGGGGGCGGGGGGGTTTGTCAAAAGACCATGAAAGAACACCCACGGGGGTGGGGGGTTAACGAAATGACCACGTGGTCTTTTTTCCTGCTTTATAATTCATTGTTGCCACCAAGTCAAGAATAAAGCTTTTGCATTTTAGAAATATAGAATGTACTAGAAGTTTATTAATGAAAATGTAAAAAATTTAAGCGAATTTTTAGCACATGACAAATGAAAAGACTACGTGGTTAAGGTCGCAAAGGGGGGGGGGGGTATGTAAAGTGATCAAAATATGACCACGTGGTTTAGGAACGGCCCCAAAGGAAATTCATGGCTCAGATCATCAGTGAGCATACATTTAATTAAAATTAAATTAAAAGTATAATTATTAAAATTTTATAAGATTACTTGGCACTAAGAATATAATTTTCTTAAATGTTTATGTTTTATATTCATAAAAAAAGATTTTTTCCACTGAAATTAATACTGCTTCAGATCACATTCGGAATATTTTATCACATAACTTCTTCGACAAACACAAGTTATTAAAATTGCAACAAATATTAAATTTCGTTCACTTCCTTCCACTACTTAATGAATGTGTACATTGGAAGCATCGAAAGGCCGGGTAGCAGGGATGCCACATTTTGACCTGCATGTAAAATTTGATAAAATATTCATGACTATATGCATGAAATTTATAGTTTTCATGAAAAATCTGTATAAATCTGTGTGTTTTTATAAAAATCTGTTTATATAAATTTTTGCAGAGCAATTGTTCAAATTTTGTTTTTTGGCATCCCTGTCGAGTAGCTCGTTTCTTCCACTGAATAGTTTTCTTTCGCCTTTACGTTTTTTTGATGCCGGTGTTATAGACATGAAGAAGTACATGTCAAATTTGTACACGGTTGGCAGCGAAACCACATTAATGAGTAGAATTATACTTGTTAGTGAGGCGCACTCCCCCAGTAAAAATATTTGACTTTTGGTGTTTCAATTTTATTGGAAACGCGGGACATTTCAAAGGCGTGCGGGACATTTCGCGGGACGGATTTTTAAGCGGGACATTTCGTTGAAACGCGGGACAAAAATTCAAAATGGCGCCATTGTTGCCCCTTAAGTTGAAATATGATCAAACTCGGGGAAATTTATTTTCGCATTAAACTTCATCAAAAAATCATACATAGAAGCCAAGGCAAAAAAATTGTTGCACTATGTTATTTGTTTAAATGTAAAGTGGTCAGATAGTTAGAGCTCAAATGTCGGACACCAATTTTGTTAAGTGATGAGGGGGGGGGGGCTGTCTTAGGTTCATAGTTCTCTTCGGAATGGTCAAAAATTACACGTACATAGTACGTGGTAACATGGTAATAACTTGTATGGGCAAAATTTGACCTTTACATTTCATTTAGCAGTAAGGTTCAGTAATTTTGTATTCTTGAACAATGTTCTCAAATGAAAGTTCAGCTCAATGATGCCTCAAAGCGGTCAGCTTTTACTTCTTTTAATTATTTAGTTCATGTCATGTAAAATTCTCACAATAGATCAACGCTTCTGGTCGCAGTGAGGAAGTCCATACGATGAGTCTTCTATACGATTATCAATCCTAAGGGAGTAGTTAGTACTCTTAAATGACATGTTAGATTATCTGTTCCTTTCACCTTGAAGGTATATCAAAGTCCAGCCTAGATTCCATCCAGTTTTCGTTTTCTACAGGCGGAATAATTTCAAAATCTTTCTCCATACTCAGATGTCCAAAAAGATCACCTTATAATTGGCTCTCAGTCCTTTTAACTCTACAGCTCTCTTTTCAGCTTCCATATGTAATGGAAGCAAATTAAGAATGGCATCTGAGGCCTTCCATGGCGTGCTTAGCATACTCTTATTAGGGACATGCATACTACATTTTTCAAGTTTTCTTGAACTGTTTGGTGTTTGGAGTTTTCTGGCTGGTGTATCCTCACTTCATTTGCAAACATTATTTACGGAGCCACTTCATCTAACAAGTGACAAGTACAGTGATTTGTATAGCCATTTTTATTATCAAATGTTGTTCGCTTTCCCACGACTCAAATTGCTCAATACTTCGTGGTGAATATTACACACTGCATTTAATCGAGTGAAACTTGTTGAACAAAACATTATTGTTTTTTTCTTTGTGGAGCATTGAAAATTTACCATTTAACGTTGCAGATGTCAAATTGTGACGACGTAAGCAGTTTCGCTAATCAAATCTAAAATGTGCGGAATCAGCAACTCGCCTATTAAAAATTAACGTGGCTAATTAGCGATTTAGCGGAATGGTGCAAAATACTTTTTTTGTAATCTATGAGGTGGAAAAACTAACCAATTTTCGAACATTCTAGTGAAAATAGCTAAAATACAAATATGTAGCGCAATCATCACTGCTCGTAATTATATTCTGAATATCTGTTAATGTTCGGGAAATGAGTGATTGGAAAACTATCATACAACAAACGTTTCCTGAACCGTATTCAAATGAATCATGCTTGCTTTTAGATCAGATCAATTTTCAGAGATAACATTTCTTCGTACCCTTTTACACATTCAGTATAAGCTTTCATAACATATACTCATGTTTTCCAGCTATTCAAACATTCACGGAACCGTGTGTATTCTGGTGTGCACTTTCGGAAGTATCGCGAACATTTTAAACATAGTGGTCCTTACGAGACGAGAAATGCGCTCCCCTACGAACGCTATTTTAACGGGATTGGCAATCGCAGATTTGCTGGTCATGCTAGACTACTTACCTTATGCAATCTACATGAGTCCGTACACTAAATTTTCACGCGAAGAACGCCTCACCTACAGTTGGAGCTGGTACGTGATTTTTCATTCAATTTTCGCACAGGTGTGTCACACAATTTCAATCTGGCTGACTGTGACGTTGGCAGTTTGGCGATACATTGCCGTAGCCTACCCGCAGAAAAATCGCATTTGGTGCGGTATGACGAACACGCTAATTGCAATCACTAGCTCTTACATTATCTGTCCATTGCTTGGCATTCCGCTGTATCTTTCGTTCAGTATAAAATCCCATGTGGAGCAGTTAGACAGTAGCGGGAATCCTTACAAGATGAGTAACAATGGACTAGTTAGAAATGTTACACTCTACCGAACGCTACCATCCGAATTGGCAGAAAAGCATCCAGTATTATTGAATATCAATTTTTGGATATATAGCGTGGTGATAAAACTGATACCGTGCATAGCATTAACAATATTGAGCTTACGTCTGATAGCTGCCCTACTGGAAGCAAAACACAGAAGAAAACAGTTAACGGGAAACTCCAACGGCATGAGGCAAATCGTCGACGGACGAGTAGTTGATCTGCAACAGAAGAAAAGCGGTAAAAACATAGATAAAGAAAGGCAAACAGACCGAACCACACGAATGTTACTGGCTGTGCTTTTACTGTTCCTTATCACAGAATTCCCGCAGGGAATTCTCGGATTACTCAGCGCACTGTTGGGAAAGCACTTTTTCTACAATTGCTATCTGAAACTAGGTAAGTGTGATGTGCTACAGGATACGGTTATGCAATCGAATTTCCCACGATACCACTCACAGTACGTTGTAGCATTAGCCAATGAAAGCGTGTGTCAACATAGTTTGTCATTCATAATATTTTTATGCTTATAACTATACTCGACAGATATGATCACTGAATCTCTGAATCTACTGTACGAGTCGATTTGAAATCATTGTCGTTGTTTAGCAAGAAATAATAGTAAAGTAGTAAATAGTAAGTAAAATAAAACAACAAAAAAGTCAACGTTGTATTACCTGTGATTCGAATCAGTAAGCAAGTTATTAAATTTATTTCAAGCTGAGTTGATCCGTACTTAAAAATTAATATGTATCCAGTTTTGTGTTCTAACTAAAAACAAGGCATAGAAAAACATAAAACTAATACTACAGACATAGAAAACTCAGTTTATTGGCAATGTTAATAGAATGAAAGCTGAAATAGAGTAACATTTTTACTGTATCTCATTACACAGGTGACCTCATGGATGTACTGGCCTTGATCAATTCCGCTATAAATTTCATCCTTTACTGCTCCATGAGTAGACAGTTCAGAAATACATTTAATTATTTATTCCGTCCAAAATGTCTTGATAAGTGGCTGCCAATTCCACAAACCGACGAAAGTGCACCGACGGAACGGCGTAATCAGGATGCAGCAACAACTCAAATCACTCAAATTTAGCAATCCATGGAACATCCCGAGTTCTGTTATTGCTGCTCGAATCTATCCTCGTGGGTTTTCAGATGCATCCCTTGCAATAGGTGTCGCACAGTGACATAATGTGAGATGCTTTAGTGATGTTACATGATAATATGATGAAAGATAGAACACAAGTCTCAGCTTCAGTTTCAGAAGTAAGTATGTCTTCAAAATCATGTTATTATCAACATCATCAGGGTAGCAAAGTTAACATTAAAACCATATCAATATAAAAACATATCATTACTGTTAAAACTCATTTTCTTCGAACCGAGTTGGTTTTATTAATATTACAAATAAATGTTTTTAAAAGTAAAACTTTATATCTGAAAATTGGAACTATGTTTGAAAAAATGGAAATTAATTCTAATGTTCTCTTTTCAGGTTGACAACCAGCAAACCAGTAAAGTAGCATTGAAAAAAGAAATAACTGATGTTCATACTACCAAGCGAAGAAATAACTGATGAATATCTACCTCTGTATTATATTGCTGCATTTCGACTACTAAATTGTTCGTGGCAGTAGATAAGCGTGTACGTTAACTTTTGTTGGACGATCTTATTGAGAAACACGAATTCCTCACTCTTAGGGGATACGTCAGTGCAACCATGTTCCGGTGAATTTGAGTCATAAACACCATCTAACGTTTTGTAATTTTCTTATTACAGTATTGATAATATACAAACAGAAAAAACATTTGAATATTTTTATCGATTCTGTTATGAATACTATCGATTGAACATCATTTCTTCTAAGAAATATATATCTAAAAACAACACTGTTAAGGTTAAATCAATGCGATTTGTGGCACTAAGGACATGGTGCCAGATAAAAACGGCGCTTGAGTTTATTATTTTATCGTTATATTAAAATTACTTTTATTTTGCCTTATGAATTATAATTGTTTCAATCATCAGATGATAAATTATTTGGTTTAGTATATCGATCCTACGATACCTAATCTAAAAAAAGGTATGAGAATGACAAATTGCTTTGAAGAAACTTGTAAGTGCTTATAGTCTAATAAGGACTGTGTTGCACAGAGTATATTTTTCGTACTAATTTCTAAGTACTTTCTTGGAAAATATGGAAAATCTCCGGCAAGGTTTGAAACTTTTTATATTATCTAAGAAAGTGTTCAAGGTATTGATATATATTATTTTGTGCTACACAATTTTTATCAGATTCTCCAGAGAAATTTGTGCCTTACATTGCATTCTTCTAGTTGAAACCGAATTTATTACTAAGTTAAGGTTAAAAATTACCATTTCTGTTCAGCCACAAGTAGGACAAATAGGCGATAATTGTGATATTGAGGGCTTCTTCTTCTGCTTCAGCCGACTCCTTCAACGGAATAGAGATTTAATCTAGAAATTTCTTCTCCATTAATCATTCAATTGTGATAACCATAGCCAAGATCACCTTACTTGTATATAAGAAATACATTAACTCAAAGTTAAATGATATAAATACGTTGAGGAAACACTTTTCTTGTCTATACCTATTGTAACCTATTGTTCAAATAAAATGGTTGTGAGATAATATCAAAATGTATTTAAAAGTTCTCGTGATCGTTTTGATTTGACTGTGAAATATTGCTTTTATGTATCCAGTGTCTTCAGCAGGTTTATTCCATAAAACAAGACCTTACTTTTGACGTTTTTGGTTTTATAATCAATCCCCGTAACAGTTAAACAGAAAAATTTTTTTTTCTAATTTTCAAAGTACCAAATTACATTTTTCAGAAAAGTTGTAGAAAAATATTAAAAAAAAATGAATCGCTGAACATTGCAACCTACTATCTGTACTTTGGACATGACAAAATTGAGTTTTTTGAGGAACACCTCTCAAAATAAGTTTTTTTTCATATTTTTTTCTGTAATCGTCAACAATTCAACAATTCAAGATGTTCTTAGATTTCATTCATTTTGCTAAGCCTCGCAACTTTGTAGAATATATTGCTTTGGTTTTTTCATTTGTTGACAAGATATTTCTAGTTTTTCGTTGAAAATACACTAAGGTAGCTTTTTACGCGGCTTTTTACCGCGGCTTTTTTAACTCGGATTCCGGAATTTCCCGGAATTCGGTTCCGCTTCACTCGGATTGCAGAATCAACGCAGGTTTTTTTACGGGGATTCCGCAATTTACGCGGTTTTTTTACGCGGCACGTATCGCCCGCGTAAAAAGCGACTTTAGTGTAGTTAGCATCCCAAAATTACAATTTTCCGCATTTTGGAGGACACATAGCTAACTTCTAAAACAAATGGTGTAAGAATGAAAGAAACTCGTTGGAAACTGATTAAGTTTTATAAATGACATTTTACTGTCTTGTACCGGAACGGACAAGAAAAAAATAAATTGCGCTATGCTTATCAAAGAAAGTGGTCGTGCGTAGCAAAAATAACACTACGTTATGCGAGCGACATACAGGCTATACCATGTGCAGTGCGGCCTTTGTAAATACCGATATTCTGTTGTGTTTTTTTTTCGTAGAGGCCAAACAGTATTTGCATTTATATTACTATAATATAATAGCAGAGGAAAGCTTATCGGAGTCGATACAGTGTATGCGTTCATAGGAGTGAAGAAATTGCAAGAAAAAATACTTATTGTGTCACTCAAACTAAAATTATATTAATTAATTTATTATGTAATAGGACACTAGAAATTATTTTGTCCTATTAAACAAATTGAATGTAAACTTTTCATTTCAAAAGTATTTTTATTTCTGGAAGCATAAAAAACAAAAAATCATCATGGTATGGTAAACTCTAGTGGCGGACGTAGTTAAAAAAAGGTTGTTATCGAATAATTAATGGTATACCTCCTTTCAGATCTCATTTTGTTCTCTAATGGGCACACAAGAAGGTATTTACGCGTTACAACAACGAAGAGCGTTTCCACGAAGCGAAGAACTTATATTTTAACCACTGGTGATCGCTGCCGGCAAAGAGGTTGTGAAGCCAAAGGGGGGAGAAGTAATGTTTTTTAGATCTTGGTAATTTATTTTTTTAAATACCACTAGGTATGTGTGAGGCCTTTTCAACCTTTCAACCTTTTTGCAAATTAGGATCCAAACAAGAGCGAAATAAGACTTATTCTGTCCGAAACACAGCGACGAATTACAAAATCAAAAGAATGTTCTATATAAATGTTAATAATCCCTGAAACTCGTTTAAGAGGCCGCGGAGTTTTTGTTTCGTAAATGAAATGTTGGGAAAATGTTGGGAATCACTTCACTAGATGTCTTTCAACCCGTTTTATATTGCTGTTCACAACAGAAATAACACAGATAAAGCCGTTGCAAGTTTTATTTTCATTTTATGTCAATCCCCACCCCACCCCTCCTTCCTTCAGAAATCTTAAAAATTGGAAGGGGAAGAAAAAAATGTTCAAGCCGTTTTGTTAATATATATATATATATATATATATATATATATATATATATATATATATATATATATATATATATATATATATATATATATATTTCTTTTTTAAAGGGGGGATTTGTTAGTAGCTTAAGTATTTATGATAAATATTAGTAAATAATGAGTATGTGTGTCCAATCACAAATGGTGACTTCTCAACACTGTTAGTAATTTGTAATTATAATTGTTAGGATTTGTTTGCTTCCGCAATTAGGACTTATCATTCGTAGGGATTTAAACCTACTTGTTAAGAAAGGAAAGTAAACTTACAACTAACTTAATTGCTAACTTATTGGCTATAAAGAGAGCTCATCGTAGCAATTGAGGATTGCAACGATTTCAACACCAGTAAGTCTATGTAATTCGAGTGTACTAAACCAAGGAGGACGCTTCAAAATCATTTTCAGAATTTTATTCTGAATCCTTTGGAGCGTTTTCTTCCTTGTTGAACAGCAACTTGACCAGATCGGTACAGCATAAAGCATTGCTGGTCTAAAAATTTGTTTTTAAATCAAAAGTTTGTTCTTTGAACAAAGTTTAGAATTCATGTTAATGAGAGGATATAAACATCTCGTATATTTGATGCACTTGGCTTGTATACACTCAATGTGCTCTTTGAAAATAAGTTTTTATCGTAAATTAGTCCCAAGTACTTAACCTTGTCAAACCAACTTAAAATAACCCCATTCATCTCGGCCTTGTTATAATTAAAAACCAAGCTCAGGGTTTAAAACTGATTCATGTGATAAAGAAAAAGTTATTGGAAGATGGTCAGAATCAAAGTCAGCATGTGTGATCAAATCACTATATACATGACTTTGATCTGTTAGCACCAAATCAATTGTTGATGGGTTTCTTACAGAAGAAAAACATGTAGGACTATTCGAAGACAAAATAGAATAGTATCTTGAGGAACAATCATTGAATAAAATTTTCCTTTTGGTATTACTTTGAGAATTATTCCATGATCGATGTTGAAATCGCCGATTATGAACAATTTTGAACGATTTCTAGTGAGTTTTTGTAAATCACCTTTAAAAAAATTTTTGTGCTCGCGTGTGCATTGGAATGGTAAATATGCTGCGGCAATAAATAAAATCCCAAGTTCAGTTTGAACTTCAATTTTCGAACTACCAACATTAGGCGGTAGAATGGTCGAACTACCTGTAACCTGTGCATATGTTAAACGAATATGCAAAGGAGTAGAAAACGCTTGGAGTTTGTTTTGAAGTTTGTTTTGATTGGGAAATTGAATTTTGTTTACCTAGCCTTAACAATTGCTAAACGGACTGAGCATGGATAAAAATTTGACATATAGTTGCCGTTACAATTCGCACAGCGAAAATTTTTTACTCTCTTTCTCAGGATATGTGTTCTTTTTGTGAGAAGAATCTCCACATAGAAGGCAGTTTTGGTCCATGTTACAGAATTTTGAACTATGGCCATAACGTTGGCAAATACGGCATTGGGTGATATGCTTTTCACCTCCGTCAAACTTTCGATATAATTTCCATTTTACTCGCGCTTTATAGATAGCATGTGCTTTGTCAAAAAAATTCAAATTGTTAACCTCAGTGTGGTTAAAATGAATTATATAATTGAAAATGGAAATTCCAGCTCTCTGACTGTTTTCGCCTCGTGATTTTTGTTTCATTAGAATTACTTGGGGCTATGCCAAGTAATTCTGTTAAAGTAAGTTTGATCTCATCAATGGTTTAATCGTTGGTGAAACCTTTCAATACCACCTGGAACGGCCTGGCGCCTCTAGTGTCATATGTAAAAAAATTATACATCTTTTCATTCAAATACTGAATAAGACGATTCCAATCTTTCAATGTTTAGGCCAGTAAGCGGCATTCGCCTCTTCGGCCAATTTGATAAGTAACTTTTGACGTCGGAGAGAAACGTAGAAAGTTCTCTTTTAAAAATATTAAATTCAGAAGCAATAGTTCCCACAATAAGTGGAACTTTCTCCGTTTCTAAATAAATTTCACTTTGAATAGTTTTACTTTCGAACAATTCAATTTCGTCGGCTTCTTGCTCAAACAGAATATCAAATAAATTTTCACTGCATAAGCTAGTGTTAGAAAGAGATGCCTCTCTTTTCCTTCCCGTAGCGAAGCGTGGTTTCTTTTTTCGTCCTGCCATTTCAGGTGATACGAAAAAAGTTCAAAGGCAATATCAAATTGCAAGTCTTGAGAAAAAAAGAAATAGGTAGTCTCGAGAAAGACTGATGTAAGTTAACTTCCAGGTAATCTTTAAAAGACACACTGACAAAACACATACTTTGAAACTATAGGCAGTCGAAGACCAGTCTACAAGCAACCGAAAACACGTCTGACCTGTCGGGCTGCTCAAGACACACTGATACACACTGCATGTTTATAGCCATTCGAAGATTATCAGACGCCCATTTAACAACAAAACACTGATTCATGCTAGTTTTATGTAAGGCGTAATTTCAGCTCGTAATCGGCAGCGAGGATAAAAATGTTGCTTTTAGTTTTAAAGTCATCAGACGCCGTTAAACATTAAATAGTATTTGTGTCGTGTCAAATAAGTAATATGTGAAGAAAAAAAAAGTGTCATATTTTTTCCGAGTCCAATCTTTAATACTGAAAAACGTTTATGGTGATTTGTACTTCTTAAAAGAGCGTACTATTTTAAATCAAAAACATTGAAGAACGTGGCCAGCTCTGAAGAAATTAAACACAATTTCGTCGTCGTACCATCGCATCCTAGATACGTAATTATTTCAAAGCTTGTTACGACATTATGGTTGGAAAAATAGCGATTAAAAGGACGTTACGTTATTATTAACCTAGAGTCAAATAATATAACCAACCTTAGCTTGGAGGGTGTGAATAATACACTATAGGCTTGGATCCGAACCCATATTTCGATCTTATTGGATCTCATCAGAACGAAGTTGCTTCATCCACCGGAAGCCATTCCTTTAAATGGTATACAAGTAGTATTACCTATAAGACATTGCGGCTTATAGTCAAGTGGAACTGTCCCATACTGATGAGTCGAAGACGAAACGCACGGTTAATCTATCCTTGGTTATTGTTCACCTTAGAACAAATGGTTAATGAACCAAATTCACTTTACCAGCGCTTAGCTTGGAAGGTGTGAATAATACACTATAAATATAACTAAGTCCTGACGTGGTTCTAAAGTAAACAATATTAAACACCATTGAAACTGTCAACGCTAGTTGGTTTGTCGAATCATTCTGGAGCAAAATTTTTTTCATGTTTTTATATTGGATCAATTTTGAGCATGTTATATTTAGTACACGACTCATTTCTATACTTTAGCTGTTTGCATAATTATAACATGTTGTATGTAATATTTATTTTCAAACTACGTTAAATTTATTCCATTCTATATAAATTGCCAACGGCTGTAATTTATGACTAAGTAAACAAATTTTCACATTATGGTTACGCTTATAAACATCGTAAGCAAAATACTGCAAAAAGATATCAAGGTTAACTATATTGCTTTAAAACTGTGTTGCTGTGGAGAAGCAATAGCCTTTTTACTTTTCGAAATTCGAAGTGGCGGTTCGAAGTCGGCCATTTGTAGCTTCAGCACAGCTTCACCTTAAAGCAGATTTTGTAGTGATAATCATTTGGCATTGTGGATGCGTTTTGTATGAGAATTATGCTATTAGGGATATAATTTGCATTTTTGTATATTTTGGGCAATTGGTGAGTTATTTAAGTGGATTTTGGACAGTTAGTGAGTTATTCAAGTGAATTTTATTTGATCGTTATTTCTTACATTGCCTTTTGTACATGATGAAAATGTTCATATTCACTATACATTTACAATACAAATATGGTTTAACACGTTCCAATAACACACGATACGGTACTCGGTTGAAATATCGTTCCAGCTGGACATTCTAGATGTTGCGATTTCAGATTCACGTCACAGAAGTAATAAAGGCGACAATTGATGGGATCGGGGAACAGCCCAGCGGATTCACAGCGATACGAATTATCGACACCAGGTGGTGACAAAACAGTTTGTCTGTCCACACATCGTCCCTCATTGAAAATCTGGTTAGCACTACATCGATACAGTTGGGGATAAAGAGCACCATTTTTGATATCAGCAATACAAAGGTAGTAGATATTATTATTTTCAGGCCAGCTATTCATTTCCCCAGCTTTCGAGCAACTCCACCGTAGCGAAGTACACATAGTATCGTTGCGTTGCACAGAACAATCTCCTGTTGCAGCTGAGAAAGCCATTGAGTCACAAACCATATTTATTGCCACGAGGTTTTGCTGATTTTGGTAGCATAGATGATACCGTTGGCAATCAAAAGGGTCAGGAAACACTCCTTGAGTATTACACACGAAATTTCCTTCCTGGCCAGCTGGATTGCAAGGCCCAACATTCCGAGAACAACCTCCTTCGTGTACATTACAATAAAATCCATTTTCATCGTTACATTTTTCGAAAGGCTGAGGGCGCCATTCGCCATTCAAGTACAAACATTTAGACGCTATATCACATGTCATACAGATAATTCCATCTCCAGTACAGGTAGAAGTTTGAAATTTGGTCACTGAAAGTATGCGTTGCCCATCAATATTACATGTAAACGTCACCTTGAATAAAAAAATAGAGAAAGCGGAAAATGAAAAAATTTAAGAATGTTCAAGACATGATCGTGTAATTGTTGTTGGATTACGATTGGTTTAATAAATACATTTGCTTCGATCATTTTCACTCTTTCAACATTTTTTCTTTGAGACATCACTTTTGAATTAAATTCTAATCGTATTCTAATCGGGCGAGAAGGTTTAATGGAATTTTCTATTGACACAAAAATAAATTATGTCACTGTAGGCGGTTGGTGTCTACTCGTAACCTTTGCCCATGGCTTGCTCGTACGCGATTGGATCATTGTACCGTGTAAATTCAACGTTAAAACTTTTCATTCAATTTCAGTACCCATCATAACCAGAAGACATCACTTGTTGTTAATATAAAAAAAAAACGCTAATTTGATTTTAACCACGTAAATCAGTTCGATTTTGGTCCAGTTCAAATTCTTACATAAAATTTTTCATGGAAGAAATTTGAATTACCACCCTTGAAATTAGACGTTCACTATAAATTATGGTATTTTTCTACATAAAATGTAACAATTTTACCACTGACACAAACCATAAAAAAAGGTTTTGTTTCAGAGTAAAAATTCCACTGGGAAACTGAAATCTATGGCATTATCATCCAAATTGTATTGCTAACATATATAAAAAATATTCTTATCATTGTTGCTATCAGATACATTCTGTGTTGCGGGCTAGAACCGATACAGGCTAGGCGACTGCTCCTGATGTTACTACTGTGATGATTAGGTACCTGAGTAAAACTGTGGTAAACAAAACAGATTCGGTTGTTCGAACGACAGTTAACAAAATTTTAGTCAAACTGATTATTTCTCTGATTCACTGAATTTTATCTTTGAATACAGCCAGAGTTATAACATTGGAACAAACGTTTACATCTGCGTTCAGTATTTATGTACTAAAGTATAACTGTGCACAATCGATCTTTACCAAAAAAATATTCACCAACAATAAGGCACTCATTTCACAAGTTTTACGCACACCAAAATATGTCGAATTAGTCTCACAAATGGATCAATCACTAAGGAGCTGAACAACGTTCCCTAATTCTCTAACTTGATTGATGGTGAATAGTTTAAAACGACAGAATATATACGTTAACAGTTTGTTATCTTTCTATACATCGTGTCACCGTATGAATCAGTTTCGAGCGCCTCTTCCGAGCTGCGGTCTGAATGTTAACCGATGAACCAAGAACGCGGCATACAGCGGACTGGTGGACATTCCCAAATGTTAGCAATGACCTTATCTGTCAATGAAACTTGAATACATGAGCCAGTACGATACACCTGATTGCTTTGACAGCGAGTGTTATCAGTTTGCATGAGTGAAAGTTATCAGATAACAAAATTTCTGCTGTGAAACCAATGCATCCCACTATGGCTGGCATAGGAAAGTCGCTCTTTGTATATACAAAAAATGGTGTTACCTTTTTGAAGACAATCAACGAAAAAGGTTCCAGCCTTTTTTATGCAGCTTTTTGCTAATGAAGCTTTTTTATATCATCATAAGATGTTTTCTCACTTACCTATGTACTTTTTCACTAAGACATGTCTAATAAAAATGTATTTCAATAAGTTTGCTTGAATTGTGAGTAAAACGATTTGTCTAAACGTTCTCTTAATCAATTGCATTTATCGTATTATATTATATTGACTACACCTCTAATGTAATGGATGATAACACTGGTCGCGAAGAAAATTTGCCTCAAAGATCAAACTGTAAAAGTATTAAAGGCTATATCTGTTGCCTGCGCCCTTTAAGGAACTAGGAAGACTCCCGTACCTTCGACTGATGGTCTTGACGACTGATCGCAAACACCACACCCGTGTCCACTCAAGGGAACGTTGTGTGTCATTGTACGCCAGCGGTCATGGCATCACTTGGAGAAGACAAAGACCGTTTATCCAGTGAGTGGATTACACGTTTGCACATACTCGAAATAGCCAGTTCTAAATTTATAAATATTTTTCCCAAGTAACAATAATTATATTGTTACTAAGTTAATTAAAATTACTAAGCGAGGAACAAATTATATTCACTTATACTCATCAAGGTAGCTATATTGCGAACATCTTAAATTTAAAATAAGTTATACAATTATCACATGTAGGAATATTTCGCTACAACGAGGCCTAAAAAGCGCCGCAATCTATTTCGTTGCCACAGTGTGAAATACTGAAGGTAATTAATTTTGTCAAGCAAATCGCCGTTTCTAATATTTCGTCCTAATCTCCCAATTAGAAATTTATAATTAAACTCTTGCCACTGAACGAGTGGGAGTCTTTCTTTTAAACCGAAACTTCATCTACACTGCGGACAACAGTAGCTTTTTCAACTTTCATGTGAATTTTGGTACTCCTAGTTTGTTGCCCTTAATTTGATTAGAAGTGCGTCAAAAAGCTGCAGAGTCTCGGCGGGTTCGTCGTATTACTTACAGGAAAATTACATTTAAACCTTTGAAGACTTTATGCACTTGCTACTCGGCTAGAAGCACCAGAATTCACAAGAACAATTAAAAAATTATGATCCCTCTTTTTTCCAGTTTCAACTCAAGGAACTTTTTCTCGCTTTTGTCAACCATTTGTTGAGACAGGTTTTCAAATTGAAAATAATAAAGGATTATGAAGTTTTAACCGTTCCTGTGAATTCCGGTGCTCCTAGCTAAGTCAGAAATGCGTAAAATATTCAGAGACTTGAAAGAAGTTTACCCGTAAGCAAACGTAGAAACGACGAACCCAGCAATTACTCGGCGGCCTTCTGATCAAGGGCAAGGGCAACAAAATTTACATGAACGGTTAAGAAGCTATAAACTTTCAAATTTGCCAGTCTGAGTTCTATAGGGCAAAACTTGTGTAGAACAGTGTAACTGAAGTGACCAGACGTTCCGCATTTTGCGAGACAGTCCCAAGTTTCAACAGAATGTCCCGCAAGGATGTTCAAAATCGTATTAGAGAATTATCATGAGTAAATCCTATTGGTTATGATCACGCATAATACGCGATGTTCTGTATCGTCGTTCGTGAAAGAACTTATTTGACAACTTATGTGATTTCATTTGTCAACTCGTTTATGTACATAAAAATTATCTTTTAGCTTGGGTTCGCTAGATCCAGATGAACTACTACGAGCTAGCTGTATCATTGGGACACGAGTGACGATCCCTTTTCAAAGGAATTTGCCCATTGCTGCTGTTATTTTTGCAGTATGTACACGCAACGGTGGTAAAGCGCAGTATGCAGTTCAAAAAGGAATTCATTTTCCTATCTCAATCCCTTGTAAAATTCAGGCACTGAATCAGGCAATGAAATTTCTTCTGGTAGCTAGTACGCAGCTAAAAAGTAATCATAAACCGAAATGGAAAACAAAGTTCACTTGCTGTGAAGCAAAATGTCACTTTTTCTTGCACGGAATAATTAGCACTGACATTATTCAGGTACTGAAAGTGTCAGGCAGTTGGTTGGTCGTCTCACACCCAGCGATGCCAGATTGGAAGACATTTGCCTACATTCAAAATATTTTTCACGTTATAGTTACCGGAAAAGTTATGTGAATATTTTCCACTATCGTTTTCTAGTAGATTCTACGTAATTGTCATTTAAGTTCAGGAAATCAAAAGAAATTATCATCGGTTTCCGACGAGGTAAACGACGAATTTGCATACCTGATTTATTACGCAACATATTTTGATAATTTCTAAAACCCGTTTCCTAGCTCATAAAAATTAGAGAAATAAATGAAAATTGTACATTTCGTAAAACGTTATTGTTATCAGATATCACTCAGGTATGCAAATTCATGAATGAATAAAACAACAAAAAAACTGATAAATATTACGACTTTCCCGGGGATTGTTATTATCCGCTGCAGCTGTTTTCGTTCAGGGAACTCTTCCACCTTTGAACTGAAGCTGTGTGAAACCTTTAAGCTCAAGTCTCGAGTTTATTAGGATTTTTCGAAAATTCACTTATTTGCAAGCCATCCAGAAATTCTGTTCTATGTTCAGAATCAGACAACAGCTTCGCCATTTTGATTTCTGGGTCATTTCGCACAGAGAATTCACGCGATACATCCTGTTTGACGTTGTCGAGTTCACGTAGATGGTGCGTGATTAACCATGGTATGCATGAGATTTTCACGTAGATGTTATGTTTGTCACATAAATCATGCAAAATGACAGGAAATGAACAAGTATAGGAACTTTCACGTAACAATAACGTGAAAAATATTTTGAGTGTACGATGAAGACATCCATTTTTGTGACGAAAACGTGAAGAAAACATGTGAAGAAATTGCAAAATATGTGAACGACCCGAATTTTGCATTAGTGCATTCGGGTAGGAAGACATTTTTTCGCGGACCAGACTTTTGAAAAAATTACCTGGCATCCCTGCTCTCACACCAGATCGCGGTAAACAAGTGTGTTCGAGTGTTCTAGAAAAAAGGAAAAATCATGCGCTCACTCACGTCAGATATCGTTACTGTGAAGCATTCTCAGCTGTCAAAATTCCGTTCAATAAAAAGGGCGAAATTTCGTGTACCTCTTTTCTCTTCAACTGCGTACCATGCTTAAGATGGAAGCCAGGTACCATATCTTCATGACCATGGCGACCCGCTGATGCAGTGTCAGTGTGCGTAAAGAATGCAACCATATAAGTTGTGAAAACTTCCCTACCAGCGCATCTCAGATTCCCAGGTTAATGTAGTCATTAGACGTATCGAGTTTGTGAATTGCACACCTAGTATTTTGACGTTATTGGTTGTCTGCAGCCACCGGGTGTTAATTGCGCTGCCTTCGCTGCACCCAACATCTACAGCAACAGTTTTGCACAAATTTAAATTCGCGCCGGCAGCTACCTCGAAGCGGATGAACAGGTCGTTCATTTCTTTGAGTTGCCTTGTCGATGAGATGATTACGCTTATGTCGTCTTCATAAGCCACCTGTAGATCGTTGCCGCATACTAGTTCGAGCATACACGCAAGTGGGTTAAAGTACAATGCAAAGAAATGCATGGACAGAGAATCCTCCTGCCGCACAGAAGGTTGAATTTCAAAAAGACGGAAAAGATGTCCGTTGATTAACAGCCGGGATGTGGATCGGCTGGCGTTGTATGATCTTCCAAAGCGAGAGTCATGAACGATGTTGCGCTCTGAATTTGAGCACTTCTGTCCGTCGCTCAGGATGCGATGTGCCTGAATCGCTCTCTCTAGCCTGGTTTTGAGAATGCGTGAGAAGAGCTTGTAGATATCGGGCGATATGATCGGGCTGTATCATCACGATAATGCCTTCCACAAACAACAAATTTTCAGAGTCCGTGGGCATTTTTTTTTAATTTGAAAAAATATTTGTGTTTTTGCAAAATGTGTGCAGGTTTTTACTTGTTTAAACCAAATTTTTCGACATCCACCAACATACATAAGTAAACAAAGCTTCGATGCAAATGAAACCGATGAACCAAGGTACATTGAGTTGACAATGACAAAAGCAAGCAACATTATATTGAACGATGAAAAATCTATTTAACTGTCAACACTTACGACTCAGAAAGAAAGGAGTATAATTGTTAGAGATGGTCGGGTTTCGGGTTTAAAAACCCAAAACCCGAACCCGACCCGTACCCGTCGGGTTTGGGTTTGTAAATTTTTGAAAGTGTCGGGTTCGGGTTTGAAAATTTTAAAAGGTGTCGGGTACGGGTCGGGTTCGGGTTTGGTGGGAAAAAAATTTTCGGGTTCGGGTCGGGCTCGGGTTTAAAAAAGGTCGGGTTTAGGTCTGAAAACCCGAAACCCGACTATATCAAATAAGCATTTTTGTAAGATGATGATGTCTTATTTCATGCAACTGCAAAAACACTAACATTTTAATACCATTCGAGGCCCAAAGCTTTAGGGCAGCCTCAAATTGGTACAAAAAATCTACCCCTCAAAAAAAATCTCGGGTTCGGGTCGGGTTCGGGTTTCACAGTTCCGGGTTCGGGTTTCACAAAAATAAAATTTTCTGGTTCGGGTCGGATTCGGGTTTGATCGAAAAAAAAAGTTTCGGGTTCGGGTTTCAACCGCAAAAAAAAATTCGGGTACGGGGCGGATACGGGTTTGAAAAATGCCTAACCCGACCATCTCTAATAATTGTTCAAGCGATCGCAATCTGTTTGTTTTGACACTTCGATTCTATCTGCGAAAAGTGAATTATCGGTTTGTAGAGCTACTGGGAATACAATCTCTTGGAGAATAAATTATCTCAGCGAATCTCCGGAATGGTTCACTCAGACTGCCATATCGTAGGCTAGTTGTTACAATCGACTGAGAGACGAAGTTGACTAATGTTTATCGCCGATTTTATTACCGATTACCATTATTGATGTCCCGCGTTCATCAAAAGTATCACGCGCGTATGAAATCTTTATTTGAGCCAAAAAATTGGTTTATGCCATTTACTTTCTAAAGATAATTTCATTCAAATGTTGGCCACGGCTACGTTTTAAGTGGTCCATACGAAAAGTCCAATTTCGGGTCACTTTTTCGAGCATTTCGGCTGGTATCTCGCGAATAACGCGTGTAATGTTGTCTTTCAAGGCTGGAATTGTTGTTGGCTTATCTGCATAGACGAGAGACTTAACGTAGCCCCACAAAAAATAATCTAGCGGTGTAAAATCGCATGATCTAGGCTGCCAATTCACCGGTCCATTTCGTGAGATAAATTGCTCACCGAACTCATTCCGAAAAATGTCCATTGATTCGCGCGATGTGTGGCACGTTGCTCCGTCTTGCTGAAACCGCATGTCAACAAGACCCAGCTCTTCCATTTCCGGGCAAAAAATCAGAAATCATCGCGCGATAGCGAGCGCCATTGACGGTAACATTGCGATTTTGATCATCTTTGAAGAAGTACGGACCAATGATGCCTCCAGCGTGTAAACCGCACCAAACCGTGCATTCTTCTGGGTGCATTAGCGATTCTTGTATTGCCTCTGGTTGCTCTTCGATCCAAATGCGGCAATTTTGCTTATTAACATACCCATTTAACCAGAAATGAGCTTTGTCTCTGAAATGGTCGTAATGCGCGAAAAACATTTTTCACAGAGAACGAATTTTGGTAATAAAATTCGATTATTTGTAAGCGTTGTTCAGGCGTAAGTCATGGTTCATGGTGAAATGGCAAACCAAACTGAGTACATTAGACTTTGACAGCTGTCAGAATTCACGCGTGAATTGTCAAATCTGAATACACGAAAAACCAAATAGCAAAAAAATCACCCTTTATATCTTAAAAATAAGTATCGAAAGAAATTTAGATTTAGATTCGGTAAAAGAGAAATAAACTGGGAGCTGGGCTCTTATTCGTAAGTTACAATCGAAAGCTGCAAGTTGATTTATTTTATAGTGCAAAAGAAATCTATTCCTGGTGATTTTGCTAGTGCCTTCTCAAAAAGGATTATTTGGAGATTGCTGGTTCCCTTCTCGGCTCTGGGTGACTTGCCGGGTTGAAGTGGTTCTGCTGGGAGTTCTGCAGTTTTGGATTATATAGGTGAGCGGTAATTTGGCCAGGAAAATCCTCTCAATTTATTGAAGTTCCTCCGGGCAACTGTGTCCAAGTGATTTTTCTATAACTAGTACCTACATCTTTCGATAATTAATATGCAAAAACAATGTCAGCAACATATTTCGATGAAGTTTAGTAAAAGTAAGTACCTTAGTAAACTCACCAGCCAAAAATGGAGCCGAAAACTCTTATAAGGCTATATACCTTCTTAGTTTCCGAAAAATTGAAAACTTTTTTATTGCATTTGCTTGAAGTACAACTTTTCGAGAACATTTTTATGAAGATCTGGGCAATTTTTTAGAAGATCTGAGCAATAAGGAGAAAGTTAGAGCGATTTGCAGAGCGCCTCGCCACGGCCGCATAAGCTAAACTTGAAATTTTATACGCGTTTATCTCAGAATGGTGTTTCTCAAAAAATTACTTTGCCATAATCCTGATTGCATAATCCTGAAACTACTAAGCCGATTTCTATCACCTTTTTTTTAATGTTCGTTAATAAATTCTCCGGTCCTTGAACGATCGCTTTTTGAAACATACATTTTCAATGCAATTTTTAGCGCTCAAAACGTGCATTTTTTGGGAAAAACGTTCCCGTTTGCACTGAAAACAAAATACTTATAAAAGCGATCGTTCAAGGGCATGGCACACTTCTAAACTAATGAAATAAGATGAGTTTTTTGATCCCCATAAGACTGGGGCTTCTTTCCTCAAGCCAAACAATAATCACGTTGTCAAGATGAATGGGGTTATTTTAAGTTGGTCTGACAAGGACAAGTACTTGGGACTAATTTACGATAAAAAACTTATTTTCAAAGAGCACATTGAGAGTATACAAGCCAAGTGCATTAAATATACGAGATGCTTATATCCTCACATTAACAGGAATTCTAAACTTTGTTTAAAGAACAAACTTTTGATTTACAAACAAACTTTTTGACCAGCAATGCTTTATGCTGTACCGATCTGGTCAAGTTGCTCTTCAACAAAGAAGAAAACGCTTCAAAGGATTCAGAATAAAATTCTGAAAATGATTTTGAAGCGTCTTCCTTGGTTTGGTACACTCGAATTACATAGACTTACTGGTGTTCAACTATTAGAAGCTATGTCAAATAAAATTATTAACAATTTTCGACAAAAATCGTTGCAATCCTCAATTGCTACGATAAGCTCTCTTTATAGCCAATAAGTTAGCAATTAAGTTGGCAATTAAGTTAGTTGTAAGTTTACTTCCCCTTTTCTGACAAGTAGGTTTAAATCCCTACGAACGATAAGTCCTAATTGCGAAATCAAACAAATCCTAACAATTAAAATTACAAACTTCTAACAGTGTTGAGAAGTCACCATTTGTGATGGGACACACATACTCATTACTTACTTATATTTATTATAAATACTTGAGCTACTAACAAATCCCCGCCTTTAAAAAAATGAGTTTTTTTATTTCAGTTGACCCGCTGAGTCTCTATCGCTGCAAGCCTCTGCAAAAACAAGCGTTTCGGGGAAACGGCGATTACTTCAGCAATAATTGGTATAACTCAAAATCAAAGGTATTTTTTTGTTGTTGATAAATTGTACTTTCAGAAAAATACCACTTTGATGCAATAAGAATGGTGCTATGCACTTAAAAATAAATTAAAACTTCCCTCATGTTTCTCGTCCAAAAAGGTATATAACCCCTTAAAATATTTTGCTTAATTTTTGAGTTTTTCGGCGTAAGACTTGAAGACAAATTGTCCATATTTATGACTTGCCCGTTTCCAGAGCGAGTTGAAAATAATTTCAACCCGAAAACTACCACCCAGGCCCGAAGAGAATCCGGAAAGGTGGCAACCCTAGTTGCTTGTGTTTACTACACTCTGTTTCTTTCGGGTGCTATAAGGGGCAAGAAAAGAGTAGTTCTGATGTGCCTCGTAAAGCAGCTGTCTTCGAAAAATCGGGTTACTATCGATAGGAAACAATTAGCAATTAGCGGTATTATCAAATATTTTAAAATAGGTATGTTAAGGGGTTATATCTACCAAATGCTCAAAAAAGCAAGGCTTTTTTCATGGTTTTTTTTACAGGACAGTTGAGATGTAAGGTATAAAAATAATATATCATTGGATTGAGCAACTCTTGCTGAATAGAAAAATATATTTTTATTGCTATTTTTGTTACAAAATGGCGGCTGTGCAGCGATTGCCGTGAACTGCTTTTTTTAAGTTGTTCCGCGGCGAGCAGTAGAAGTCGTGCCCAACTCCACCTATAACCAAAAAAAAATTTTTTCATTATCTACATAAGTGTCGCTAGTGAAGTACACATGATTATACTTTTAGAATTTTTCTTCGCAAAATGGCAACGGATTGAAAAAAAAGTTCTGTTTCGACAAAAAAAAATCGACTTTGATTGTTTATAACTTTTGTTGTTGTTAATCAATCGCTTAGATCGTGTGTACTTCACTAGATAATCTAATGAAGAAGCTACAGTTAAAATTTCAAGTCAATCGGATGTAAACTTTTTCAGTTCTACTGCTCGCCGATTTTGAAAACATGGTTTTGAGAAAAACGCGTTTAAAGTATCAAAATGCTATAAATCTTAAGAATCGCAATAACAAAGCCCCTAATAATTTGTTTACCTTCAGTCAGCTATCCCTGCACCGTAAAATTGTCCTTCCTGGGTTTTATTTTCCACTTTTTGTCATCTGATGTATGGCTGCGCCTAGCCTCTTTCGCGATGTCGGACATGCGATGCTTAGCGACTTTGACAAAGTTGGCGCCCGATCCCACGCAAAACTCAAACTTGTCACTCATATTTAAGTACTTTTGAATACTTAAATATACTCACAGTTAAAAAGTATAGAAAAACTCAAACAAAGAATGTACACAACGAGAACGGCTGATCGACTAAACAAAGGGAAATTGAGAATAAACACGTTCTGTAGAGACGCTATAACGGTCGAAATTTGATGCAGAGACCTCTATACTTCAAATTTGAAACACGATAATGATCGTAGGTAACTTCTGCTAGTTTACAAAACCTCAAAATAAAAAGAAAAACGAGCATCGCCCAATTAAACGAAAAATGTGTTTAGTAAAGCGGGCAATGTATGCAGTTTGCGAGAATGCGAAAATGAACGGGAAAAGAAGGTGTGACTTTTTAGGCTTAGAAAAATTTTTCCCTCGTCCAGACGAAAAAAAAAAATTTTTTTTCTAAGCCTAAAAAGTCACACCTTCTATTCCCGTTCATTTTCGCATCCTCGCAAACTGCATACATTGCCCGCTTTACTAAACTTAAAATGTAAGTCATATGACAAATATGAAATTAGTTCGTAACGAAAAATGTGATTTTGGAGTATAAAAGTTGTTCGGTAAAAATTGATTTAAACAAACTTTGAGTTTAGATCTGTACTTGGGTGATGTAGATTTTGATTCTTGGATAGTTTTCGCATGATTAAGGCTAATAAAAATAAATGGCGAAAAAAAATTTTTTTTTGGTAGATATAACCCCTTAAGCACTAGAAGGTAGGGTTTTTTTGTTTCGTCTGCAAAAATTTACAAAAAAAAATTTAATTGTTGCCACTTTTACAATACTCCTCTATATCCAGTTGCGTCGTTTACCGCTTATGGTGTGACCACAAGCCACGACAAATCAACTCTCGTCACGTTCGATATTTGTAGATTTCAAGGCAACCCATGATACCGTTGAACGAGAATGACTATAAAAAATGCAGGAATATAATTTTCGGACAAACTTACGTGTATGATTGGAACTAGTATGATCCCTTCTTCCTTTCTACATACACATTTTACTAGCGGGCTAGATAGCCTCTTAATGTGCTAGTGACTGATCTAATAATCAAACAACAAACAACTTTTCTAGCGGCAGGACTTACGAAAAAACCACGTTAGACAACAGATAGGAAATGGAGTGTGACCTTGAACTCACACTTCCAGCTTTGGCACTTCATTCGAACTTCATAACTGGTACATTGTTTTGGTTTTGCAGCGACTAGAACACCTCCTCTTTATATTGTATATTATTATATTTACATTATTTTATTCATCATACACTAAACATTCGTCCTTTGTCACTAAGTATTCAACACGTTCCTACAACACAAGATGCGGTACTCGATTGAAATATTGTTCCTGCGGGACATTGTAGATGTTGTGAGTTGAGGTTGATATCACAGAAGTAATAGAAGCGACAGTCAATGGGATCGGGGAACAGTCCAGCGGATTCACAGCGATACGAATTATCTTCATCCGGTGGTGTAGTACTAGAGACACCTTGTCTATCCATACATCGACCGTCATTGAATATTTGATCACCACTACAACGGTATAGTTGAGGATAAAGAGCACGAGACTGAGTATCAACGATACAAAGATAGTAGATGTTATTATTTCCAGGCCAGCTATTCATTTCTCCTGCACGTGAACAGCTCCATTGCAACGTAGTGCAAATAGTATCATTGCGATGCAGTGAGCAATCCCCTGTTGCGGCCGAAAAAGCCATTGTATCACAAACCATATTTATAGACACCATGTTTTGCTGTTCTTGACGGCACAAATGATATCGTTGGCAATCAAATGGATTAGGAAATACCCCTTCAGTGTTACATACAAAACTGCCTTCTTGGCCTGGGCTGCAAGCACCAACATTTTGAGAACAACCTCTTTCTAGTACATTGCAGTAAAACCCGTTATCTTCGTCGCAATCCTCGAAAGGCTGGGGACGCCATTCACCATTTATGAACAGACATTGTGCGGCCGTACGACACGTCATACAGATGAAGCCTTCTCCGCTGCAGGTAGAAGTTTGAAATTCAGTTATCGAAATAATTTTTTGGCCACTTACAATTATCGTCACCTGAAATGTTGAAGAAAAAATTTTTTTTTTACTTATTATATTTATTATATGTACACATTGTTCTTAAACGCTCTCTCTCTCTTTTCTGGCTTTAACTAGTTTTATTCTTAACACTTTCACTTTTCGCCTTATTCATGGGCATCACATGAAAGATTGCAGGTTCGAGTCCCGTCTGGATGATGTATAATTTTTCGAAGTCTAAGTCACACTTTAGTCCTTGTTTTTTTCTCACAAACGCTGCCTGCTTTAAAAATACACTTTAATAGATTTTTACGTTCATTCCACCAAATTTACACCAAAATTTGCGAAAAATCATAATAAGACAAGCAATAACAATATTAAGGTTCCGACATCCAACAAACTCTCAGCTCCAAACCAAGGAAATTCTTAACATTATTATCGATAAGACCTAACATGTTTTCCGTTTATTCACTCATTGTGTTACATTCCAATACATATTCACACCAAGAAGTAGTGAAGTTTATGCGTATGTCTTAAGTGCATTTAATGCGCAATTGATTATTACCGTTGCAAGTAAAATGTTGATCAAAAACCACGAGGTCATTCTGTACAGAAAAAAATAGTAACCGTACGATATTTATCTAGCTGCTCTATTACTAAGGAGCGAAAACACCTTGACTAGATTGTTAGCTAGCCTTATTGATATGGATAGCCTAAAACAACTGAATATATACCTGCGAAAAAAGGTTAGACACTGCCAAACCTCAGCGATGACCTTATCGTCCAGTGTTCCCGTGTCACAGCGATTGCTTGGAGCAAGTTATATCGCAAGGACGTAAAATTTATTAGATAACGAATTTTCCTTGCAGGGGATTTTTTTATTATCGTATGAATGAGTCTCCAAATTTCATTAGTTTCCGATGGGCGGAGTTTTGTTTTTACAAGGGAATTTTCAAAGTGAAAAACTTTTCTTAGTTGGTTTATCGATAAAAAATTATTAGTTATTTACTATGACTTCTCTAAATGGCTCGAGAAAAAACCTGTTTCGGGAAAAATTCACCAATTAAGTTACAACCAATGTTGATTTTACAATCTTGGCTTATAGCTGCCTGAAATATTCAGTATCCATATGGGCTCCTTTTTCTTCTACGTAGCGAAGCTGGTACCTCAGTAACACATAAATCATATTTGTAAATAATAAGGTTGTTAAAATTATTATAATTTCTGACATAATTTGATGGAGTCCTAGTTGCAGTGTGAGTTGCTTGTTTAAGAAAGCAAAGTTGGTTATGAGAATCCATCAATTCTGTAACATGTTAAATTTAATTGTCATCTAAAACATCACCTTCAGAGGTAGATAAAATTGTAGATAAGGTTTGGTGAAATTTGTGGATTCAACACTGGTGAATACTGTTCTCGATTAATCCAGAAATCAATCATTCAAACAGTCGTCGAACATGAACAACTCTGACGACTAATGAAAAAGACGTACCGTAATTGGTTTACGGTAGCCATATGATGTAATAACCTATACTTGCTTGCCTGTCCCTCCATGAATCAAAGCTGAAGTGACTCGTGCGGTCCTGTTTATTAGACATAATTTCAGCCAAGTCGGGACTCAAACGCAGGGTGGGTTGCTAATTAAACCAGCATTGTATCTTGAAGCCAACTGTGTAATCAGCCATAAATGCAAATGATTTTAAGTAACTGATTTGTGTCAAAACCACACAAATTAAAAGCTAAATGGAATAAAACAATGTAAATATGTATTATTTTTTAACAAGTTGTTTAAAAACAAAAATAAATAAGAATCGGAATCTAGTGAGCAAATTCAATAAAATTGAGAAACCTATTCTGGATTGTTCAAATATGTGCTTGAGAATATTGGTTGAAGTTCTTAAGCCATACTTTAAAATTTCGAAATTGCAAAATACTAAGTAACCTGCACAAATCGCATTTAATTGAATTATTTTTAGAATATTTTTTTTGAATAATAATTTCTCGCTGAACCATAGAGCTAGGAAACTTTTAATATCTATATACATAGTACATTTTCGTTTCTAGTACTTTCTAGTACTAAACAATACAACGTAAAGCTCGTCAGAGCTTCCTATAAAATTCCTCCAACTTTTTACATTTTGCTTCTGCGCGTTCGAAGTTGCTTCAGGAGCTTTTAGACTTTTTTTGAAGTAGAATACTTCTCTCAGGAAGTTCGGCTACATAGGGATGTGAAATGAAAATCTAAAACCGAGAAAAGTGAAAAATATGTCCAATTTCAAATGCTATCTTCGGTTAGTATCTGATGGATTTCCTTCGTTCTTGCAGCAATAGATTGCAAAATCTTCTAAGATTCTTCCCAAAATAAAATAATTGTAATTTCATTATTCACAGTATTGTGCTATTGAAAATAGTTAAATCAAGTTTTTCAAGGCAAATAAACAAAAAAGTTAATAGATTTTGACAACGCAAGCAAGTTTCTGTGTTGTATCCTAGCAATTTAAATTTGTCGCACCCGTCTAATTTACTGTATGTGAAATAGCTTCCACAGTGCATGTTTTCCGTGTATCTTATTTCCCTCACGGTTAGGGCAGCACAAAGGTTGCGATCAGAAACCGATTTTGAACAGCAAAATGCCTTTTTCAAGGCAAATAAACAAGTAATTAAAGGTTAATAATTTTCTGGCATCAACACAAGCAGACATTCTGTGCGGAATGCAATCAAATTCTGTTGTAGTTGTCTAATTTTTACTTTATTTAGTAAACCCCCCACGGTAGGGGCAGCGCAAAGGCTGCGATCAGAAAACCGACTTTGAATAATAAACTGCCCTGTTAGAACGCATTCACAAAAGCAGTTAGTTCGACTATGCAAAGCTAATATGAAGTCGATTCAATCAATCAGCATTAACAGAATTTCGTCGTCTCCCAGCTGCCAAGTTGCAACATGATGCAACTCGCAACAGCGAGCAAACGAAATCGCTTGATGTTACAAATCGCAATAAGATACGGGTTAAAACCGTTGCGTGTGTGAGCGCACCATCGGTGTTTATTCGCTGGATAAAAAAATCAAATGCGAATGTGATGTTCACTCAAAGAAACCTTGGTTTGACAGGCTAAATTAATTCATTCATGAAGCAGCAACATACCTTCTCTCATCAACTCATTCGAGTGACCACACATTCTTTCGAGACATCGTACAATCTCAGCAACCATTCTATTTCCTGTAGATTGAAACAAGCAGCATTTCATTTGAGTCATTCATTTGTGTTTCAGTTGATTTTCGCGAGTGGAATAGGTTGGAATATGTATTCCAGAATGGAACAACTGGCAAACTATTTTAAATGTGGAGTTGACAAAACTTACATCGTTCATTTTCTGCCGTATGCAACATATTAGGAGGCAAGAATGATTGATGTAAATATTGCCAGTTAGCCGTTTGGTATAGGTTCTCCTAGAGATAGAGGCATCTCCTACTCTACTCCACAGCCTTATAATCTCCAGTCCCCGTTTCAAATGACGTGAGCGGAATCAGGACATGCAAAATGGTGATAAGAACGAGAGAGCTCCGGGGTAACTACACCTGATTTATTCGACGTGATTTGTTGATTCGACGTATTTAATAATTACTGTAAACAACCTCGTCAGTGTGCTTAAGCTGAAAACATTTGTAACAGGTACACTTATTGTACCTTAGGTATAATTTGTACATAACTAATTTAAGAAGTAACTTTTTTCTAGTTGTATATATAAAATATTAAAATCAATATTAAAAGTTAATAGGAACGAACAGATCTGGTAATCACAAACAGTCTAGTTCGACCACTGAAATACATTAGTCGACTGAGGGTACTTGAACTGGTATAATAAACCAGACGTATTTGAATTAGGCAGCGCCTAAAGATATGCCACCCAGGAGATACGACGTTACGCACTGCGATCCGTGAGGTCTCGAGAGAAATGCTCTTTATACGGATTAAAGAAACTGCTAGGACCGAATCAAACTCAGAGATTAGAGAGATTAGATTGACATCGTGTCCTCCAAACGCGGGCAAAGTGGGATGGCAAGATCCAATGAAACCCGTAAGAGCGAGATGCATTGCTCAGGAACGATCTATAGCTAACGAGTTTGTCCAACTCGTTCGGAGGTGACGCACTTCCTGTAGACCGACTTCGTAAAACTATTTAGCTGAGGGCTCGAGATTTTCTCGTCCATTTGCCAGTAAACCTAATAAGGTATCGGAAGTGTGGCCTTGCCTCGCGTGTTTGCGATCGTCGAAGTAGGGACAGATTAACTTGTTAAAATTTTCAAGAGTGCTAATCATCAAGATTCTTTGCAGTGAAATTCAACCGAATTAGAAACCTTCGCATAGCTAGGCTAGTTTCGTTTGTGCCAAGAGAAGAAAGGTATAAGAATCTGTGCGTGTAGGAAAGTGCGTGTCTTAATCCTCGCCGAACAGCCGTTCGACGGCTTTCTTTCTTCAATATAGCCAATCGACCGCCGCCACATTTTTTCCGTTGGGTTTACCGTGCGCAAATTCCGCCCAACCATCATCGGGGCCAGAAAGGGCCGCGCCGTAACCATCGCGCCCACATCAGACGATCATCGAGATACAGGCGAATTCACAGGATCCTCCCCACCCTTCTAGGTGGCTCAGGATAGCACCAGCAGCAAGCAACGCGTGCCGAAGCAGAGAATCTCATCGCATCGTTGCTGCCCATCATTCGCCGTACCACACGCTGTAAGGCACAGTCAGAGGTATTCCCCCATCCAACTATTGCTACAGGCCTGTAAGTACTCATTTGAGCTCATTTATTATTCGATTTTCCGTGTGCACATGTGACCGACGGTCAGAGAACGTCGCCAGATTGAACGTACATATATTCAAATGATGAAATTTGTTCGCTGCTGAGATTGCATGCAGGCGATTTGGCAAACGCTTTGTTAAGCGATAGACAATGGTCCGATAGATCAGTAAAGACACGCACAGATAGAATAGGGAAAGGAAAGATGATAAAAATCGAGAGTTACTAGAACAAGATTGTGATTCAACTAGAATAACCATGTGTAAATTATTTCTTGCAAATATTACCTAATGCCTCCCTATCACGCTGTGTAGTTTTTTTGGTGATTAGCCCCCCTGAAAAGATTTCTGCTCGCGCGTATCGTTTCGATTTGAACCTATGCTTGCGAACTTCGCTTCGAAGGGCGACCACGTGACCACTGCCGTATTTGCGTATGCCGACAAGAGGGGGAAAACTCCCATGATGTTCAAGAGAAGCTTTTAGGGAAAGCTTGCTTTCGGATGAGAAGGGTGAATCCGTGAATGATGGTCGTGAGAGTCTAGTGAGATCTAGTAAGTCTAGTGAGGGGGGGAAGTTGGGGACAGCCGGACCGCTTTGACGCGTTTTGAACAAGCACCTACCTGAGGTTAGGTCTCATACCGGGCAATTGAACATTGGTGAGCGATCCTCATTCGAGGTGGCGCTTAAATCGCTCATTTTTACGGTCAAGTGCGGAATGGAAATCCCTGGCGTTAGCTCTGAATAACGTTTGGTCCTTAAGTACGCCATCGTCGCTAGACGATGTTGGCGTGTTACACATTCCATTCATTCCTGGTTTCGATAAAGATTTGTTGTTTATAATATTCCGCGACGAACCATAGTTACTCATTTGCAATTGAATACGTAAAGCTACTCAAAGGAAAATAAACTACAGTTACTCAAATGAAATGTTTACCAATACGAAACTGTTGGGAACTGTTTCATTTGAAACAGAGTGATTATGCTATTCATTTTCATTGTATTTTTTCGATTGAGTATGAAATTTTACCGCACTGTTGACAGTAGTAGCAGCAGATATCAGCACTCAGCAGTAGCAGAATCTAGCAGCGGGTTGCGCCTGTGGCTACCTTCAAATTAAACAAATCACTTGCCCTGTGGTTGGTCACCACGTCTCAGGCCTCTGCCTGAGACCGAACGCCAACGCGAGCGATCGGGCGAGATTTTTGCCGTACATCAGCCGGCACTTCCTCAAATGGAAAAGTTGGATCATTATGTTCAGAAGAATATTACTGTCGGTAATATTACAGAGATGCGATTGCATTATATCCGATATGGAATTGAACAATTGTACTTTTGAGGACAAGTAAAACACTTAATTTGAAGAATTAATAGTTTTGGGTACCAGTAGCAGTATGGTAACAGCCTCAGCGGTAGGTGCAGCCGGTACTTCCATGAGGCCGATGTTATAAGGAAGTAAATGGAAGCGGCACGGCGAAACAGTTCGGATGTGCTTAGACGCGCGTCATATTTCGTTGTTGATATTATTCCCCACATGAAACGTGGCGCTTTCGTACGATAGCGGCGGTATTAGCGGTACACACTTATTCTCGTTTTAATTGTTCAGTAATTTTTATTACGGTCATGTTCAGTAAAGTTGAAAAAATACTGATCATTTTGTAATTTTCTCAAAAATAACTGATGTCGGTTGAAGTTTTTACCGAACTACCGTTATGCAAAAGGCACTTGACGAGCTCAGCAAAACATTACTGACCTTTTCTGTAAACTAAAGTATGTTCTGCACTTTCATAAAGTTCAGTAAACATTTGACGGTCTGTCAGCATCTACCTAGGTGTTGCTGAAAACTCTTCAATTGTTTAACTGAACTCTTGTTGTTTTTTACTATACTGTTCGGCAATTTTTCTGCATCTGTCAAAACGAAACATCAAATGTCCGCAATTTACAAATATTCAAAGAGTTCCGAAACTGAGTTTTTAAAGTGTTTCGCGCGTGATTTTTGAAAAAAAAATAAATAAATGGATATTTTACTTTCAAACCTACAAGAAAACGACGTGGAGGTACACGATCTATTCAGTCAGCATATGGAAATTTTTCCACCACAGGAGAGCAGTTTACTAGAAGCTTGCAATAAAAAGCCTGTATTCATCATAACATTAAACGTAACAAATTTTTACTCGAATGTGTTGGGAACACCAGTATAATCGATCTGAACAATCCGACATTCCTTTATAGAATTATTCAACAGTTGCAATAGCAACTTTCACAATGGTTCATATTTCTCTCATAACCATGAAAAAACTTCACGTTTACAGAATGCTCGGTAATTTGTGACGAATCGTCAGCTTTGTAAATTTACAGAACGCTCGGTAATTCGTGACGAATAGTCAGCTTTGTAAATACCGACTCTTGCAGCAATTTTTGATGAACGCTTCGTAATTTTTTACTGAGCTATCTTCTATGTTTGACGTTTCAGCGAGAATGAAAAATTACCGAGCACTCGTCAAGCAAATAAATTGCTGAACAGATTGCTGATGGATCAGCTGTTGAAAACTCGTTAAAAAGATTGCTGAGTTCGGTAAAAGAAACTAAGTGTGTAGATGCATTTGCCAACACTTACTCCAGTAAAGCCGTGACTAATTTTCAATGTGAAAACACTTTTCTATTGTGTTGGCCGTGCGCATTAGGCCTCTGCCAGGCTAAACGCGAAAAGCGGCGCGAACCGATTCGCCCGGCCGTAGGTTAATGTACAGCCGTAAGTAGAGCTGTGTAAAAGTATTCTACTTCAACCTTGCGGTCGTGGCTTTGCACACAACCCTCCTGTGATTTTTTTTTATCGCTAATTTTTATCAAAATGCACTTTGTGCTTTTGTTACTATAATTAGAGTTGAGATGGTGCTGTTTCGACTCGATTTCGCTATATTATTTTACTTGAGAACTGCTTGTTGGTACGCATGTCAACAAGACCCAGCTCTTCCATTTCCGGAAAAAAAATCAGAAATCATCGCGCGATAGCGAGCGCCATTGACGGTAACATTGCGATTTTGATCATCTTTGAAGAGGTACGGACCAATGATGCCTCCAGCGTGTAAACCGCACCAAACCGTGCATTCTTCTGGGTGCATTAGCGATTCTTGTATTGCCTCTGGTTGCTCTTCGATCCAAATGCGGCAATTTTGCTGATTAACATACCCATTTAACCAGAAATGAGCTTTGTCTCTGAAGTGGTCGTAATGCGCGAAAAACATTTTTCACAGAGAACGAATTTTGGTAATAAAATTCGATTATTTGTAAACGTTGTTCAGGCGTAAGTCATGGTTCATGGTGAAATGGCAAACCAAACTGAGTACATTAGACTTTGACAGCTGTCAGAATTCACGCGTGAATTGTCAAATCTAAATACACGAAAAACCAAATAGCAAAAAAATCACCCTTTATATCTTAAAAATAATTATCGAAAGAAATTTAGATTTAGATTCGGTAAAAGAGAAATAAACTGGGAGCTGGGCTCTTATTCGTAAGTTACAATCGAAAGCTGCAAGTTGATTTATTTTATAGTGCAAAAGAAACCTATTCCTGGTGATTTTGCTAGTGCTTCTCAAAAAGGATTGTTTGGAGATTGCTGGTTCCCTTCTCGACTCTGGGTGACTTGCCGGGTTGAAGTGGTTCTGCTGGGAGTTCTGCAGTTTTGGATTATATAGGTGAGCGGTAATTCGGCCAGGAAAATCCTCTCAATTTATTGAAGTTCCTCCGAGCAACTGTGTCCAAGTGATTTTTCTATAACTAGTACCTACATCTTTCGATAATTATTATACAAAAACAATGTCAGCAACATATTTCGATGAAGTTTAGTAAAAGTAAGTACCTTAGTAAACTCACCAGCCAAAAGTGAAGCCGAAAACTCTTATAAGGCTATATACCTTCTTAGTTGCCGAAAAATTGAAAACTTTTTTATTGCATTAGCTTGAAGTACAACTTTTCGAGAACATTTTTATGAAGATCTGGGCAATTTTTAAGAAGATCTGAGCAATAAGGAGAAAGTTAGAGCGATTTGCAGAGCGCCTTGCCACGGCCGCATAAGCTAAACTTGAAATTTTATACGCGTTTATCTCAGAATGGTGTTTCTCAAAAAATTACTTTGCCATAATCCTGATTGCATAATCCTGAAACTACTAAGCCGATTTCTTTCACCTTTTTTTTGATGTTCGTTAATAAATTCTCCGGTCCTTGAACGATCGCTTTTTGAAACATACATTTTCAATGCAATTTTTATCGCTCAAAACGTGCATTTTTTGGGAAAACGTTCCCGTTTGCACTGAAAACAAAATACTTATAAAAGCGATCGTTCAAGGACATGGCACACTTCTAAACTAATGAAATAAGATGAGTTTTTTGATCCCCATAAGACTGGGGCTTCTTTCCTCAAGCCAAACAATAATCACGTTGTCAAGATGAATGGGGTTATTTTAAGTTGGTCTGACAAGGACAAGTACTTGGGACTAATTTACGATAAAAAACTTATTTTCAAAGAGCACATTGAGAGTATACAAGCCAAGTGCATTAAATATACGAGATGCTTATATCCTCTCATTAACAGGAATTCTAAACTTTGTTTAAAGAGCAAACTTTTGATTTACAAACAAATTTTTAGACCAGCTTTATGCTGTACCGATCTGGTCAAGTTGCTCTTCAACAAAGAAGAAAACGCTTCAAAGGATTCAGAATAAAATTCTGAAAATGATTTTGAAGCGTCTTCCTTGGTTTGGTACACTCGAATTACATAGACTTACTGGTGTTCAACTATTAGAAGCTATGTCAAATAAAATTATTAACAATTTTCGACAAAAATCGTTGCAATCCTCAATTGCTACGATAAGCTCTCTTTATAGCCAATTAGTTAGCAATTAAGTTAGTTGTAAGTTTACTTCCCCTTTTCTGACAAGTAGGTTTAATGTTTCTCGTCCAAAAAGGTATATAACCCCTTAAAATATTTTGCCTCATTTTTGAGTTTTTCGGCGTAAGACTTGAAGACAAATTGTCCAAATTTATGACTAGACCGTTTCCAGAGCGAGTTGAAAATAATTTCAACCCGAAAACTACCACCCAGGCCCGAAGAGAATCCGGAACTACCTCCCAGACCCGGTGACTTCTGGTGAGACCCGGAAAGGTGGCAACCCTAGTTGCTTGTGTTTACTACACTCTGTTTCTTTCGGGTGCTATAAGGGGCAAGAAAAGAGTAGTTCTGATGTGCCTCGTAAAGCAGCTGTCTTCGAAAAATCGGGTTACTATCGATAGGAAACAATTAGCAATTAGCGGTATTGTCAAATATTTTAAAATAGGTATGTTAAGGGGTTATATTTACCAAATGCTCAAAAAAGCAAGGCTTTTTTCATGGTTTTTTTTTTACAGGACAGTTGAGATGTAAGGTATATAAATAATGTATCATTGGATTGAGCAACTCTTGCAGAATAGAAAAAAATATGTTTATTGCTATCTTTGTTACAAAATGGCGGCTGTGCAGCGATTGCCGTTAACCGCTTTTTGCCTTTCTCCTAGAAAGGTATAGCAATCACTTCCAAAACCGAAAGTATAAAAGTGCTCCAAAGGGCCGAATGGCATATATCACTCGACTCAGCTCGACGAGCTGAGCATTTTCTGTATGTGTGTGTGTATGTGTGTGTGTGTGTATGTGCAGATTTTTATTCTCACTCGATTTTCTCAGAGATGGCTGGACCGATTTTCATGAAATTAATTGCAAATGAAAGGTCTTGTTGCCCCATAAGACCATGCTGAATTTTATTGTAATCGGATTTTTAGTTTAGAGGTAATGTTTAAAAATGTGAAAATAATGAAACATCAATATCTCAGAAACTACACAACCGATTTGAAAAAAAAAATGGTCTCAAAAGAACGGGCTACCTGAAAAACCCTCAAGTTTTGAATTTAATAAAGATTGAACTTGTGGTTCAAAAGTTATGAAAAGAAACGTATTCTGAAGACTGTTTAATCTCACTCATGTTTCTCAGGGATGGCTGTACCAATTTTCATAAAATCAGTGTCAAATGGAAGGTCTAATTGCCCCATAAGACCCTCTTGATTTGTTTTACAATCGGACTATTACTTTGCCTGTTATGTTTAAAAATGTGAAATCCAGCTATACAAAGGAACATATTCCGAAGACTACTTGGACTCACTCACTTTTCTCAGAGATGGCTGACCCGATTTTCACAAAATTAGTGTCAAATGAATGATCTAGCTGCCTCAGAAGACCCTATTGAATTTTACTGTAATCGAACTGTAACTCATTTGTAATGTGTCGACTTGTGAAAATCACGAAACTTCACTATCTCAGAAACTACACAACCGATTTGATTATTATTATCAGATGAGCGGGCTAGTTAAGGGTTAACTGATGAATTATGATTAAACACGTGGTTTCAAAGTTTGACTGCCCTACACGTTCCCATTTCATTTGATTATAATCGAACTTAAGCAACCGTTATGTATTAAATTGTTAATAAAACAACGAAAGTCTATTATCTCAAATATTACATGACTTATTTGAACATAACTAGTGTCATACGAACGAGTCATCTCTCAAACTTACAAATAACAAACTTCATAACAATTTGATATGTGGCTCAAAAGTTATGAAAAGAAGAGAAATTCAAAAGCTACTTAAAACTATAGCTGCTTTGATTGATATATGTGGCCTCAACATAATTTAAATGTGGTGTCGTACTATTTGAACGTGCCAAGTTCATTGATTCCTTGCGGTTTGTTTGAAGTCTGCAAATGCACGACGAATCAGCCATAGGATATGATCAAAGTCAAATAACAAATCGTTTGAAATGATTGGTTTTATCGAAATGACAACATCCTCGTCTTTCGGCTTCTGTACATCGCCTTAATTCTGAATATATTCATATTGGGTGGTATTCTGTCATTATCAGCAGACTTTCTGGCATCAATCTGACACCGGAAATACCCATATTGGGAGGTATTTTTGGTTGTTTTCCAGAAACTTAAAGTGGTCGTCTTCAAAATAAAATAGTTTCCAGGATCAATGTTTGGTTTCTATGCATCATCACGTTTGCGGAAATATCCATATTGAGTA